>NW_027288577.1:0-325000 GCF_037038585.1 Patagioenas fasciata | reverse complement strand
AACCCTAACCCTAAGCGTAGCCCTAACCCTAACCCTAATTGCCCTAACCCTAACCCTAATCCCTAACCCTAACCCTACCGTTAACTCTAACCCTAACCAAAACCCCTAACCCTAACACTAACCCTAACCCCTAATCCTAACTGTAACCCTAACCCCTTAAACATACCCTAACCTTAACCCTAACCCTAACCCTAATCCTGACCCTAACCCTAACCGTAACCCTAACCCTAATCCTGACCCTAACCCCTAACTCTAAACCTAACTTTAACACTAACCCTAACCCTAACTCTAAACCCTAACCCTAACCCCTAACCCTAACCCTAACCCCTAACTCTAACCCTAGTCGTAACCCTAAGCATAACCCTAACACTAAATCTAACCCTAAGCCCTAACCCTAAGCGTAATCCTAAAACCTAACCCTAATCCTAACCCTAAGCGTAATCCTAAACCCTAACCCTAACCCTAAGCGTAATCCTAAACCCTAACCCTAACCCTAACCCCTAACCCTAACCCTAACCCTAAGCGCAACCCTAAGCGTAGCCCTAACCCTAACCCTAAACCTAATTGACCCTAACCCTAACACCAATCCCTAACCCTAACCCTAACCCTAACCCCTAACCCTAACCCCGAACCCTAACCCTAACCCCTAACCCTAAGCGCTAACCCTAAGCCTAGCCCTAATCCTAATTGACCCTAACCCTAACCCTAATCCCTAACCCTAACCCTACCGTTAACTCTAACCCTAACCAAAACCCCTAACCCTAACACTAACCCTAACCCCTAATCCTAACTGTAACCCTAACCCCTTAAACTTACCCTAACCCTAACCCGAACCCTAACCCTAACCCTAAACCCTAACCCTAACCCTACCGTTAACTCTAACCCTAACCAAAACCCCTAACCCTAACACTAACCCTAACCCCTAATCCTAACTGTAACCCTAACCCCTTAAACTTACCCTAACCTGAACCCTAACCCTAACCCTAACCCTAATCCTGACCCTAACCCCTAACTCTAAACCTAACTTTAACAATAACACTAACCCTAACTCTAAACCCTAACCCTAACCCTAACCCTAACCTAACCCTAACCCCCAACCAACCCTAAACCTAACCCTGACCCTAACCCTAATGGCCCTAACCCTAACCTTAACGGCCCTAACCGTAACCCTAATGGCCCTAACCCCTAACCCAACCGTAATGGCCCTAACCCTAAGCCTAACCCTAACCCAACCCTAATGGCCCTAACCCTAACTCTAATGGCCCTAACCCTAACGGCCCTAACCCTAACCCTAACCTAACAGTAACCCTAAACCTAACCTCTACCCTTAACACTAACCCCATGCCCTAAACCCTAAACATCATCCCTAAACCTAACCATAACCCTAAACCCTAACCCTAACACTAATCCTAAATCTAAACCTAACACCTAACCCTAACCCCTAACCCTAACACTAAGCCTAAACATAACCCTAAGGCCCTAACCCTAAGGCCCTAACCCTACCCTTACGCCTAACCCTTACGCCTAACCCCTAACCCGTAAGCCTAACTCTAGCCCTAACCCTAACCCCTAACCCTAACTCTAAGCCTAACCCTATTCCTATCCGTAACCCGAACCCTAACCCCTAACCCTAACCCCTAACCCCTAACCCAACCGTAATGGCCCTAACCCTAAGCCTAAACCTAACCCAAAACCCTAACCCTAACATTAACCCTAAACCTAACCCTAACAACCCCAACCCTAACCCTAACTCTAAACCAAACCCCTAATCGTAACCCTAACCCTAACCCTAACTCTAATGGCCCTAACCCTAACGGCCCTAACCCTAACCCTAAACCTAACCCAAAACCATAACCCTAACCCTAACGGCCCTAACCCTAACCCTAGCCCTAACCCTAGCCCCTAACCCGTAAGCCTAAATCTAGCCCTAACCCTAACCCCTAACTTTAACTCTAAGCCTAACCCTATTCCTATCCGTAACCCTAACCCTAACCCTAAACCTAACTTTAACCCTAACACTAACTCTAACCCTAATCCTAACCCTAAGCGTAATCCTAAACCCTAACCCTAACCCCTAACCCTAAGCGTAATCCTAAACCCTAACCCTAATCCTAACCCTAAGCGTAATCCTAAACGCAACCCTAACCCTAACCCCTAACCCTAACCCTAAGCGTAGCCCTAACCCTAACCCTACCGTTAACTCTAACCCTAACCAAAACCCCTAACCCTAACACTAACCCTAACCCCTAATCCTAACTGTAATCCTAACCGCTTAAACTTACCCTAACCTTAACCTTAACCCTAACCCTAATCCTGACCCTAACCCTAACCCTAACCCAAAACCCTAACCCTAATCCTAACCCTAACCACTAACCCTAACCCTAACCCTAAGCATAACCCTAACACTAAATCTAACCCTAAGCCCTAACCCTAAGCGTAATCCTAAACCCTAACCCTAATCCTAACACTAAGCGTAATCCTAAACCCTAACCCTAACCCTAACCCCTAACCCTAAGCGTAATCCTAAACCCTAACCCTAACCCCTAACCCTAAGCGTAATTCTAAACCCTAACCCTAATCCTAACTCTAAGCGTAATCCTAAACCGTAACCCTAATCCTAACCCTAAGCGTAATCCTAAACCCTAACCCTAACCCGAATTGACCCTAACCCTAATCCCTAACCCTAACCCTACCGTTAACTCTAACCCTAACCAAAACCCCTAACCCTAACACTAACCCTAACCCCTAATCCTAACTGTAACCCTAACCCCTTAAACTTACCCTAACCTTATACCCTAACCCTAAACCTAAACCCTAACCCTAACCCTAACCCAATAACCCTAACCCTAACTCTAAACCCTAACCCTAACCCTAACCCAACCCTAACTCCCAACCAACCCAAACCCTAATGGCCCTAACCCTAACCCTGACCCTAACCCTAATGGCCCTAACCCTAACCCTGACCCTAACCCTAATGGCCCTAACCCTAACCCTAACCCTAACCGTGACCCTAACCCTCATGGCCCTAACCCTAACCCAACCCTAATGGCCCTAACCCTAACCCTAATGGCCCTAACCCTAACCCTAATGGCCCTAACCCCTAACCCAACCGTAATGGCCCTAACCCTAAGCCTAACCCTAACCCAACCCTAATGGCCCTAACCCTAACTCTAATGGCCCTAACCCTAACCCTAACTCTAATGGCCCTAACCCTAACCTAACAGTAACCCTAAACCTAACCTCTACCCTTAACACTAACCCTATGCCCTAAACCCTAAACATCATCCCTAAACCTAACCCTAACCATAACCCTAAACCCTAACCCTAACACTAATCCTAAATCTAAACCTAACCCCTAACCCTAACCCCTAACCCTAACACTAAGCCTAAACATAACCCTAAGGCCCTAACCCTAAGGCCCTAACCCTACCCTTACGCCTAACCCTTACGCCTAACCCCTAACCCGTAAGCCTAACTCTAGCCCGAACCCTAACCCCTAACCCTAACTCTAAGCCTAACCCTATTCCTATCCGTAACCCTAACCCTAACCCCTAACCCAACCGTAATGGCCCTAACCCTAAGCCTAAGCCTAACCCAAAACCCTAACCCTAACATTAACCCTAAACCTAACCCTAACAACCCCAACCCTAACCCTAACTCTAAACCAAACCCCTAATCGTAACCCTAACCCTAACCCTAACTCTAATGGCCCTAACCCTAACGGCCCTAACCCTAACCCTAAACCTAACCCAAAACCATAACCCTAACCCTAACGGCCCTAACCCTAACCCTAGCCCTAACCCTAGCCCCTAACCCGTAAGCCTAAATCTAGCCCTAACCCTAACCCCTAACTTTAACTCTAAGCCTAACCCTATTCCTATCCGTAACCCTAACCCTAACCCTAAACCTAACTTTAACCCTAACACTAACTCTAACCCTAATCCTAACCCTAAGCGTAATCCTAAACCCTAACCCTAACCCCTAACCCTAAGCGTAATCCTAAACCCTAACCCTAATCCTAACCCTAAGCGTAATCCTAAACGCAACCCTAACCCTAACCCCTAACCCTAAGCGTAGCCCTAACCCTAACCCTACCGTTAACTCTAACCCTAACCAAAACCCCTAACCCTAACACTAACCCTAACCCCTAATCCTAACTGTAACCCTAACCGCTTAAACTTACCCTAACCTTAACCTTAACCCTAACCCTAATCCTGACCCTAACCCTAACCCAAAACCCTAACCCTAATCCTAACCCTGACCACTAACCCTAACCCTAAGCATAACCCTAACACTAAATCTAACCCTAAGCCCTAACCCTAAGCGTAATCCTAAACCCTAACCCTAATCCTAACCCTAAGCGTAATCCTAAACCCTAACCCTAACCCTAAACCCTAACCCTAAGCGTAATCCTAAACCCTAACCCTAACCCCTAACCCTAAGCGTAATTCTAAACCCTAACCCTAATCCTAACTCTAAGCGTAATCCTAAACCGTAACCCTAATCCTAACCCTAAGCGTAATCCTAAACCCTAACCCTAACCCCTAACCCTAAAGCGCAACCCTAAGCGTAGCCCTAACCCTAACCCTAACCCGAATTGACCCTAACCCTAATCCCTAACCCTAACCCTACCGTTAACTCTAACCCTAACCAAAACCCCTAACCCTAACCCCTAATCCTAACTGTAACCCTAACCCCTTAAACTTACCCTAACCTTAACCCTAACCCTAACCCTAATCCTGACCCTAACCCTAACCCTAACCCTAAGCGTAGCCCTAACCCTAACCCTAACCCCTAACCCTAAGCGTAATCCTAAACCCTAACCCTAATTCTAACCCTAAGCGTAATCCTAAACCCTAACCCTAACCCCTAACCCTAACCCTAACGCGCAACCCTAAGCGTAGCCCTAACCCTAACCCTAAACCTAACACTAAATCTAACCCTAAGCCCTAACCCTAAGCGTAATCCTAAACCCTAACCCTAATCCTAACCCTAAGTGTAATCCGAAACCCTAACCCTAACCCTAAACCCTAACCCTAAGCGTAATCCTAAACCCTAACCTTAACCCTAACCCCTAACCCTAAGCGTAATCCTAAACCCTAACCCTAATCCTAACCCTAAGCGTAATCCTAAACCCTAACCCTAACCCCTAACCCTAAGCACAACCCTAAGCGTAACCCTAACCCTAATTGACCCTAACCCTAACCCTAACCCTAACCGTTAACTCTAACCCTAACCAAAACCCCTAACCCTAACACTAACCCTAACCCCTAATCCTAACTGTAACCCTAACCCCTTAAACTTACCCTAACCTTAACCCTAACCCTAACCCTAAACCCTAACCCTAACCCAATAACCCTAACCCTAACTCTAAACCCTAACCCTAACCCTAACCCAACCCTAACCCCCAACCAACCCAAACCCTAATGGCCCTAACCCTAACCCTGACCCTAACCGTGACCCTAACCCTCATGGCCCTAACCCTAACCCAACCCTAATGGCCCTAACCCTAACCCTAATGGCCCTAACCCTAACCCTAATGGCCCTAACCCCTAACCCAACCGTAATGGCCCTAACCCTAAGCCTAACCCTAACCCAACCCTAATGGCCCTAACCCTAACTCTAATGGCCCTAACCCTAACCCTAACTCTAATAGCCCTAACCCTAACCCTAACCTAACAGTAACCCTAAACCTAACCTCTACCCTTAACACTAACCCTATGCCCTAAACCCTAAACATCATCCCTAAACCTAACCCTAACCATAACCCTAAACCCTAACCCTAACACTAATCCTAAATCTAAACCTAACCCCTAACCCTAACCCCTAACCCTAACACTAAGCCTAAACATAACCCTAAGGCCCTAACCCTAAGGCCCTAACCCTAAGGCCCTAACCCTAAGGCCCTAACCCTACCCTTACGCCTAACCCTTACGCCTAACCCCTAACCCGTAAGCCTAACTCTAGCCCGAACCCTAACCCCTAACCCTAACTCTAAGCCTAACCCTATTCCTATCCGTAACCCTAACCCTAACCCCTAACCCAACCGTAATGGCCCTAACCCTAAGCCTAAGCCTAACCCAAAACCCTAACCCTAACATTAACCCTAAACCTAACCCTAACAACCCCAACCCTAACCCTAACTCTAAACCAAACCCCTAATCGTAACCCTAACCCTAATTCTAATGGCCCTAACCCTAACGGCCCTAACCCTAACCCTAAACCTAACCCAAAACCATAACCCTAACCCTAACGGCCCTAACCCTAACCCTAGCCCTAACCCTAGCCCCTAACCCGTAAGCCTAAATCTAGCCCTAACCCTAACCCCTAACTTTAACTTTAAGCCTAACCCTATTCCTATCCGTAACCCTAACCCTAACCCTAAACCTAACTTTAACCCTAACACTAACTCTAACCCTAATCCTAACCCTAAGCGTAATCCTAAACCCTAACCCTAACCCCTAACCCTAAGCGTAATCCTAAACCCTAACCCTAATCCTAACCCTAAGCGTAATCCTAAACGCAACCCTAACGCTAACCCCTAACCCTAACCCTAAGCGTAGCCCTAACCCTAACCCTACCATTAACTCTAACCCTAACCAAAACCCCTAACCCTAACACTAACCCTAACCCCTAATCCTAACTGTAACCCTAACCGCTTAAACTTACCCTAACCTTAACCTTACCCCTAACCCTAATCCTGACCCTAACCCTAACCCAAAACCCTAACCCTAATCCTAAACCTAACCACTAACCCTAACCCTAACCCTAAGCATAACCCTAACACTAAATCTAACCCTAAGCCCTAACCCTAAGCGTAATCCTAAACCCTAACCCTAATCCTAACCCTTAGCGTAATCCTAAACCCTAACCCTAACCCTAAACCCTAACCCTAAGCGTAATCCTAAACCCTAACCCTAACCCCTAACCCTAAGCGTAATTCTAAACCCTAACCCTAATCCTAACTCTAAGCGTAATCCTAAACCGTAACCCTAATCCTAACCCTAAGCGTAATCCGAAACCCTAACCCTAACCCTAAACCCTAACCCTAAGCGTAATCCTAAACCCTAACCCTAACCCTAACCCTAAGCGTAGCCCTAACCCTAACCCTACCATTAACTCTAACCCTAACCAAAACCCCTAACCCTAACCCCTAATCCTAACTGTAACCCTAACCCCTTAAACTTACCCTAACCTTAACCCTAACCCTAACCCTAATCCTGACCCTAACCCTAACCCTAACCCTAAGGGTAGCCCTAACCCTAACCCCTAACCCTAAGCGTAATCCTAAACCCTAACCCTAATCCTAACCCTAAGCGTAATCCTAAACCCTAACCCTAACCCCTAACCCTAACGCGCAACCCTAAGCGTAGCCCTAACCCTAACCCTAACCCTAACACTAAATCTAACCCTAAGCCCTAACCCTAAGCGTAATCCTAAACCCTAACCCTAATCCTAACCCTAAGTGTAATCCGAAACCCTAACCCTAACCCTAAACCCTAACCCTAAGCGTAATCCTAAACCCTAACCCTAACCCCTAACCCTAAGCGTAATCCTAAACCCTAACCCTAATCCTAACCCTAAGCGTAATCCTAAACCCTAACCCCTAACCCTAAGCACTACCCTAAGCGTAACCCTAACCCTAATTGACCCTAACCCTAACCCTAACCCTAACCGTTAACTCTAACCCTAACCAAAACCCCTAACCCTAACACTAACCCTAACCCCTAATCCTAACTGTAACCCTAACCCCTTAAACTTACCCTAACCTTAACCCTAACCCTAAACCTAAACCCTAACCCTAACCCTAACCCAATAACCCTAACCCTAACTCTAAATCCTAACCCTAACCCTAACCCTAACCCAACCCTAACCCCCAACCAACCCAAACCCTAATGGCCCTAACCCTAACCCTGACCCTAAGCCTAATGGCCCTAACCCTAACCCTGACCCTAACCCTAATGGCCCTAACCCTAACCCTAACCCTAACCGTGACCCTAACCCTCATGGCCCTAACCCTAACCCAACCCTAATAGCCCTAACCCTAACCCTAATGGCCCTAACCCTAACCCTAATGGCCCTAACCCCTAACCCAACCGTAATGGCCCTAACCCTAAGCCTAACCCTAACCCAACCCTAATGGCCCTAACCCTAACTCTAATGGCCCTAACCCTAACCCTAACCTAACAGTAACCCTAAACCTAACCTCTACCCTTAACACTAACCCTATGCCCTAAACCCTAAACATCATCCCTAAACCTAACCCTAACCATAACCCTAAACCCTAACCCTAACACTAATCCTAAATCTAAACCTAACCCCTAACCCTAACCCCTAACCCTAACACTAAGCCTAAACATAACCCTAAGGCCCTAACCCTAAGGCCCTAACCCTAAGGCCCTAACCATAAGGCCCTAACCCTACCCTTACGCCTAACCCTTACGCCTAACCCCTAACCCGTAAGCCTAACTCTAGCCCGAACCCTAACCCCTAACCCTAACTCTAAGCCTAACCCTATTCCTATCCGTAACCCTAACCCTAACCCCTAACCCCTAACCCAACTGTAATGGCCCTAACCCTAAGCCTAAGCCTAACCCAAAACCCTAACCCTAACATTAACCCTAAACCTAACCCTAACAACCCCAACCCTAACCCTAACTCTAAACCAAACCCCTAATCGTAACCCTAACCCTAACCCTAACTCTAATGGCCCTAACCCTAACGGCCCTAACCCTAACCCTAAACCTAACCCAAAACCATAACCCTAACCCTAACGGCCCTAACCCTAACCCTAGCCCCAACCCTAGCCCTAGCCCTAAGCCCTAACCCTAAGCGTAATCCTAAACCCTAACCCTAACCCTAAGCGTAATCCTAAACCCTAAACCTAATCCTAACCCTAAGCGTAATCCTCAACCCTAACCCTATCCCTAAGCGTAACCCTAACCCTAACCCTAAACCTAATTGACCCTAACCCTAACCCTAACCCTACCGTTAACTCTAACCCTAACCAAAACCCCTAACCCTAACACTAAACCTAACCCCTAATCCTAACTGTAACCCTAACCCGTTAAACTTACCCTAACCTTAACCCTAACCCTAACCCTAATCCTGACCCTAACCCTAACCGTAACCCTAACCCTAATCCTGACCCTAACCCCTAACTCTAAACCTAACTTTAACAATAACCATAACCCTAACTCTAAACCCTAACCCTAACCCCTAATTCTAACCCTAATCGTAACCCTAAGCATAACCCTAACACTAAATCTAACCCTAAGCCCTAACCCTAAGCGTAATCCTAAACCCTAACCCTAATCCTAACACTAAGCGTAATCCTAAACCCTAACCCTAACCCTAAGCGTAATCCTAAACCCTAACTCTAAGCGTAATCCTAAACCCTAACCCTAATCCTAACCCTAAGCGTAATCCTAAACCCTAACCCTAACCCTAACCGCAACCCTAAGCGTAGCCCTAAGCGTAGCCCTAACCCTAACCCTAAACCTAATTGACCGTAACCCAAACCCTAATCCCTAACCGTAACCCTAACCCTAAGCGCAACCCTAAGCGCAACCCTAAGCGTAGCCCTAAACCTAATTGACCGTAACCCTAACCCGAATCCCTAACCCTAACCCTAACTCAAAACCCTAACCCTAACCCTAACCCTAACCCTAATCCTAACCCTAATCCTAACCCTAATCCTAACCCTAATCCTAACCCTAACCCCTAAACCTAATCCTAATCGTAACCCTAAGCATAACCCTAACACTAAATCTAACCCTAAGCCCTAACCCTAAACGTAATCCTAAACCCTAACCCTAATCCTAACCCTAAGCGTAATCCTAAACCCTAACCCTAACCCTAAGCGTAATCCCAAACCCTAACCCTAACCCTAAACCCTAACCCTAAGCGTAATCCTAAACCCTAACCCTAACCCCTAACCCTAACCGTAACCCTAAGCGCAACCCTAAGCGTAGCCCTAACCCTAACCCTAAACCTAATTGACCCTAACCCTAAACCTAACCCTAACCCTAACCCTAACCCCTAACCCTAACCCCTAACCCCTAACCCTAACCGCAACCCTAAGCGTAGCCCTAAGCGTAGCCCTAACCCTAACCCTAAACCTAATTGACCGTAACCCAAACCCTAATCCCTAACCGTAACCCTAACCCTAAGTGCAACCCTAAGCGCAACCCGAAGCGTAGCCCTAAACCTAATTGACCGTAACCCTAACCCGAATCCCTAACCCTAACCCTAACTCAAAACCCTAACCCTAACCCTAACCCTAATCCTAATCGTAACCCTAAGCATAACCCTAACACTAAATCTAACCCTAAGCCCTAACCCTAAACGTAATCCTAAACCCTAACCCTAATCCTAACCCTAAGCGTAATCCTAAACCCTAACCCTAACCCTAAGCGTAATCCTAAACCCTAACCCTAACCCTAAACCCTAACCCTAAGCGTAATCCTAAACCCTAACCCTAACCCCTAACCCTAACCCTAAGCGCAACCCTAAGCGTAGCCCTAACCCTAACCTTAAACCTAATTGACCCTAACCCTAACCCTAATCCCTAACCCTAACCCTAACCCTAACCCCTAACCCCTAACCCTAAGCGCAACCCTAAGCGTAACCCTAACCCTAACCCTAATCCTAATTGACCCTAACCCTAACCCTAAGCGCAACCCTAAGCGTAACCCTAACCCTAATTGACCCTAACCCTAACCCTAATCCCTAACCCTAACCCTACCGTTAACTCTAACCCTAACCCTAACCCCTAACCCTAACCCCTAACCCTAACCCCTAACCCTAACCCCTAACCCTAACCCCTAACCCTAACCCCTAACCCTAACCCCTAACCCTAACCCCTAACCCTAACCCCTAACCCTAACCCCTAACCCTAACCCCTAACCCCTAACCCTAATCCCTAACCCTAATCCCTAACCCTAATCCCTAACCCTAATCCCTAACCCTAATCCCTAACCCCTAACCCTAAGCGCAACCCTAACCCTAACCCTAATCCTAATTGACCCTAACCCTAACCCTAATCCCTAACCCTAACCCTACCGTTAACTCTAACCCTAACCAAAACCCATAACCCTAACCCTAACCCCTAATCCTAACTGTAACCCTAACCCCTTAAACTTACCCTAACCTTAACCCTAACCCTAACCCTAATCCTGACCCTAACCCCTAACTTTAAACCTAACTTTAACAATAACCCTAACCCTAACTCTAAACCCTAACCCTAACCTAACCCTAACCCCCAAGCAACCCTAACCCTAACCCTAACCCTGACGGCCCTAACCCTGACGGCCCTAACGTCCCTAACCCTAACCCTAACTCTAACCTAACAGTAACCCTAAACCTAACCTCTACCCTTAACACTAACCCTATGCCTTAAACCCTAAACATCATCCCTAAACCTAACCCTAACCATAACCCTAAACCCTAACCCTAACACTAATCCTAAATCTAAACCTAACACCTAACCCTAACCCCTAACCCTAACACTAAGCCTAAACATAACCCTAAGGCCCTAACCCTAAGGCCCTAACCCTAAGGCCCTAACCCTACCCTTACGCCTAACCCTTACGCCTAACCCTAGCCCTAACCCTAACCCCTAACCCTAACTCTAAGCCTAACCCTATTCCTATCCGTAACCATAACCCTAACCCCTAACCCTAACTCTAAGCCTAACCCTATTCCTATCCGTAACCCTAACCCTAACCCCTAACCCTAACCACTAACCCTAACCCGTAACCCTAACCCAACCGTAATGGCCCTAACCCTAAGCCTAAGCCGAACCCAAAACCCTAACCCTAACATTAACCCTAAACCTAACCCTAACAACCCCAACCCTAACCCTAACCCTAAACCAAAACCCTAATCGTAACCCTAACCCTAACTCTAATGGCCCTAACCCTAACGGCCCTAACCCTAACCCTAAACCTAACCCAAAACCATAACCCTAACCCTAACGGCCCTAACCCTAACCTTAACCCTAACCCTATCCCAAACCCTAACACTAAAAGCTAACCCTAACCTAACGGTAACCCTAAACCTAACCTCTACCCTTAACACTAACCCTATGCCCTAAACCCTAAACATCATCCCTAAACCTAACCCTAACCATAACCCTAACCCCTAACCCTAACACTAATCCTAAATCTAAACCCAACCCCCAACCCCTAACCCCCTAACCCTAAGACCCCTGACCCCTCCCCCAAACCCCTAACCCCTAACCCTAGCCCCCCTAACCCTAATGACCCTAACCCCTTACCCCCTCACTCTAAACCCTAAACCCTAACCCTAAACCCTAACCCCTAACCCCTAATCCTTACCCTAACCCCTAACCCCTAATCCTTACCCTAACCCTAACCCCTAAACCCTAACGACCCTAACGACCCTAACCCCTAACCCTAACGACCCTAACCCCTAACCCTAACGACACTAACCGACCCTAACCCTAACGCTAATGGCCTAACCCCTACTGCTGCACCAGACTTTTAGTTTTTCGTCTTTTTACCTATACATACTACAGAATATAAATAACAACATCTACAAATAAGAATTAAATATGCAACAGAAAAATACACAACTACACATAACATAAAAAATCCTCAACTACCAGAAATATTCAAATTACACAGCAACTATGCAAATTAACTCATTAAATATGCAAATTAGGGAGGAAAAAAACAACTTTTTCTCCCCTACAAAAACCAGAACACAACAAAAAAAAACACCATAAAAACAACAAAACCAATCCACACCTCCTCCCAGAGACTGCAGGGAGTACTGGGATTTATATTAAATATATTTTTTTAAATCCCCTAGAGCACCCAAAGCCATACTGCTCCACTTAAAAATAAAATACATTCTTTTTCTTCCTCACTTTTTCTTCAAGTAGTTTATTTCATTTTTATTTAGTTTCTTTGCAATGACAAACTAATCTGACACGACATCCAAAAGAAACCCTTCCAGAACTGCACACTAACTGCCCTTCAACCTCACTGACTGGTCCGCTTGCTCAAAGTCCGTCAAATGGACACTCAGACACAGACAGACTCCAATGTGGATACAGACAAAGTCCAACACACCCACATGCACATATGAAGTCCAGCATGGATGGCTGACACTGAGTCCAGCATGCACATGCACATAGACACGGACAAAGTCCTACACACATAGACACAAAGTCCAATGCACCCACGGACGGAGACGGACGAAGTCTAACCCGCACGCCGCACGTGACGAATTGCTGCGTGGACGCGACGGATGGTGACCGAGTCTGGCATGCGCTCGCCGTCGACATGCTCTCGAAGCCTCTCACGCACGCGAAACTTCTCCGACTGAAAAAGATGCCGGACAACAACAAGGTACAGCTGCTTTATTACCTTTGTGAAGGAGCTGAGTTAGGTAAAGCTAGGCCCCTCAAACTCAATATTACCCAACAAATTACATGGAGTTGTAATAAACAGTAAGATCATATACAAACTGCTTGTTATTACAGCATTCCCTTATCACTATGACCATAACACAGAAAACTCCCCCATATTACAGCATTTTGACATAATATATCACAGTGCCTAAGGCTACGGGGAATATCGTCACCTTTGGTAGGGAGCCGTTACAAAGTTTTGTTCCGGATCGGAGCGATTTATGGACTCTTCCTGACCGTGTCCCTTTGACCGCGTTGCAGAATGGACTCCTCCCTGTTATGACTCTTCTACAGAGTATCCTCCTGACTGGTAACCGAAACATCTAATGCGTACCTTGATTACATATTTTACGTATTACATTTATCACGCTACGCAGAAAAGCCAACTCCTCTATCTCACGGCATCCCTGATGTCACCTTACGGAGGATAACACGCCCCTATCACGACCCTGACCAACTCGTGGGCCGTTTAGTTTGACCGCTCCTGGGGCGATTGCGACCGGCTTTCCGGTACCGTTCCCTAAACGAACCTCCTGGCCGCTACCGACCGAGACCGCAATCTGGAATAACTACGGCCTCAAAAGCTGTTCCCAGAGCCTTGACAATCCCCTCGCCTCCGAAACTGCCGTCCCAGCCGGACCCAAATTGGAACGCTGACTGTGAACTTGATCTTGCCTAGCGGCCTGGACCTGGGGAAAACACACCCTCCTGGGGGGGCAGAGAACAGAGAATCCCCTGACAGGGGCTTGTTTTCCTATTTCTGTTTTTTCCTCCTTTTCAGGTAAATTTCAAAATAAACCTGCAAAGAAAACAACTACCCCAAAACACAATCATACCAGACCTCACAGCTAAACCGCACCACTCACTCCAATACCAAACCCACCACCCTCTCGCACGGCTGCCATTCTCCCAGCTCGTACGATCGCCCCATGTCCGCATCGCCCCTCAGGAACATCGTTCCCGGGAGCCTCCGAAATGGCCCTGCCTGCCAAAACCCCGGTCCGAGGGTTGCCCGCATCCGAACCTTGGCGACCAACATCGCCTTGCGGAGCGGCCGGGACCGGGAAAAAAAAACACCCAGCCGGGGGAAAAAAAAAATCCCCCGGCTGGGTTTTTTTTATTCTATTTTAAAACTTAAATGTACTTGAAAAGGGAAAACCATGAACCTGCACAGACAAAAACCCACAACCCATAAACACAAACACACCAAATCTCACAGCTCACCACACCACTCATTCACCTAACAAAGCCACCTCACGCATCACAGCCATTGTGCCCTCTGTGCCATTACTCGTGGGGAACGCTGTTCCCAGCAGCCTCCAAAATGGCCCTGCCTGCCAAAACCCCGGTCCGACAGCCTCCCGGGTCCGAACCTTGGCGACGAACGTCGCCTCGCGGAGCGGCCGGGACCGGGGGAAAAAAAACCCAGTCGGGGGAAAAAAAAAAAAAAAATTCCCTGGCTGGGGTTTTTTTATTCTATTTGAAATTTTAAATGTACCTGAAAAGGAAAAATCATTAACCTGCAAGGACAAAAACTCACAACCCCCAATATACAAATGCACCACAATCACACAGCTGAGCGCACCACTCATTCACCTACCAAACCCACCCCACGCTCACATGGCAGCTGTTGTCCCCTCTATGCCGTTGCTCCTCGGGAACACCGTTCCCAGGAACCTCCAAAATGGCCCTGCCTGCCGAAACCCCAGCCCGAGGGCCGCCCGCGTCCTAACCTCGGCGACAAATGTCGCCTCGCGGAGCGGCCGGGACCAGGGAAAAAACCCGGTCGGGGGGGATGGATCCCCCAGCTGGAGTTTTTTATTCTTTAACTTTGGAATTTACCTGAAAAGGAAAAAAATTTGAACCTCCAAGGACAAATAACTACAGCCCCGAGCCGCGTTTGCTTGAGGTTTCACACTATCCGAACGCTCTGCGCGTCATCTACCCGGCCGACCGCTTCTTCCTCTCCCGAAGATTTGCTTGAGACAGGGCCTTCACACTTTGCACTTAATTCCCTTGCCATCCTTCATATAGTTCTTGACTGTGGTGACCTATTCTTGCTCAGCGTCCTGATCCTGTCAGTTACCGCGACCTCCTTCCTCTGAGATTCCGGAATTCAAACTCGCCCCGCGTCTCCGTCGCCGAACGCCGACGACGCCCGCGATCCCGCCGACATCACTCGGTTTCGGGTGACCGACTGGGGCGCGGCCGACCGAGGGTGGCGCTAGACGGCTTGCGCTGTGGCGGAATGTAATGGTGAGGGATGCTATTGCTTACTAGGAGGACAGAATATGCTAAGCAAATTCAGCTGAAACTTGATTCAGAGCGATTTCTACGTGGACGGGAGATGCCAAAGGCTACAGGGAGGTCTTTCCGTCGAGGCGTGAGGTTGGGATCAGACCCCCTCACTTTCTAAACTCCTCTGCGGACGGGAGCCCGGGTGCGGCTGGATCCGAACTTAGCCCTGCGCTGGATCTACGGTTGGCCTCCCGGCCGTGCAGGGGAGAGGGAAAACACCTAAGATATTATATTGACATATGGCCAAAGGACTGTATGTGCACACCTGACTCCTTATACCGCTCAGCCTGAATTTCTGAATGGCATCGCTCTACGCCTCGGCATCCCTACCTCCCTTCCAGAGGCACGGGGACGGTTGGGTCATGGTCTAAGTCCTCGGTCTATCGGGGCAAACTCTCCGGCAAAATCCATGTAAATAACCAACCGAACGGAGCAGTACTGCGGGAAGGCTGACTGGAGCTGCCTCTTCTGCTGAGGTCCCAGCCGAGCGTGGAAATCCCTGGGTATTTATACCCTTACAAACTATTCACCCACCCCTCTACGCTGCGATTGCATCCAATAGCGATAGTCGAGTCTCTGGTCTTCTTGCTTCTCAGCGGATCCTGTGCGCTGACCTCGCGCTGGACTCGGCTCTGCGCAGCCGTAGATGCGGTTTACAGTCCGTAGGAGCTTCCCGACGGCCTCGAATGTGGCATTTTTGGCGACAGAAGCCTATTCCTGCGGGAACGTGTAAAGCGCGCCTTATGGGATGGGTGACGATCGGAGTCTGTAGCTGCTTTTGTTACCATCGAGTAAAGGCTATAATTATGAGTGCTACATAGCCTAACAAAACGCCTTTCTGTAAGTGACTCATATTGACAATGTGGTCACCTGCAAAGAAAAAAAACAAAAAGATTTCATTAAAACAGGCTTTGTCTATGAAATAACAGCACACCACAGACAACACTAATCATCAATGGTCTCTGTAACGACTGGAAAACACCACTAAAAGGACTTACGACTCCCCTGCCCCCAGCTACTGCATCCCAGATGACTTCTGGCTATACATTTTAACACATCAACAGATTAACCGTGGACTCCTAGAGCTCACTCCACCCGCCCCTGACTCCACACCGCCGGGCAGAGCAGCTCCGAGCCGAACGTGCACGTGCGCAGACAAACGTGCCACAGAACGTTACAGGCGACATCATGTCAACAACACCAACAACACCCAACAATGGGAACAACTCCCAATCAGAGAGGCATCGATCAAAAAAACCTGCAGGGGGGCACTGGTGTGGCGAGGAGCCTCCACTGCAACCCCAGAAAACAAAGGAGCCAAACGTCACGGCCCCTTATAAGACGGCGGCACTGGCGCGCGCACACACACAGAGGAGACGGCGGCACTGGCGCGCGCACACACACAGAGGAGACGGCGGCACTGGCGCGCGCACACACACAGAGGAGACGGCGGCACTGGCGCGCGCACACACACAGAGGAGACGGCGGCACTGGCGCGCGCACGCACACAGAGGAGACGGCGGCACTGGCGCGCGCACGCACACAGAGGAGACGGCGGCACTGGCGCGCGCACGCACACAGAGGAGACGGCGGCACTGGCGCGCGCACGCACACAGAGGAGACGGCGGCACTGGCGCGCGCACGCACACAGAGGAGACGGCGGCACTGGCGCGCGCACGCACACAGAGGAGACGGCGGCACTGGCGCGCGCACGCACACAGAGGAGACGGCGGCACTGGCGCGCGCACGCACACAGAGGAGACGGCGGCACTGGCGCGCGCACGCACACAGAGGAGACGGCGGCACTGGCGCGCGCACGCACACAGAGGAGACGGCGGCACTGGCGCGCGCACGCACACAGAGGAGACGGCGGCACTGGCGCGCGCACGCACACAGAGGAGACGGCGGCACTGGCGCGCGCACGCACACAGAGGAGACGGCGGCACTGGCGCGCGCACGCACACAGAGGAGACGGCGGCACTGGCGCGCGCACGCACACAGAGGAGACGGCGGCACTGGCGCGCGCACGCACACAGAGGAGACGGCGGCACTGGCGCGCGCACACACACAGAGGAGACGGCGGCACTGGCGCGCGCACACACACAGAGGAGACGGCGGCACTGGCGCGCACACACACACAGAGGAGACGGCGGCACTGGCGCGCACACACACACAGAGGAGACGGCGGCACTGGCGCGCACACACACAGAGGAGACGGCGGCGCTACTTAAAACCTTCAAGACGCTGGGAAGAAGTGCCAGTCCCTTAGACTGGAGAGGTACAGAGCAGAGCTGCCGATGCAGCCCAGAATTACACCATAAAACACAACTGCGCAGAAACATCCAAAATGCAAAAACCATCCACGCTTTCAGCTGCTGATACAAGAAAACTGGGACCTGATTGGCGCTACGCCAACTGGCACCGGCGTTCCGGATCCCGGGCTGGTGCCCGGGATGCCTGTCGGGTCCCTCAAGCGCGATGAGAGCCCGGGACCGTCTGGCAGGCACAATGCAAGCCTCCCGACCTGCAATACAACACTGACACTAGGCTGGAGCTGCCCTGCCCAGGACACCCTGGCATCGCACTGTGAAGTTCCCTGCCCAAAAGGGACTGTTCCTGGAACACCCTTGCCCCAAAGAGAACTTTACCCCCCTCCCGGCAGTTCCCAACCCCTGCCCAGCCCTCCAGCCTCCACTTATCTTTCAGAGGGCCAAGAGACTGAATCCATCTTCAACAGAGGAAAACACCACATATGCTGATGGAGATCTTCCTGCATCACCAAGTTCCTCCTCAACATCTGCAATAACACAAGAAAACACACACTCACTAAGCAAAGCCAGCACACAATATAAAGGCACAAGGCACATCTTCCCTCTGACACCACGCACCGACCCACCTGCTTACGGCGCTCTGCTCGGCTCTTCCGTCGCTCTTTCGTGCCATGTTGTCCCTCTGCATCTGAAATCAAGGTATTCAACAAGTCACTGAGATGCTCATCAACAGCTTGACCATTCCACAGGTCTGCTTTCTATTCAGGAATCCCACCAGAAGCTCTAATTGAGTCCCTAAAACACTGGGGAACAGACTGCCAGCTCCCCTGCCCACAGCTACTGCATCCCAGATGACCGTACAACCTTTGCCTACACAGTTGAATCTGTCAACAGATTAACCGTGGACTCCTAGAGCTCACTCCACCCGCCCCTGACTCCACACCGCCGGGCAGAGCAGCTCCGAGCCGAACGTGCACGTGCGCAGTCAAACACGCCACAGAACGCTATGGACGACACGACCGCAATGGCACCAAAAACACTCCGCAACGACAGCGACACCAAAACCAGAGAAGGCATCAATCCAAATGCCCTGCAGGGAGGCAGTGATGAGGCAAGGAGCCTCTTCTGCAACCCCAGGAAAAAGGAGCTGAACATCACAGTCCCTTATGAGACGGCGGCACCGGCGCACACACACACAGAGACGGCGGCACAACCTAAGAACTTCTTCCCAGCATCTTGAAATGCCAGTCCCTAGGACTGGAGGGGTAGAGAGCAGAGCTGCTGATGCAGCCCAGAATGACACCATAAATCACAACTGACCAGAAACATCCAAAATGCAAGCACCATCCACGCTTTTGGCTGATGATACAATAATCCAGCACCCAATTGGCACTACGCCAATTAGCACCAGCATTCCGGATCCCGGGATGGCACCTGAGAGGCCCGTTGGGCCCCTGGAGCACAGCGAGACCCCGGGATCGTCTGACAAACGCAAGGCAGGCATCCCGAGCTACACGACAACGCAGACGCAGGCTGGAGCTGCCCTGCCCGGCACATGCTGGCATCGCACTGTAAAGTTCCCTGGGCCCTTAACCCACCCAAAGGGGACTTTTCCTGGACAGGGAAAGCCCTTATCAGAACTTTACCCCCATCCCTGCGATTCCCAGCCCCTTCCCAGCCCCCGTGCCTCCACTTATCTTTAAGAGGGCCAAGGGACCGAATCCACCTTCGACAGAGAAAACGCCACGTGCGCTAACGGAGATGTTCCTGCATTGCCGGGGTCCTCTTCAACATCTACAGTAACACAGGAAAACACACGCTCACTAAGCCATGCCAGCATACGGTATCGCGGGGTAAACGCCGATTCCTCCCGCAACACCCACCTGCTCCTAAGTTCCTCGGCGTTCCGTTCGGTGCGTCGTGTCACGGGTGCGGTCACAAACCCTCATCGCTCGTAACGCCTAAGACAGCGAGAAACAAAAGAACTGTAGGGCTTGGAGCGTGTCCCCAGCCCCACGCTCCTCCTTGCCCATACCCCGGTTCACCAGAAACGCTCCTCCGAGTCCAAAGGGCCCAAAAGGAGCCTGCAAAACAAGAAGGAAACGCTGAACCGAGTCACCGGGCGACACCGGGCTCCTCGACACCCACAGCCGCCTCACCTTCTCGGCTGCTGGTCGGTGTGCGGCTTCGCCCCTCCGAGCTGGTCCACGGCACCTGCGAGAACAAAGGCACCTGCTCAGACGCTGCTCAAAAACAGCTCGCCCGTAGATGGGCCCGTCTCCAGCTCCTTTACCTTGGCCGCTCTCTCACCTGCCTGCCCATCCTTGCTTTTGACTGCAACGCCGTTGACCACAGAGGTTCAGCTGCCGCCTGTAAAACACAACCCAATGACGCTCATACCTGCACTGGCAACACGGGACCTGAAACGAGCTGCTGCTTCGGCCCGACGCTCGTTGTTCACCTTGCCCGAGGAGTTGCGGTGCTAATACCCAGGTTTCCTCTTCGCTTCTATGAAAGAGACAAATGACCAAACTTACATAGAGCCACACGGCACATCTTCCCGCTGGCATCACACACCGACCCACCTGCTTATGGCACGCTGCTCACCTCTTCTGTTGCTCTTTCATACCAAGTCATCCCTCTACCTCTGAAATCAAGGTATTCAACAAGTCACCCAGACGCTCATCAACAGCTTGACCATTCCACAGGTTTGCTTTCTATTCAGGAATCCCACCTGACACTCTAATTGAGTCCCTAAAAGACTAGGGAATGGACTGCCAGCTCCCCTGCCCACAGCTACTGCATCCCAGATGACCGCACAACCTTTGCCTACACAACTGAATCTGTCAACAGATTAACCGTGGACTCCTAGAGCTCACTCCACCCGCCCCTGACTCCACACCGCCGGGCAGAGCAGCTCCGAGCCGAACGTGCACGTACGCAGACAAACGTGCCACAGAACGTTACAGGCGACATCATGTCAACAACACCAACAACACCCAACAATGGGAACAACTCCCAATCAGAGAGGCATCGATCAAAAAAACCTGCAGGGGGGCACTGGTGTGGCGAGGAGCCTCCACTGCAACCCCAGAAAACAAAGGAGCCAAACGTCACGGCCCCTTATAAGACGGCGGCACTGGCGCACACACACACACACAGAGGGCGGCACTAGCGCACACACACACACAGAGGAAACGGCGGCACTGGCGCGCACACACACAGAGGAGACGGCGGCACTGGCGCGCACACACACAGAGGAGACGGCGGCACTGGCGCGCACACACACAGAGGAGACGGCGGCACTGGCGCGCACACACACAGAGGAGACGGCGGCACTGGCGCGCACACACACAGAGGAGACGGCGGCGCTACTTAAAACCTTGAAGACGCTGGGAAGAAGTGCCAGTCCCTTAGACTGGAGGGGTACAGAGCAGAGCTGCCGATGCAGCCCAGAACTACACCATAAAACACAACTGAGCAGAAACATCCAAAATGCAAAAACCATCCACGCTTTCAGCTGCTGATACAAGAAAACAGGGACCTGATTGGCGCTATGCCAACTGGCACCGGCATTCCGGATCCCGGGATGGTGCCCGGGATGCCTGTCGGGTCCCTCAAGCGCGATGAGAGCCCGGGACCGTCTGGCAGGCACAATGCAAGCCTCCCGACCTGCAATACAACACTGACACTAGGCTGGAGCTGCCCTGCCCAGGACACCCTGGCATCGCACTGTGAAGTTCCCTGCCCAAAAGGGACTGTTCCTGGAACACCCTTGCCCCAAAGAGAACTTTACCCCCCTCCCGGCAGTTCCCAACCCCTGCCCAGCCCTCCAGCCTCCACTTATCTTTCAGAGGGCCAAGAGACTGAATCTATCTTCAACAGAGGAAAACACCACATGTGCTGATGGAGATCTTCCTGCATCACCAAGTTCCTCCTCAACATCTGCAATAACACAAGAAAACACACACTCACTAAGCAAAGCCAGCACACAATATAAAGGCACAAGGCACATCTTCCCTCTGACACCACGCACCGACCCACCTGCTTACGGCGCTCTGCTCGGCTCTTCTGCCGCTCTTTTGTGCCATGTTGTCCCTCTGCATCTGAAATCAAGGTATTCAACAAGTCACCCAGATGCTCATCAGCAGCTTGACCATTGCACAGGTTTGCTTTCTATTCCAGAATCCCACCGGACACTCTAATTGAGTCCCTAAAACACTAGGGAATGGACAGCCAGCTCCCCTGCCCACAGCTACTGCATCCCAGATGACCGCACAACCTTTGCCTACACAACTGAATCTGTCAACAGATTAACCGTGGACTCCTAGAGTTCACTCCACCCACCCCTGACTCCACACCGCCGGGCAGAGCAGCTCCGAGCCGAACGTGCACGTGCGCAGACAAACGCGTCACAGAACGCTATGGACTACACGACCGCAACGGCACCGCAACGCTCCGCAACGACAGAGACGCCAAAACCAGAGACGGCATCAATCAAAATGCCCTGCAGGGAGGCAGTGATGAGGCAAGGAGCCTCTTCTGCAACCCCAGGAAAAAGGAGCCCAACGTCACGGCCCCTTATGAGACGGCGACGGCACTGGCGCCCACACACACAGAGACGGCGGCACAACCTAAGAACTTCTTCCCAGCATCTTGAAGTGCCAGTCCCTTAGACTGGAGGGGTAGAGAGCAGAGCTGCTGAAGCAGCCCAGAATGACACCATAGGTCACTGCTGACCAGAAATGCCCAAAATGCAAGCACCGTCCACGCTTTTGGCTGATGATACAAGAATCCAGCACCCGATTGGCTCTACACCAATTAACACCGGCATTCCGGATCCCGGGATGGCACCTGAGAGGCCCGTTGGGCCCCCGGAGTACAGCGAGACCCCGGGATCGTCTGACAGGTGCAAGGCAGGCTTCCCGAGCTACACGACAACGCAGACGCAGGCTGGAGCTGCCCTGCCCGGCACGTGCTGGCATCGCACTGTAAAGTTCCCTAGGTCCTTTACCCACCCCAAGAGGACTTTTCCTGGACAGCCCTTCCCCTTATCACAACTTTACCCGCCTCCCTGCGATTCCCGGCCCCTTCCCAGCCCCTGTGCCTCCACTTATCTTTCAGAGGGCTGAGGGACCGAATCCACCTTCGACAGAAAAAACGCCACGTGCGCTAACGGAGATGTTCCTGCATCGCCGGGTTCCTCTTCAACATCTACAGAAACACGGGAAAACACACGCTTACTAAGTCGTGTCAGCATACGGTATCGCAGGGTAAACGCCAACTCCTTCCACAACACCCACCTCCTAAGTTCCTTGGCGTTCTGTTCGGCGCGTCGTGCCACGGGTGCGGTCACAAACCCTCATTGCTCGTGGCACCTAAGACATTGTGAAACAAAAGAACTGTAGGGCTTGGAGCGAGTCCCCAGCCTCACGCTCCTCCTCGCCCATACTCCGGCTCACCAGAAATGCTCCTCTGAGTCCAAAGAGCCCAAAAGGAGCCTGCAAAACAAGAAGGAAATGCTGAACCGAGACACCGGGCTCCTTGACACCCACCACCGCCTCACCTTCTCGGCTGCTGGTCGGCGTGCAGCTTCGCCCCTCCGAGCTGGTCCGCGGCACCTGCAAAAACAAAGGCATCTACTCCGACGCTGCCTGAAAACGGCCTGCCCACAGACAATTCCATCTCCCGCTCCTTTACCTTGGCCGCTCGCCCACCTGGCTGCCTTTGCTTTTGACTGCAACGCTGTTGACCACAGAGGTTCAGCTACCACCTGTAAAACACAACCAAAGGATACTCATACCTGCACCGGCAACACAAGACCTGAAATGAGCTGCTGCTTTGGCCCAGCACTCGTTCCTCACCTTGCCCGAGGAGCTGCAGTGCCGATACCCAGCTTTCCTCTTTGTTTCACACCTGTAAAACAGACAAACAACCCAACTTAGATAAAGACAGAGGGCACATCTTCCCTCTGACACCACGCACCGACCCACCTGCTTACGGCGCTCTGCTCGGCTCTTCTGTCGCTCTTTCGTGCCATGTTGTCCCTCTGCATCTGAAATCAAGGTATTCAACAAGTCACTGAGATGCTCATCAACAGCTTGACCATTCCACAGGTTTGCTTTCTATTCAGGAATCCCACCAGAAGCTCTAATTGAGTCCCTAAAACACTGGGGAACAGACTGCCAGCTCCCCTGCCCACAGCTACTGCATCCTAGATGACCGTACAACCTTTGCCTACACAGTTGAATCTGTCAACAGATTAACCGTGGACTCCTAGAGCTCACTCCACCCGCCCCTGACTCCACACCGCCAGGCAGAGCAGCTCCGAGCCGAACGTGCACGTGCGCAGTCAAACACGCCACAGAACGCTATGGACGACACGACCGCAATGGCACTAAAAACACTCCGCAACGACAGCGACACCAAAACCAGAGAAGGCATCAATCAAAATGCCCTGCAGGGAGGCAGTGATGAGGCAAGGAGCCTCTTCTGCAACCCCAGGAAAAAGGAGCTGAACATCACAGTCCCTTATGAGACGGCGGCACCGGCGCACACACACACAGAGGAGACGGCGGCACAACCTAAGAACTTCTTCCCAGCATCTTGAAATGCCAGTCCCTAGGACTGGAGGGGTAGAGAGCAGAGCTGCTGATGCAGCCCAGAATGACACCATAAATCACAACTGACAAGAAACATCCAAAATGCAAGCACCATCCACGCTTTTGGCTGATGATACAATAATCCAGCACCCAATTGGCACTACGCCAATTAGCACCGGCATTCCGGATCCCGGGATGGCACCTGAGAGGCCCGTTGGGCCCCCGGAGCACAGCGAGACCCCGGGATCGTCTGACAGGCACGAGGCGGGCTTCCCGAACTACACGACAACAGGCGCCGGCTGGAGCTGCCCTGCCCGGCAGATGCTGGCATCGCACCGTAACGTTCCCTGACCCCTTATCTGCCCGAAGGGGACCGCTCCTAGACTGCGCTTTTCTGTCTGAGAACTTTAATCGCACCCTGCGATTCCCAGCCCCTTCCCAGCCCTTCTGCCTCCACTTATCATTTAGAGGGCTGAGGGATCGAATCCACCTTCGACAGAGGAAAACGCCACGTGGGCTAACGGAGATCTTCCCGCAGTTGTCGCTTTCTCCATCGTCGCCTACAGTAAGGAAAGCGAGAACACGCACGCTATCGAGCCCCCAAATAATATTTATCCATAATAGCCTACGGTTCGTTGCTCACATTGGCTGAGTTCTGGGAGGTACATTTGAATGATCCACCGGGGGCCGCCGCACGCTGCTAAGGTTCTGGAGACAAGACTCTCTTCCAGGAGAAGAGATTACATTAACAACTATTAATACAGCAATACAAACCAAAAAACAACACTCCCTCTCCATTGTAGTCAGGAATCTTGGGAAAATGCAAAGCACCTGGAAGTGAATCAACAAAAGAAACATAACAACAAACAACTTTTCTACTACAGCTGTTGTTAAACCTTCGCTGTTCCTGAAGCTCTTATGTCAAACAGGCACCTCTGCTTGTCCAAAGACATCTGCCCATTTGGATTAAACATCTCAAAAGCTGCTGGCTGCTGAAGGAGCAGCAGAAAACCACCACCGAAGAGGCTCTGGAGCAGAATGAGCTCCCTGCCCGGGGACCGGGGCTCAAATACCCAGGGCTCTGCCCACCCCTTCCCACAAACCCCTGGGAAAGGGGCGGGGTCATTCACCCCAGACCCCCTCACCACCCTTATCAAATTACCTGGAATCTCCCTGAAAATGACAGCACCTGCACTTTATTGCTGCTATTGCAGCTACAATGAGACCGAGTATGGATCTCAACTTAGTTTTTCTAGGGAACAGATAGAAAGTGAAATACAACTGCCAGCACTCCATCTCCATTGTAGTCAGGAATTTTGGGAAAATGCAAAGCACCTGGAACCGAATCACTGAATGAAACATAATGACAAACAACCTTTCTACCACAGCTGCTACTGAACCTTTGCTGCTCCTGAAGCTCGTACCTCAAACAAACACCTCCGCTTCTCCAAAGACGACTGCCCACGTAGATTAAACAGCTCAAAAGCTGCCGAGGGGAGGGGTCGATCATCCCAGGCCCCGCCCACCACCCTTATAAAATCACCTGGACCCTAACTAGAAATGACAGCACCTGCGGGAGATTTAAGGGATTTTCTTAAGGTTGTTGTGCAGATGGGTTTCTGTTAGATAGAGATTTATTTCTGAACTGGACAAAGCGACTCCAAGACTCGCGCGAAGGCTGAAAAACAACACCTGTTATGAGAGTGAGGTAATTCTATAATAACAAGACCTGAACGTGGACGATATCTGATCAGCCGACGCGTGTTTGAAACGTGGACGCTTATTGGGAAATAACTGCGTATATAAGGAGGCTTGTCTCTGTAATAAATGGCTTCGCTTGAATTCGTATTGAGTTGCGTGGAGTCTGTGAGTTTGCGCCCTCGCAAGCGGTGACCCCGACGTGATCCCTAAGGAGAATTTACGGAAGGCGCACGACCGCTGCAGGGAGCGAGCCCCAGCTGGAACGGCTCGGCTGGACCATGACCGGGACGCGGGCTGCGGGCTGCGTGACTCCCGATTGATGTCTACGGAGTGAGAGAGGAGGGATAAAGGATCCGATATCGTCGCAATGGACGCCCAAAGAGGTGAGCAGCTGGGGGCGAGAGGAGATGGGGCAGAATATTTTTAAAGAAGAAGAAGAAATACTGCGGCTCCTCTCGCATATTCTCTCTAAGAGAGGGGTGAAGTATGAGGAGAGTAACCTCAAAAGATTGTTAATTTGGTGCAGAGGCAGTGGGTTTCCTGCTGACCTGTTAGGAGTTTTTCAAATAGAGACCTGGGAAAAAGTGGGAACTGTGTTGTGGAAGGCGATTAGTCGCAGTGAAAAATATATTCTCGGCCTTGTAACCACCTGTAAACTGGTAATTACTACAGTGAAGCAATTAAAACCTGGAAAGACTGTTATGAGCATTAGTGACTCAAAACTTAAACTTGAACTTGGGGATGATATGTAAAAACCTAACCCTAACCGTAAACCCTAACCCAGTGTGAAGTGGCCAGGCAGGAGGTGTGAAGTGGCCAGGGAGGAGGTGTGAAGTGGCCAGGGAGGAGGTGTGAAGTGGCCAGGGAGGAGGTGTGTTTACCTCATTTGCATATTTAATGAGGTCGTTTTCATAATTGGGGTTTAATTTGCATAATCAGGGTCTCATTTGTTTCATATGTGTTTGGCTGTTTATTGTTTGAGTATTTCTTAGGGGTATGGTAATGTCATGTAATGGATTGGAATGTATAATTTAGTTTTCTCTTCTTTTTCCACACAAAATACCTACAAGTCTGGTGCAGCAGTAGGGCTGTGGATGCTCTAGGGGAGGACTGGAATTATTTATTTAATGTTTTTTTTTTTTTAAATCCCCTAGAGCATCCACAACCTTACTGCTGCACCTGAAGAAAAAACAACAACAAGGAAGTTTAGTTTGTATTTTATTTTTAGTTTGGCAATTTAAATAATCTGACATGCTGTCCAATAGAAACCCTGCCAGAACTGCACACGCGATCCCATTCAACCTCACCAATCGGTCCGCTCAAACTCCATCAAACACACACTCGGACAGAGTCCAGCACTCACAGAAACAAAGACTGGCACACACAGACAGACAAAGTCCGACACTCGCACACAACAGCGATAGACACCGAGTCTAACGCGCCCACACGGATGCCAAGTCCGGCACACGGACAGTGACACTGAGTCCTATGCACACACATAGACACAGCAAAGTCCAACACTCACACGGCACGGAGTCCCACACGCTCACAGACAGAGACAAGGACAAAGTCGAACGCACGCCGCACGGTGACAAATTCCCGCACGGACACCAGCGCTCCGCCCCTCCAGCCCTCCCGTGCCCTCTGATTGGCCCGCTCAGACGCGGGGGGCGGGTGGTGACCCCCAGCAGAACAAACCCTTCTATCTTGCATTGCCCTTCGCCATCACAATCGCACAGCAGTGAACTTGTAAGAGTAAAGCAGCCGTCTGACAGACACGCGCTCAGAACCAGACGAGGCTGGGGTCACACAAACGGACTTGCATTGTGGTAACATCACTTTATTTATTGCCCCCCCCGTGTTTTAAGGTGGGTTGTGCTGGAGTGGGCGGAGTCTTCAGAGGCACCGACGAATCAGGTGAGAGCGATGGTCACCTGCGGGAGGAGCTCGGCCAGGCGGGCGCAGCGATCAGGGGCGGCGGCCAAGGACGTGTCGGCCAATCGGATGCGGTGCAGCTGGGGGCAGGCGGCCAATGGGGTGAGGGCGGAAGTGTCGCCAATCACTAAGGTCAGAGTCAAAGGGAGGAACCGATCAGAGCCTGACCCCAGCACCCCCAGTTCACACCAGTTCACCCCAGTTCCCTTTGATCCGGTCGCACTGATCCCCATTGACCCCCACTGACCCCTCAGTGTCTCCCAGTCCCTCCCAGTGCCCCCTTGGTTCTCATGGTTTCCATGGAGATCCAGCTCCTCCAGGTGGTGGAGGGGTGGGAAACCAAGCAGAGTTGTGACCTCATTGAGTGACAAGTCCAGAACCTGCGGAGGATGGGCAGCCGGATGCCTGGGTCCCTCCTGAACTCCTGGGTGGGTCCCCCGTGAATTCCTGGGTGGGTCCCCCCCTGAACTCCTGGGTCCTTTGGGGCACTGCTGGGTCCCCTCCTGAACTCCTGGGTGGGTCCCCTCCTGAACTCTTCAGTCCCCCCTGAGCTCCTGGGGCCCCCATGATCTCCTGGTTACCCTCCTGAACTCCTGGGTCCCCCCCTGAACCCACAGTCCCCTCCTGAACTCCTGGGTGGGTCCCTCCTGAACTCCTGGGTGGGTCCCTCTTGATCTCTTGGGTGCCCTCCTGAACTCTTGGGTCCTTTGGGGCACTCCTGGGTTCCCCACTGAACTCCTGGGTCCTTGGGGCACTCCTGGGTCCCGCCCTGAACTCTTGGGTCCCCCCCTCCTGAACTCCTGTGTGGGCCCGCTCCTGAACTCCTGGGTCCCTCCTGAACTCCTGGGTCCCTCCTGAACTCTTCGGTCCTTTGGGGCACTCCTGGGTCCCCTCCTGAACTCCTGGTCCCCTCCTGAACTCCTGGTCCCCTCCTGAACTCTTCGGTCCCCCCCCGAACTCCTGGGTGGGTCCCCCCCTGAACTCCTGGGTGGGTCCCCCCCTGAACTCTTGGGTCCTTTGGGGCACTCCTGGGTCCACTCCTGAACTCCTGGGTGGGGCCCTCCTGAAATCCTGGGTCCCCTCCTGAACTCTGGATCCTTTGGGGCACTCCTGGATCCCCTCCTGAACTCTGGATCCTTTGGGGCACTCCTGGGTCCCCTCCTGAACTCTTGGGTACTTTAGGGAACTCCTGGGTTCCCCTCAGAACTCCTGGGTTCCCCCCTGAACTCCTGGGTCCCTTGGAGCACTGCTGGGTCCCCTCCTGAACTCTTGGGTGCCCTCCTGAACTCCTGGGTCCCCTCCTGAACTCTTCGGTCCTTTGGAGCACTCCTGGGTCCTGTATGGGGATATAGCGGAAGATTTGGCGAGGAGGTTAGTTAAATGTAAATACGCTCAAGTGACTTGCACCTGTCTGTAGAAAAAGCACACACATCACACTAATTGTCTTACTGACCTTGTGTGCTTAATGAGTAGAAGCTCTGTGTTAGATAACACAGGCCTGGGAGAAACTCTGGGCACCTTATCACTGTGTCTGAGATTCCTGCTTTGTTGTGAGAAAGAGCGGGAGGCTGCGCCTGCCTGAAGCCTTGAAATACAGGCGAGCTCAGCAGGCCCAGTGATCTTCCAGCAGGGCTGAACTGACCAGCGCCTGCGTCCCCGTTTGTGTCACCTCTGCCTGGGAGCTCAGGTGTGGCTACGGAGATCCCCCAGTAGAGAGGTAACTAAAATAAAACTTGCTCTTTGCAAATGCATCCGTGGCCTCTGGCTCTTCTTGCGATGTGCCTGCGTATGTGCACACATTTGGCGTAGTCGGCAGTCGCTAGAACCAGCCATGCTGTGGTTTGCAAAAAAAACGGGGACAGGGGAGGCCTCAAGGGTGACTCCCCAAATTCCGGGATGGCCCAGTACGGAGCGCTGGGCTCCCGTGGCTGCTCTCCTGTCTGAATTCGCTCCACCGGAGTCATGGCCTCCGTTTGATGATGGGGCGGTGATTACCCCCCAGGTAATTCAAGCAGCTATGCTTAAGCTTCCATGGAGAGCAGCATCAACTTCTTCTCGCAAATTAGCGGGAAGATTGGGATGGTTATTTGTTACCGGTCTTAATGCTCTTGATCGTGATGTTGTTGCGTTGAAGAGTAAAATAAGAGAATTGGAAAAGGAGGTTGAGATTTTACGGGATGCAAAGGCGATCGCACAAGAAGTAATTACTGCTCAAGCAGAGCGGTGCTATGAGCTGCAAGATAATGTAGACCGGTTGCTGGCATGTATTGCTAAGGAACAAAAGGAAAAACATGCCAAAAGTGAGTTTTTGTGTTCTCAGGTTTGTACTCTTACCACAAAACACTCTTGGAATCCCAAGGAATGGGATGGAAATATTTGGAGTGAATCCTCAGACTCCAATATTGAGTCTGAATTTGACCCTGACTTAAATGGCAGGGAAGTGGTGGGAGCACAACCCCCCATACAAATGGTGCTGCAGCAGGAACAAGCAGATGAGGGGGGGCAGATAGCACATACTCACTCTCCGAAGGAGTTAACGGCATTTTCAGAGATCTCTCAGCAAACGAGTGGGGAAGTAATTCCGGCACAGATTTTGCCAGCTTGGGATAGTGGAGCTGTGTCTATCCATTTATTAGCAGATGAAAAAGTTTTCTTAAGCCCTATAGCCTATGATGATCAGATACAACAACAATATGCTCAGCTGCAAACTGTCAGAGGTTCGGACAGGCAAGATATTATTGCACCTGTGCTGTATCAATGTTTGTGTGCAGCAGTTTTAACGGCATATGCTGAACCTCTTGAATCTGTGTTGTCCCGTGGAAATTGGTGCACATTGGAGGAAAGTATTGATTTAGTGCAGCAGATGGGGGTGGTGTATGCATTGATTATGGGATCCGATTCGGACAGGGTAGCAGTGACAAGTGCTATAGGTAATGCAGGCACTCCAACAAATGCCTTGAGCGGAATTGGGGCTGTAATTTCAGGACCCTCTGTTTGGGTGGTGGATAATGGAAATCTGGCAAAACTGAGAAGAGTTACAGCACAGGTGATGAGAACACTAATGTGGAATGATTTAGTACAAGCTGGTATCCCACAATCAGAAATAAGCGGGATCATGCCATCACAAATTTTTTGCTGCTTGCAAAAGTTAATGCTTATGCAGAAAAGCCAACCAGCCCCCCCGCCCACACTGCACCCACCCTCCACCCCAACTGCCACCTCAGGGCGAGACCAGTTTGCCTTTACCTGGCAACAAAAGCAATATACTTGCCGAGTATTGTCTCAGAGATACAAACACAGTCCCTCCGTCTGCCACCAAATCATAGTAGCTGATATAGCACTATGGTCGGGTACTGTTACTGATTGCCATGATATTGATAATCTGTTGATCATGGCAGTGTCACAACAAGAAACTGAAGCAGCTGCTGAATTTTTGAAGGTGCATTTGCAGGACCAAGGCTGGGCAATTACTCTGATGAAAATACAGGGCCCTTGTGCTACTGTACTATTTTTAGAAATAGTTTGGCATAGGCAGCTTAGAGAAACACCAGTTAAAGTACAGCACACAGTCCAGCAGTTTTCTGTACCAGCTGCAATAAAACAATTACATGCCTTCTTAGGATTTTTAGGGCCTTGGAGAATTTCCATCCCTACATCTTCTGTGGAGGAGGGTTCCCCTTGTAAAGAGTTAATAGCAGAGCACAATAAAGTTGATTCATTTGAGTCTCAAAACAGTAAGAAAGCAGATAATATGATCTCTGCTGAGCTGCATGCTCAAGCTCTAAATGTGCATATAGCTTGTGGACATGGATCAGCTTATGCTGCACACACATGGGACATTGGTCACAATCAAACCCCTTGTAAAACATGCTCACATCATTGTGCTGCTTGTACACAGCTACATTTAAGAGCACAGGGAAAGGTAAAACGGGGTCAGTGGGCCTCAAATACCTGTCAGGTTGATTATATTGGCCCCGTATCCCCATCTAGGGGGTGGTAATATGTATACACTGCTGTGGATATAGTGTCACCACTAACTACAGGGGAAATGAAATTATTCACACCAACGGATTGTGAAGTGGGACTGCAGCCTATTGATCGAGATGTAAAAATTTATATGACTCCAGAGAATGCTGTATGGTTTTGTACCCTGACTTCTCCTCTTATGTTACATCCTTTACTAATATCAGATTCTCGAGTTCTTGTATTTCAGGTATCTTCAGTGAACACCTGTGTTTTATCTAGAGGAGACAGCACTGGAACAATGTTATTGGTGTCACAGACTCAACATCCAACTGAACTCCAATCTGAAAAAGTGCAGGCCACGACTTTCCAGTCTGTGTAAGCAATTAGCCCACAACAGGTTGTTAAACCCAGTGATACCAGCTGAAGGAGCTGGAGCAGCAGCGTATGTATTACTGGAAGGTGACAACCCCCATAGCTGTGTTACAGAATGGTGCTATGCTAAGGGATTTTAACACTAATCTTTCTTACTGTTGTTTCTCTGAGTAGGTAGTAGCTGCAAATGCTGCTTTGATTTTGAAGTCATGTGTTCCTTCAACACAGATGATGAACTAGCCAGCATGGAAGACAACATCTTGCATCTTTGGAACTAATGCCTGGCTGAATGACTCGTTTAATTCCCTGACAACATGAATGGGACACCTGATTATTGTAGAAATATGCTTTTTCCTTTTTCTGTATGTGTTTCTTGTGTGCTCCTGTAAATTGCTCTGTGCTACACCTCACAAGCCCAAATGAACAACTCTGGCTTTGTTGGCCCCAGCAGAAGCAAGTCACGTGAGCGAGGGGGTGGAATGTATGGGGATATAGCGGAAGATTTGGCGAGGAGGTTAGTTAAATGTAAATACGCTCAAGTGACTTGCACCTGTCTGTAGAAAAAGCACACACATCACACTAATTGTCTTACTGACCTTGTGTGCTTAATGAGTAGAAGCTCTGTGTTAGATAACACAGGCCTGGGAGAAACTTTGGGCACCTTATCACTGTGTCTGAGATTCCTGCTTTGTTGTGAGAAAGAGCGGGAGGCTGCGCCTGCCTGAAGCCTTGAAATACAGGCGAGCTCAGCAGGCCCAGTGATCTTCCAGCAGGGCTGAACTGACCAGCGCCTGCGTCCCCGTTTGTGTCACCTCTGCCTGGGAGCTCAGGTGTGGCTACGGAGATCCCCCAGTAGAGAGGTAACTAAAATAAAACTTGCTCTTTGCAAATGCATCCGTGGCCTCTGGCTCTTCTTGCGATGTGCCTGCGTATGTGCACACAGGTCCCCTCCTGAACTCGTGGGTCCTTTGGGGCACTCCTGGGTCCCCTCCTGAACTCTTTTGTTTTTTGGGGCACTCCTGGGTCCCCTCAGAACTCCTGGGTCGTTTGGGCCACTGCTGGGTCCCCCCCCGGAACTCTTGGGTCCCCCCCTGGAACTCTTGGGAGCCCTCCTTAACTCCTGGGTCCTTTGGGGCACTCCTGGGTCCTTTGGGGCACTCCTGGGTTCCCTCCTCAACTGCTGGGTCCCGCACTGAGCTCTTGGGTCCCCTCCTGAACTCTGGATCCTTTGGGGCACTCCTGGGTCCCATCCTGAACTCCTGAGTCCCCTCCTGAACTCGTGGGTCCTTTGGGGCACTCCTGGGTTCCCCCCTGAACTGCTGGGTCCCTCCTGAACTGCTGGGTCCCCTCTTGAACTCCTGGGTGGGTCCCCTCCTGAACTCTTCAGTCCCCCCCCGAACTCTTCAGTCCCCCCCTGAGCTCTTGGGGGCCCCCCTGATCTCCTGGGTCCCCCCCTGAACCCCCAGTCCCCTCCTGAACTCCTGGGTGGCTCCCTCCTGAACTCCTGGGTGGCTCCCTCCTGAACTCTTGAATGCCCTCCTTAACTCTTGGGTCCCCTCAGAACTCCTGGGTTCCCCACTGAACTCCTGGGTCCGTTGGGGCACTCCTGGGTCCCCTCAGAACGCCTGGGTTCCCCCTGAACTCCTGGGTACTTTGGGGCACTCCTGGGTTCCCCCCTGACTTCCTGGGTCCCTTGGGGCACTCTGGGGTCCCCCGCTGAAGTCCTGGGTCCTTTGGGGCACTCCTGGGTCCCGCCCTGAACTCTTGGGTGCCCTCGTGAACTTCTGTGGGGGCCCGCTCCTGAACTCCTGGGTCCCCCCTGAACTCCTGGGTCCCTCCTGAACTCCTGGGTGGGTCCCCCGTGAATTCCTGGGTGGGTCCCCCCCTGAACTCCTGGGTCCTTTGGGGCACTGCTGGGTCCCCTCCTGAACTCCTGGGTGGGTCCCCTCCTGAACTCTTCAGTCCCCCCTGAGCTCCTGGGGCCCCCATGATCTCCTGGTTACCCTCCTGAACTCCTGGGTCCCCCCCTGAACCCACAGTCCCCTCCTGAACTCCTGTGTGGGCCCGCTCCTGAACTCCTGGGTCCCTCCTGAACTCTTCGGTCCTTTGGGGCACTCCTGGGTCCCCTCCTGAACTCCTGGTCCCCTCCTGAACTCTTCGGTCCCCCCCCTGAACTCCTGGGTGGGTCCCCCCCTGAACTCCTGGGTGAGTCCCCCCCTGAACTCTTGGGTCCTTTGGGGCACTCCTGGGTCCACTCCTGAACTCCTGGGTGGGGCCCTCCTGAAATCCTGGGTCCCCACCTGAACTCTGGATCCTTTGGGGCACTCCTGGATCCCCTCCTGAACTCTGGATCTTTTGGGGCACTCCTGGGTCCCCTCCTGAACTCTTGGGTGCTTTAGGGAACTCCTGGGTTCCCCTCAGAACTCCTGGGTTCCCCCCTGAACTCCTGGGTCCCTTGGAGCACTGCTGGGTCCCCTCCTGAACTCTTGGGTGCCCTCCTGAACTCCTGGGTCCCCTCCTGAACTCTTCGGTCCTTTGGAGCACTCCTGGGTCCCCTCCTGAACTCGTGGGTCCTTTGGGGCACTCCTGGGTCCCCTCCTGAACTCTTTTGTTTTTTGGGGCACTCCTGGGTCCCCTCAGAACTCCTGGGTCGTTTGGGCCACTGCTGGGTCCCCCCCCGGAACTCTTGGGTCCCCTCCCGGAACTCTTGGGAGCCCTCCTTAACTCCTGGGTCCTTTGGGGCACTCCTGGGTCCTTTGGGGCACTCCTGGGTTCCCTCCTCAACTGCTGGGTCCCGCACTGAGCTCTTGGGTCCCCTCCTGAACTCTGGATCCTTTGGGGCACTCCTGGGTCCCATCCTGAACTCCTGAGTCCCCTCCTGAACTCGTGGGTCCTTTGGGGCACTCCTGGGTTCCCCCCTGAACTGCTGGGTCCCTCCTGAACTGCTGAGTCCCCTCTTGAACTCCTGGGTGGGTCCCCTCCTGAACTCTTCAGTCCCCCCCCGAACTCTTCAGTCCCCCCCTGAGCTCTTGGGGGCCCCCCTGATCTCCTGGGTCCCCCCCTGAACCCCCAGTCCCCTCCTGAACTCCTGGGTGGCTCCCTCCTGAACTCCTGGGTGGCTCCCTCCTGAACTCTTGAATGCCCTCCTTAACTCTTGGGTCCCCTCAGAACTCCTGGGTTCCCCACTGAACTCCTGGGTCCGTTGGGGCACTCCTGGGTCCCCTCAGAACGCCTGGGTTCCCCCTGAACTCCTGGGTACTTTGGGGCACTCCTGGGTTCCCCCCTGAACTCCTGGGTCCTTTGGGGCACTCTGGGCTCCCCCGCTGAAGTCCTGGGTCCTTTGGGGCACTCCTGGGTCCCGCCCTGAACTCTTGGGTGCCCTCGTGAACTTCTGTGGGGGCCCGCTCCTGAACTCCTGGGTCCCCCCTGAACTCCTGGGTCCCTCCTGAATTCCTGGGTCCTTTGGGGCACTCCTGGGTCCCCTCCTGAACTCCTCGGTCCCCCCCTGAACTCCTGGCTGGGTCCCTCCTGAACTCCTGGGTGGGTCCCCTCCTGAACTCCTGGGTCCTTTGGGGCACTCCTGGGTGGGGCCCTCCTGAACTCCTGGGTGGGGCCCTCCTGAACTCCTGGGTGGGGCCCTCCTGAACTCCTGGGTCCCCTCCTGAACTCGTGGGTCCTTTGGGGCACTCCTGGGCCCCTCCTGAACTCCTGGGTCCCCTCCGAACTCCCGGGTTCCCCCCTGAACTTCTGGGTCCTTTGGGGCACTGCTGGGTCCCCTCCTGAACTCCTGGGTACCTTGGGACACTCCTGGGTCCTTTGGGGCACTCCTGGTCCCCCTCCTGAACTCCTGAATGGGTCCCCTCCTGAACTCCTGGGTGGGTCCCCTCCCGAACTCCTGGGTACTTTGGGGCACTCCTGGGTGGGACCCCTCCTGAACTCCTGGGTGGGACCCCTCCTGAACTCTGGATCCTTTGGGGCACTCCTGGGTTCCCCCCTGAACTCCTGGGTCCTTTGGGGCAGTCCTGGGTGGGACCCCTCCTGAACTCCTGGGTGGAACCCCTCCTGAACTCTGGATCCTTTGGGGCACTCCTGGGTTCCCCCCTGAACTCCTGGGTCCTTTGGGGCACTGCTGGGTCCCCTCCCGAACTCCTGGGTGGGTCCCCTCCCGAACTCCTGGGTTCTTTGGGGCACTCCTGGGTCCCCTCAGAACTCCTGGGTTCCCCCCTGAACTCCTGGGTCCTTTGGTGCACTCCTGGGTGAGACCCCTTCTGAACTCCTGGGTGGGACCCCTCCTGAACTCTGGATCCTTTGGGGCACTCCTGGGTTCCCCCCTGAACTCCTGGGTCCTTTGGGGCACTGCTGGGTCCCCTCCCGAACTCCTGGTTGGGTCCACTCCCGAAATCCTGGGTGGGTCCCTCCTGAACTCCTGGATTCACCCTGAACTCCTGGGTCCTTTGGGGCACTCCTGGGTCCTCTCCTGAACTCCTGGGTCCTCTCCTGAACTCCTGGGTCCCCTCCTGAACTCCTGGGTTACCCCCTGAACTCCCGGTCCCCCCCTGAACTCCTGGGTGGGTCCCCTCCTGAACTCTTGGGTCCCTTCCTGAACTCTGGATCCTTTGGGGCACTCCTGGGTCCCCTCCTGAAGACTGGATCCTTTGGGGTGCTCCTCGGTCCCCTCCTGAACTTCTGGGTCCCCTCCTGAACATCTGGGTCCCCTCCGAACTCCTGGGTTCCCCCCTGAACTCCTGGGTCCTTTGGGGCACTCCTGGATCCCCTCCGAACTCCTGGGTTCCCCCCTGAACTCCTGGGTCCTTTGGGGCACTGCTGGGTTCCCTCCTGAACTCCTGGGTACCTTGGGGCACTCCTGGGTCCTTTGGGGCACTCCTGGTTCACCTTCTGAACTCTTCGGTCCCCCCCCGAACTCCTGGGTGGGGCCCTCTTGAACTCCTGGGTGGGGCCGTCTTGAAATCCTGGGTGGGGCCCTCCCGAACTCCTGGGTGGGTCCCCTCCCGAACTCCTGGGTACCTTGGGGCACCCTTGGGTCCTCTCCTGAACTCCTGGGTCCGCTCCTGAACTCTTGGGTTACCCGCTGAAGTCCTGGGCGGGTCCCCTCCTGAAGTCCTGGGCGGGTCCCCTCCTGAAGTCCTGGGAGGGTCCCCTCCTGAAGTCCTGGGAGGGTCCCCTCCTGAAGTCCTGGGAGGGTCCCCTCCTGAACTCTGGATCCTTTGGGGCACTCCTGGGTCCACTCCTGAACTCTTGGGTCTTTGGTGAAATCTTGGGTCCCCTCAGAACTCCTAGGTCCTTTGGGGCACTGCTGGGTCCCCTCCCGAACTCCTGGGTGGGTCCCTCCCGAACTCCTGGGTGGGTCTCTCCTGAACTCCTGGGTCCCCTCCTGAACTCTTGGGTACTTTGGGGCACTCCTGGGTCCCCTCAGAACGCCTGGGTTCCCCCTGAACTCCTGGGTACTTTGGGGCACTCCTGGGTTCCCCCCTGAACTCCTGGGTCCTTTGGGGCACTGCTGGGTCCCCTCCTGAATTCCTGGGTCCTTTGGGGCACTCCTGGGTCCTCTCCTGAACTCCTGGGTCCGCTCCTGAACTCTTGGGTTACCCCCTGAACTCCTAGGTCCCCTCCTGAATTCTTCAGTCCCTCCCTGAACTCCCGGTCCCCTCCTGAACTCCTGGGCGGGTCCCCTCCTGAACTCTGGATCCTTTGGGGCAATCCTGGGTCCCCTCCTGAACTCTTGGGTCCTTTGGGGCACTCCTGGTCCCCCTCCTGAACTCCTGAATGGGTCGCCTCCTGAAGTCCTGGGTGGGTCCCGCCATAAACTCCTGGGTGGGTCCCTCCTGAACTTTTGGGTCCTTTGGGGCACTGCTGGGTCCCCTCCTGAACTCCTGGGTGGGTCCCCTCCCGAACTCCTGGGTACTTTGGGGCACTCCTGGGTACCCTCAGAACGCCTGGGTCCCCTACTGAACTCCTGGGTCCCCTCCGAACTCCTGTGTTCCCCCCTGAACTCCTGGGTCCTTTGGGGCACTCCTGGATCCCCTCCGAACTCCTGGGTTCCCCCCTGAACTCCTGGGTCCTTTGGAGCACTGCTGGGTCCCCTCCCGAACTCCTGGGTGGGTCCCTCCCGAACTCCTGGGTGGGTCCCTCCCGAACTCCTGGGTGGGTCCCTCCCGAACTCCTGGGTCCCCTCCTGAACTCTTGGGTACTTTGGGGCACTCCTGGGTCCCCTCAGAACGCCTGGGTTCCCCCTGAACTCCTGGGTACTTTGGGGCACTCCTGGGTTCCCCCCTGAACTCCTGTGTCCTTTGGGGCACTGCTGGGTCCCCTCCTGAACTCCTGGGTCCTTTGGGGCACTGCTGGGTCCCCTCCTGAACTCCTGGGTCTTTTGGGGCACTCCTGGGTCCCCTCCTGAGCTCCTGGGTCCTTTGGGGCACTCCTGGGTCCTCTCCTAACTCCTGGGTCCCCTCCTGAACTCCTGGGCGGGTCCCCTCCTGTTCTCTTGGGTCCCCTCCTGAACTCTTGGGTACTTTGGGGCACTCCTGGGTCCCCTCATAACGCCTGGGTCCCCTCCTGAACTCCTGGGTCCCCTCCGAACTCCTGTGTTCCCCCCTGAACTCCTGGGTCCTTTGGGGCACTGATGGGTCCGCTCCTGAACTCCTGGGTGGGTCCCTCCAGAACTCCTGGGTGGGTCCCTCTCGAACTCCTGGGTCCCTCCTGAACTCTTGGGTACTTTGGGGCACTCCTGGGTCCCCTCAGAATGCCTGGGTTCCCCCCTGAACTCCTGGGTCCTTTGGGGCACTCCTGGTCCCCCTCCTGAACTCCTGAATGGGTCCCTCCTGAACTCCTGAATGGGTCCCGCCATGAAGTCCTGGGTGGGTCCCGCCATGAAGTCCTGGGTGGGTCCCGCCATGAAGTCCTGGGTGGGTCCCTAATGAACTCTTGGGTCCCCTCCTGAACTCTGGATCCTTTGGGGCACTCCTGGGTCCCCTCCTGAACTCTGGATCCTTTGGGGCACTCCTGAGTTCCCCCATGAACTCCTGGTTCCTTTGGGGCACTCCTGGTCCCCCTCCTGAACTCTTCGGTCCCCCACTGAACTCCTGGGTCCTTTGGGGCACTCCTGGGTCCCCTCCTGAGCTCCTGGGTCCCCTCCTGAGCTCCTGGGTCCCCTCCTGAACTCCTGGGTCCTTTGGGGCACTGCTGGGCCCCCTCCCGAACTCCTGGGTGGGCCCCCTCCCGAACTCCTGGGTGGGTCGCCTCCCGAACTCCTGGGTACTTTGAGGCACTCTTGGGTCCTTTCAGAACGCCTGGGTCCCCTCCTGAACTCCTGGGTCCTTTGGGGCACTGCTGGGTCCCCTCCTGAACTCTGGATCCTTTGGGGCACTCCTAAGTCCCTTCCTGAACTCTTGGGTCCTTTGGTGAACTCTTGGGTCCCCTCAGAACTCCTGGGTCCTTTGGGGCACTGCTGGGTATCCTCAGTACTTTTGGGTTCCACCCTGAACTCCTGGGTCCTTTGGAACACTGCTGGGTCCCCTCCCGAACTCCTGGGTGGGTCCCTCCCGAACTCCTGGGTCCCCTCCTGAACTCTTGGGTACTTTGGGGCACTCCTGGGTCCCCTCAGAATGCCTGGGTTCTCCCCTGAACTCCTGGGTCCTTTGGGGCATTCCTGGGTACCCTCCTGAACTCTGGATCCTTTGGGGCACTCCTGGGTCCCCTCCTGAACTCCTGGATCCTTTGGGGCACTCCTGGGTCCTCTCCTGAACTCCTGGGTCCGCTCCTGAACTCTTGGTTTACCCCCTGAACTCCTAGGTCCCCTCCTGAATTCTTCAGTCCCTCCCTGAACTCCTGGGCGGGTCCCCTCCCGAACTCCTGGGCGGGTCCCCTCCCGAACTCCTGGGCGGGTCCCCTCCCGAACTCCTGGGCGGGTCCCCTCCCGAACTCCTGGGCGGGTCCCCTCCCGAACTCCTGGGCGGGTCCCCTCCCGAACTCCTGGGCGGGTCCCCTCCCGAACTCCTGGGCGGGTCCCCTCCCGAACTCCTGGGCGGGTCCCTCCCGAACTCCTGGGCGGGTGCCTCCCGAACTCCTGGATGGGTCCCTCCTGAACTCCTGGGTGGGTCCCTCCTGATCTCCTGGGTGCCCTTCTGATCTCCTGGGTGCCCTTCTGAACTCTTGGGTCCCCTCAGAACTCCTGGGTCCTTTGGGGCACTCCTGCTCCCCCTCCTGAACTCTTCGGTCCCCCACTGAACTCCTGGGTCCTTTGGGGCACTCCTGGGTCCCCTCCTGAACTCTGGATCCTTTGGGGCACTCCTGGGTCCCCTCCTAAGCTCTTGGGTCCTTTGGGGAACTCTTGGGTCCCCTCAGAACTCCTGGGTTCACCCCTGAACTCCTGGGTCCTTTGGGGCTCTGCTGGGTCCCGTCCCGAACTCCTGGTTGGGTCCCGTCCCGAACTCCTGGGTGGGTCCCCTCCCGAACTCCTGGGTGGGTCCCCTCCCGAACTCTTGGGTCCCTTCCTGAACTCTGGATCCTTTGGGGCACTCCTGGGTCCTCTCCTGAAGACTGGATCCTTTGGGGTACTCCTCGGTCCCCTCCTGAACTTCTGGGTTCCCCCCTGATCTCCTGGGTCCTTTGGGCACTGCTGGGTCCCCTCCTGAACTCCTGGGTACCTTGGGGCACTCCTGGGTCCTTTGGGGCACTCCTGGGTCCTCTCCTGAACTCCTGGGTCCGCTCCTGAACTCTTGGGTTACCCCCTGAACTCCTGGGCGGGTCCCCTCCTGAAGTCCTGGGCAAGTCCCCTCCTGAAGTCCTGGGCGGGTCCCCTCCTGAAGTCCTGGGCGGGTCCCCTCCTGAACTCTGGATCCTTTGGGGCACTCCTGGGTCCACTCCTGAACTCTTGGGTCTTTGGTGAACTCTTGGGTCCCCTCAGAACTCCTGGGTCCTTTGGGGCACTGCTGGGTCCCCTCCCGAACTCCTGGGTGGGTCCCTCCCGAACTCCTGGGTGGGTCTCTCCTGAACTCCTGGGTCCCCTCCTGAACTCTTGGGTACTTTGGGGCACTCCTGGGTCCCCTCAGAACACCTGGGTCCCCTCCTGAACTCCTGGGTACTTTGGGGCACTCCTGGGTTCCCCCCTGAACTCCTGGGTCCTTTGAGGCACTGCTGGGTCCCCTCCTGAACTCCTGGGTCCTTTGGGGCACTCCTGGGTCCTCTCCTGAACTCCTGGGTCCGCTCCTGAACTCTTGGGTTACCCCCTGAACTCCTAGGTCCCCTCCTGAATTCTTCAGTCCCTCCCTGAACTCCCGGTCCCCTCCTGAACTCCTGGGCGGGTCCCCTCCTGAACTCCTGGGCGGGTCCCCTCCTGAACTCCTGGGCGGGTCCCCTCCTGAACTCCTGGGCGGGTCCCCTCCTGAACTCCTGGGCGGGTCCCCTCCTGAACTCCTGGGCGGGTCCCCTCCTGAACTCTGGATCCTTTGGGGCAATCCTGGGTCCCCTCCTGAACTCCTGGGTCCTTTGGGGCCTTCGTGGTCCCCCTCCTGAACTCCTGAATGGGTCCCCTCCTGAAGTCCTGGGTGGGTCCCGCCACGAACTCCTGGGTGGGTCCCTCCTGAACTTTTGGGTCCTTTGGGGCACTGCTGGGTCCCCTCCTGAACTCCTGGGTGGGTCCCCTCCCGAACTCCTGGGTACTTTGGGGCACTCCTGGGTACCCTCAGAACGCCTGGGACCCCTACTGAACTCCTGGGTCCCCTCCGAACTCCTGTGTTACCCCCTGAACTCCTGGGTCCTTTGGGGCACTGCTGGGTCCCCTCCTGAACTCCTGGGAGGGTCCCCTCCTGAACTCTGGATCCTTTGGGGCACTCCTGGGTCCACTCCTGAACTCTTGGGTCCTTTGGTGAACTCTTGGGTCCCCTCAGAACTCCTGGGTCCTTTGGAGCACTGCTGGGTCCCCTCCCGAACTCCTGGGTGGGTCCCTCCTGAACTCCTGGGTGAGTCCCTCCCGAACTCCTGGGTCCCCTCCTGAACTCTTGGGTACTTTGGGGCACTCCTGGGTCCCCTCAGAACGCCTGGGTTCCCCCTGAACTCCTGGGTACTTTGGGGCACTCCTGGGTTCCCCCCTGAACTCCTGTGTCCTTTGGGGCACTGCTGGGTCCCCTCCTGAACTCCTGGGTCCTTTGGGGCACTGCTGGGTCCCCTCCTGAACTCCTGGGTCTTTTGGGGCACTCCTGGGTCCCCTCCTGAGCTCCTGGGTCCTTTGGGGCACTCCTGGGTCCTCTCCTAACTCCTGGGTCCCCTCCTGAACTCCTGGGCGGGTCCCCTCCTGTTCTCTTGGGTCCCCTCCTGAACTCTTGGGTACTTTGGGGCACTCCTGGGTCCCCTCAGAACGCCTGGGTCCCCTCCTGAACTCCTGGGTCCCCTCCGAACTCCTGTGTTCCCCCCTGAACTCCTGGGTCCTTTGGGGCACTGATGGGTCCGCTCCTGAACTCCTGGGTGGGTCCCTCCAGAACTCCTGGGTGGGTCCCTCTCGAACTCCTGGGTCCCTCCTGAACTCTTGGGTACTTTGGGGCACTCCTGGGTCCCCTCAGAATGCCTGGGTTCCCCCCTGAACTCCTGGGTCCTTTGGGGCACTCCTGGTCCCCCTCCTGAACTCCTGAATGGGTCCCTCCTGAACTCCTGAATGGGTCCCGCCATGAAGTCCTGGGTGGGTCCCGCCATGAAGTCCTGGGTGGGTCCCTAATGAACTCTTGGGTCCCCTCCTGAACTCTGGATCCTTTGGGGCACTCCTGGGTCCCCTCCTGAACTCTGGATCCTTTGGGGCACTCCTGAGTTCCCCCATGAACTCCTGGTTCCTTTGGGGCACTCCTGGTCCCCCTCCTGAACTCTTCGGTCCCCCACTGAACTCCTGGGTCCTTTGGGGCACTCCTGGGTCCCCTCCTGAGCTCCTGGGTCCCCTCCTGAACTCCTGGGTCCTTTGGGGCACTGCTGGGCCCCCTCCCGAACTCCTGGGTGGGCCCCCTCCCGAACTCCTGGGTGGGCCCCCTCCCGAACTCCTGGGTGGGTCGCCTCCCGAACTCCTGGGTACTTTGAGGCACTCTTGGGTCCTTTCAGAACGCCTGGGTCCCCTCCTGAACTCCTGGGTCCTTTGGGGCACTGCTGGGTCCCCTCCTGAACTCTGGATCCTTTGGGGCACTCCTGGGTCCCTTCCTGAACTCTTGGGTCCTTTGGTGAACTCTTGGGTCCCCTCAGAACTCCTGGGTCCTTTGGGGCACTGCTGGGTATCCTCAGTAATTTTGGGTTCCACCCTGAACTCCTGGGTCCTTTGGAACACTGCTGGGTCCCCTCCCGAACTCCTGGGTGGGTCCCTCCCGAACTCCTGGGTCCCCTCCTGAACTCCTGGGTACTTTGGGGCACTCCTGGGTCCCCTCAGAATGCCTGGGTTCTCCCCTGAACTCCTGGGTCCTTTGGGGCATTCCTGGGTACCCTCCTGAACTCTGGATCCTTTGGGGCACTCCTGGGTCCCCTCCTGAACTCCTGGGTCCTTTGCGGCACTCCTGGGTCCTCTCCTGAACTCCTGGGTCCGCTCCTGAACTCTTGGGTTACCCCCTGAACTCCTAGGTCCCCTCCTGAACTCCTGGGCGGGTCCCCTCCTGAAGTCCTGGGCAAGTCCCCTCCTGAAGTCCTGGGCGGGTCCCCTCCTGAAGTCCTGGGCGGGTCCCCTCCTGAACTCTGGATCCTTTGGGGCACTCCTGGGTCCACTCCTGAACTCTTGGGTCTTTGGTGAACTCTTGGGTCCCCTCAGAACTCCTGGGTCCTTTGGGGCACTGCTGGGTCCCCTCCCGAACTCCTGGGTGGGTCCCTCCCGAACTCCTGGGTGGGTCTCTCCTGAACTCCTGGGTCCCCTCCTGAACTCTTGGGTACTTTGGGGCACTCCTGGGTCCCCTCAGAACGCCTGGGTCCCCTCCTGAACTCCTGGGTACTTTGGGGCACTCCTGGGTTCCCCCCTGAACTCCTGGGTCCTTTGAGGCACTGCTGGGTCCCCTCCTGAACTCCTGGGTCCTTTGGGGCACTCCTGGGTCCTCTCCTGAACTCCTGGGTCCGCTCCTGAACTCTTGTGTTACCCCCTGAACTCCTAGGTCCCCTCCTGAATTCTTCAGTACCTCCCTGAACTCCTGGGCGGGTCCCCTCCTGAACTCCTGGGCGGGTCCCCTCCTGAACTCCTGGGCGGGTCCCCTCCTGAACTCCTGGGCGGGTCCCCTCCTGAACTCTGGATCCTTTGGGGCAATCCTGGGTCCCCTCCTGAACTCCTGGGTCCTTTGGGGCACTCGTGGTCCCCCTCCTGAACTCCTGAATGGGTCCCTTCCTGAAGTCCTGGGTGGGTCCCGCCACGAACTCCTGGGTGGGTCCCTCCTGAACTTTTGGGTCCTTTGGGGCACTCCTGGGTACCCTCAGAACGCCTGGGACCCCTACTGAACTCCTGGGTCCCCTCCGAACTCCTGTGTTACCCCCTGAACTCCTGGGTCCTTTGGGGCACTGCTGGGTCCCCTCCTGAACTCCTGGGAGGGTCCCCTCCTGAACTCTGGATCCTTTGGGGCACTCCTGGGTCCACTCCTGAACTCTTGGGTCCTTTGGTGAACTCTTGGGTCCCCTCAGAACTCCTGGGTCCTTTGGAGCACTGCTGGGTCCCCTCCCGAACTCCTGGGTGGGTCCCTCCTGAACTCCTGGGTGGGTCCCTCCCGAACTCCTGGGTCCCCTCCTGAACTCTTGGGTACTTTGGGGCACTCCTGGGTCCCCTCAGAACGCCTGGGTTCCCCCTGAACTCCTGGGTACTTTGGGGCACTCCTGGGTTCCCCCCTGAACTCCTGGGTCCTTTGGGGCACTCCTGGTCCCCCTCCTGAACTATTGAATGGGTCCCTCCTGAACTCCTGAATGGGTCCCTCCTGAACTCCTGGGTGGGTCCCGCCATGAAGTCCTGGGTGGGTCCCGCCATGAACTCCTGGGTGGGTCCCTCCTGAACTCTTGGGTCCCCTCCTGAACTCTGGATCCTTTGGGGCACTCCTGGGTCCCCTCCTGAACTCTGGATCCTTTGGGGCACTCCTGAGTTCCCCCCTGAACTCCTGGCTCCTTTGTGGCACTCCTGGGTCCCCTCAGAACTCCTGGGTCCTTTGGGGCACTCCTGGTCCCCCTCCTGAACTCTTCGGTCCCCCACTGAATTCCTGGTTCCTTTGGGGTAGTTCTGGGTCCCCTCAGAACTCCTGGGTTCCCCCCTGAACTCCTGGGTCCTTTGTGGCACTCCTGGTCTCCCTCCTGAACTCTTCGGTCCCCCACTGAACTCCTGGGTCGTTTGGGGCCCTCCTGGGTCCCCTCCTGAACTCCTAGGTCCCCTCCTGAACTCTGGATCCTTTCAGGCACTCCTGGGTCCCCTCCTAAGCTCTTGGGTCCTTTGGGGAACTTTTGGGTCCCCTCAGAACTCCTGGGTTCACCCCTGAACTCCTGGGTCCTTTGGGGCACTGCTGGGTCCCGTCCCGAACTCCTGGGTGGGTCCCCTCCCGAACTCCTGGGTGGGTCCCCTCCCGAACTCCTGGGTACTTTGGGGCACTGCTGTGTACCCTCAGAACGCCTTGGTCCCCTCCTGAACTCCTGGGTCCCCTCCGAACTCCTGTGTTACCCCCTGAACTCCTGGGTCCTTTGGGGCTCTGCTGGGTCCCCTCCTGAACTCCTGTGAGGGTCCCCTCCTGAACTCTGGATCCTTTGGGGCACTCCTGGGTCCCCTCCTGAACTCCTGGGTCCTTTGCGGCACTCCTGGGTTCCCTCCTGAACTCCTGGGTCCTTTGGGGCACTCCTGGGTCCGCTCCTAACTCCTGGGTCCGCTCCTGAACTCTTGGGTTACTCCCTGAACTCCTAGGTCCCCTCCTGAATTCTTCAGTCCCTCCCTGAACTCCTGGGCGGGTCCCCTCCTGAACTCCTGGGCGGGTCCCCTCCTGAACTCTGGATCCTTTGGGGCACTCCTGGGTCCCCTCAGAACGCCTGGGTCCCCTCCTGAACTCCTGGGTCCCCTCCGAACTCCTGTGTTCCCCCCTGAACTCCTGGGTCCTTTGGGGCACTAATGGGCCCGCTCCTGAACTCCTGGGTGGGTCCCTCTCGAACTCCTGGGTCCCCTCCTGAACTCTTAGGTACTTTGGGGTACTCCTGGGTCCCCTCAGAACGCCTGGGCTCCCCCCTGAACTCCTGGGTCCTTTGGGGCACTCCTGGTCCCCCTCCTGAACTATTGAATGGGTCCCTCCTGAACTCCTGAATGGGTCCCTCCTGAACTCCTGGGTGGGACCCGCGATGAACTCCTGGGTGGGTCCCTCCTGAACTCTTGGGTCCCCTCCTGAACTCTGGATCCTTTGGGGCACTCCTGGGTCCCCTCCTGAACTCTGGATCCTTTGGGGCACTCCTGAGTTCCCCCCTGAACTCCTGGTTCCTTTGTGGCACTCCTGGGTCCCCTCAGAACTCCTGGGTCCTTTGGGGCACTCCTGGTCCCCCTCCTGAACTCTTCGGTCCCCCACTGAATTCCTGGTTCCTTTGGGGTAGTTCTGGGTCCCCTCAGAACTCCTGGGTTCCCCCCTGAACTCCTGGGTCCTTTGTGGCACTCCTGGTCTCCCTCCTGAACTCTTCGGTCCCCCACTGAACTCCTGGGTCGTTTGGGGCACTCCTGGGTCCCCTCCTGAACTCCTAGGTCCCCTCCTGAACTCTGGATCCTTTCAGGCACTCCTGGGTCCCCTCCTAAGCTCTTGGGTCCTTTGGGGATCTCTTGGGTCCCCTCAGAACTCCTGGGTTCACCCCTGAACTCCTGGGTCCTTTGGGGCACTGCTGGGTCCCGTCCCGAACTCCTGGGTGGGTCCCCTCCCGAACTCCTGGGTGGGTCCCCTCCCGAACTCCTGGGTGGGTCCCCTCCCGAACTCCTGGGTGGGTCCCCTCCCGAACTCCTGGGTACTTTGGGGCACTGCTGTGTACCCTCAGAACGCCTTGGTCCCCTCCTGAACTCCTGGGTCCCCTCCGAACTCCTGTGTTACCCCCTGAACTCCTGGGTCCTTTGGGGCTCTGCTGGGTCCCCTCCTGAACTCCTGTGAGGGTCCCCTCCTGAACTCTGGATCCTTTGGGGCACTCCTGGGTGCACTCCTGAACTCTTGGGTCTTTGGTGAAATCTTGGGTCCCCTCAGAACTCCTGGGTCCTTTGGGGCACTCCTGGTCCCCCTCCTGAACTATTGAATGGGTCCCTCCTGAACTCCTGAATGGGTCCCTCCTGAACTCCTGGGTGGGACCCGCGATGAACTCCTGGGTGGGTCCCTCCTGAACTCTTGGGTCCCCTCCTGAACTCTGGATCCTTTGGGGCACTCCTGGGTCCCCTCCTGAACTCTGGATCCTTTGGGGCACTCCTGAGTTCCCCCCTGAACTCCTGGTTCCTTTGTGGCACTCCTGGGTCCCCTCAGAACTCCTGGGTCCTTTGGGGCACTCCTGGTCCCCCTCCTGAACTCTTCGGTCCCCCACTGAATTCCTGGTTCCTTTGGGGTAGTTCTGGGTCCCCTCAGAACTCCTGGGTTCCCCCCTGAACTCCTGGGTCCTTTGTGGCACTCCTGGTCTCCCTCCTGAACTCTTCGGTCCCCCACTGAACTCCTGGGTCGTTTGGGGCACTCCTGGGTCCCCTCCTGAACTCCTAGGTCCCCTCCTGAACTCTGGATCCTTTCAGGCACTCCTGGGTCCCCTCCTAAGCTCTTGGGTCCTTTGGGGATCTCTTGGGTCCCCTCAGAACTCCTGGGTTCACCCCTGAACTCCTGGGTCCTTTGGGGCACTGCTGGGTCCCGTCCCGAACTCCTGGGTGGGTCCCCTCCCGAACTCCTGGGTGGGTCCCCTCCCGAACTCCTGGGTGGGTCCCCTCCCGAACTCCTGGGTGGGTCCCCTCCCGAACTCCTGGGTACTTTGGGGCACTGCTGTGTACCCTCAGAACGCCTTGGTCCCCTCCTGAACTCCTGGGTCCCCTCCGAACTCCTGTGTTACCCCCTGAAATCCTGGGTCCTTTGGGGCTCTGCTGGGTCCCCTCCTGAACTCCTGTGAGGGTCCCCTCCTGAACTCTGGATCCTTTGGGGCACTCCTGGGTGCACTCCTGAACTCTTGGGTCTTTGGTGAAATCTTGGGTCCCCTCAGAACTCCTGGGTCCTTTGGGGCACTGCTGGGTCCCCTCCCGAACTCCTGGGTGGGTCCCTCCCGAACTCCTAGGTGGGTCCCTCTCGAATTCCTGGGTCCCCTCCCGAACTCTTGGGTACTTTGGGGCACTCCTGGGTCCCCTCAGAACGCCTGGGTTCCCCCTGAACTCCTGGGTACTTTGGGGCACTCCTGGGTTCTCCCCTGAACTCCTGGGTCCTTTGGGGCACTGCTGGGTCCCCTCCTGAACTCCTGGGTCCTTTGGGGCACTCCTGGGTCCCCTCCTGAACTCCTGGGTCTTTTGGGGCACTCCTGGGTCCTCTCCTAACTCCTGGGTCCGCTCCTGAACTCTTGGGTTACCCCCTGAACTCCTAGGTCCCCTCCTGAATTCTTCAGTCCCTCCCTGAACTCCTGGGCGCGTCCCTCCTGAACTCCTGGGCGGGTCCCCTCCTGAACTCTTGGGTACTTTGGGGCACTCCTGGGTCCCCTCAGAACGTCTGGGTCCCCTCAGAACTCCTGGGTCCTTTGGGGCACTGATGGGTCCGCTCCTGAACTCCTGGGTGGGTCCCTCCCGAACTCCTGGGTGGGTCCCTCTCGAATTCCTGGGTCCCCTCCCGAACTCTTGGGTACTTTGGGGCACTCCTGGGTCCCCTCAGAACGCCTGGGTTCCCCCCTGAACTCCTGAGGCCTTTGGGGCACTCCTGGTCCCCCTCCTGAACTCCTGAATGGGTCCCTCCTGAACTCCTGAATGGGTCCCTCCTGAACTCCTGAATGGGTCCCTCCTGAACTCCTGAATGGGTCCCGCCATGAAGTCCTGGGTGGGTCCCGCCATGAAGTCCTGGGTGGGTCCCTCCTGAACTCTTGGGTCCCCTCCTGAACTCTGGATCCTTTGGGGCACTCCTGGGTCCCCTCCTGAACTCTGGGTCCTTTGGGGCACTCCTGGTCCCCCTCCTGAACTCTTCGGTCCCCCACTGAACTCCTGGGTCCTTTGGGGCACTCCTGGGTCCACTCCTGAACTCTTGGGTCTTTGGTGAACTCTTGGGTCCCCTCAGAACTCCTAGGTCCTTTGGGGCACTGCTGGGTCCCCTCCCGAACTCCTGGGTGGGTCCCTCCCGAACTCCTGGGTGGGTCTCTCCTGAACTCCCGGGTCCCCTCCTGAACTCTTGGGTACTTTGAGGCACTCCTGGGTCCCCTCAGAATGCCTGGGTTCCCCCTGAACTCCTGGGTACTTTGGGGCACTCCTGGGTTCCCCCCTGAACTCCTGGGTCCTTTGGGGCACTGCTGGGTCCCCTCCTGAACTCCTGGGTCCTTTGGGGCACTGCTGGGTCCTCTCCTGAACTCCTGGGTCCGCTCCTGAACTCTTGGGTTACCCCCTGAACTCCTAGGTCCCCTCCTGAATTCTTCAGTCCCTCCCTGAACTCCCGGTCCCCTCCTGAACTCCTGGGCGGGTCCCCTCCTGAACTCCTGGGCGGGTCCCCTCCTGAACTCTGGATCCTTTGGGGCACTCCTGGGTCCCCTCCTGAACTCTTGGGTCCTTTGGGGCACTCCTGGTCCCCCTCCTGAACTCCTGAATGGGTCCCCTCCTGAAGTCCTGGGTGGGTCCCGCCATAAACTCCTGGGTGGGTCCCTCCTGAACTTTTGGGTCCTTTGGGGCACTGCTGGGTCCCCTCCTGAACTCCTGGGTGGGTCCCCTCCCGAACTCCTGGGTACTTTGGGGCACTCCTGGGTACCCTCAGAACGCCTGGGTCCCCTACTGAACTCCTGGGTCCCCTCCGAACTCCTGTGTTCCCCCCTGAACTCCTGGGTCCTTTGGGGCACTCCTGGATCTCCTCCGAACTCCTGGGTTCCCCCCTGAACTCCTGGGTCCTTTGGAGCACTGCTGGGTCCCCTCCCGAACTCCTGGGTGGGTCCCTCCTGAACTCCTGGGTGAGTCCCTCCCGAACTCCTGGGTCCCCTCCTGAACTCTTGGGTACTTTGGGGCACTCCTGGGTCCCCTCAGAACGCCTGGGTTCCCCCTGAACTCCTGGGTACTTTGGGGCACTCCTGGGTTCCCCCCTGAACTCCTGTGTCCTTTGGGGCACTGCTGGGTCCTCTCCTGAACTCCTGGGTCCTTTGGGGTACTGCTGGGTCCTCTCCTGAACTCCTGGGTCCTTTGGGGCACTGCTGGGTCCCCTCCTGAACTCCTGGGTCTTTTGGGGCACTCCTGGGTCCCCTCCTGAACTCCTGGGTCCTTTGGGGCACTGATGGGTCCGCTCCTGAACTCCTGGGTGGGTCCCTCCAGAACTCCTGGGTGGGTCCCTCTCGAACTCCTGGGTCCCCTCCTGAACTCTTGGGTACTTTGGGGCACTCCTGGGTCCTCTCCTGAACTCCTGGGTCCCCTCCGAACTCCTGTGTTCCCCCCTGAACTCCTGGGTCCTTTGGGGCACTGATGGGTCCGCTCCTGAACTCCTGGGTGGGTCCCTCCAGAACTCCTGGGTGGGTCCCTCTCGAACTCCTGGGTCCCCTCCTGAACTCTTGGGTACTTTGGGGCACTCCTGGGTCCCCTCAGAACGCCTGGGTTCCCCCCTGAACTCCTGGGTCCTTTGGGGCACTCCTGGTCCCCCTCCTGAACTCCTGAATGGGTCCCTCCTGAACTCCTGAATGGGTCCCGCCATGAAGTCCTGGGTGGGTCCCGCCATGAAGTCCTGGGTGGGTCCCGCCATGAAGTCCTGGGTGGGTCCCGCCATGAAGTCCTGGGTGGGTCCCTAATGAACTCTTGGGTCCCCTCCTGAACTCTGGATCCTTTGGGGCACTCCTGGGTCCCCTCCTGAACTCTGGATCCTTTGGGGCACTCCTGAGTTCCCCCATGAACTCCTGGTTCCTTTGGGGCACTCCTGGGTCCCCTCAGAACTCCTGGGTTCCCCCCTGAACTCCTGGGTCCTTTGGGGCACTCCTGGTCCCCCTCCTGAACTCTTCGGTCCCCCACTGAACTCCTGGGTCCTTTGGGGCACTCCTGGGTCCCCTCCTGAGCTCCTGGGTCCCCTCCTGAGCTCCTGGGTCCTTTGGGGCACTGCTGGGCCCCCTCCCGAACTCCTGGGTGGGCCCCCTCCCGAACTCCTGGGTGGGTCCCCTCCCGAACTCCTGGGTGGGTCCCCTCCCGAACTCCTGGGTACTTTGAGGCACTCTTGGGTCCTTTCAGAACGCCTGGGTCCCCTCCTGAACTCCTGGGTCCTTTGGGGCACTGCTGGGTCCCCTCCTGAACTCTGGATCCTTTGGGGCACTCCTGGGTCCCCTCCTGAACTGTTGGGTCCTTTGGTGAACTCTTGGGTCCCCTCAGAACTCCTGGGTCCTTTGGGGCACTGCTGGGTATCCTCAGTACTTTTGGGTTCCACCCTGAACTCCTGGGTCCTTTCGAACACTGCTGGGTCCTCTCCCGAACTCCTGGGTGGGTCCCTCCCGAACTCCTGGGTCCCCTCCTGAACTCTTGGGTACTTTGGGGCACTCCTGGGTCCCCTCAGAATGCCTGGGTTCCCCCCTGAACTCCTGGGTCCTTTGGGGCATTCCTGGGTACCCTCCTGAACTCTGGATCCTTTGGGGCACTCCTGGGTCCCCTCCTGAACTCCTGGGTCCTTTGCAGCACTCCTGGGTCCTCTCCTGAACTCCTGGGTCCGCTCCTGAACTCTTGGGTTACCCCCTGAACTCCTAGGTCCCCTCCTGAATTCTTCAGTCCCTCCCTGAACTCCCGGTCCTCTCCCGAACTCCTGGGCGGGTCCCCTCCCGAACTCCTGGGCGGGTCCCTCCCGAACTCCTGGGCGGGTCCCTCCCGAACTCCTGGGCGGGTCCCTCCTGATCTCCTGGGTGCCCTCCTGATCTCCTGGGTGCCCTCCTGATCTCCTGGGTGCCCTCAGAACTCCTCGGTCCTTTGGGGCACTCCTGCTCCCCCTCCTGAACTCTTCGGTCCCCCACTGAACTCCTGGGTCCTTTGGGGCACTCCTGGGTCCTCTCCTGAACTCTGGATCCTTTGGGGCACTCCTGGGTCCCCTCCTAAGCTCTTGGGTCCTTTGGGGAACTCTTGGGTCCCCTCAGAACTCCTGGGTTCACCCCTGAACTCCTGGGTCCTTTGGGGCTCTGCTGGGTCCCGTCCCGAACTCCTGGGTGGGTCCCCTCCCGAACTCCTGGGTGGGTCCCCTCCCGAACTCCTGGGTGGGTCCCCTCCCGAACTCTTGGGTCCCTTCCTGAACTCTGGATTTTTTGGGGCACTCCTGGGTCCTCTCCTGAAGACTGGGTCCTTTGGGGTACTCCTCGGTCCCCTCCTGAACTTCTGGGTCCCCTCCTGAACATCTAGGTCCCCTCCGAACTCCTGGGTTCCCCCCTGAACTCCTGGGTCCTTTGGGGCACTCCTGGATCCTCTCCGAACTCCTGGGTTCCCCCCTGAACTTCTGGGTCCTTTGGGGCACTGCTGGGTCCTCTCCTGAACTCCTGGGTACCTTGGGGCACTCCTGGGTCCTTTGGGGCACTCCTGGTCCGCCTTCTGAACTCTTCGGTCGCCCCCCTGAACTCCTGGGTGGGGCCCTCTTGAACTCCTGGGTGGGGCCCTCTTGAACTCCTGGGTGGGGCCCCTCCTGAACTCTTGGGTCCTTTGGGGCACTCCTGGGTCCCCTCTTGAACTCCTGGGTACCTTGGGACACTCCTGGGTCCTTTGGGGCACTCCTGGTCCCCCTCCTGAACTCTTCGGTCCCCCACTGAACTCCTGGGTCGTTTGGGGCACTCCTGGGTCCCCTCCTGAACTCCTAGGTACCCTCCTGAACTCTGGATCCTTTGAGGCACTGCTGGGTCCCCTCCCGAACTCCTGGGTGGATCCCTCCCGAACTCCTGGGTGGGTCCCTCCCGAACTCCTGGGTGGGTCCCTCTCGAATTCCTGGGTCCCCTCCCGAACTCTTGGGTACTTTGGGGCACTCCTGGATCCCCTCAGAACGCCTGGGTTCCCCCTGAACTCCTGGGTACTTTCGGGCACTCCTGGGTTCTCCCCTGAACTCCTGGGTCCTTTGGGGCACTGCTGGGTCCCCTCCTGAACTCCTGGGTCCTTTGGGGCACTCCTGGGTCCCCTCCTGAACTCCTGGATCCTTTGGGGCACTCCTGGGTCCCCTCCTGAACTCTTGGGTACTTTGGGGCACTCCTGGGTCCCCTCAGAACGCCTGGGTCCCCTCCTGAACTCCTGGGTCCCCTCCGAACTCCTGGGTCCTTTGGGGCACTGATGGGTCCGCTCCTGAACTCCTGGGTGGGTCCCTCCCGAACTCCTGGGTGGGTCCCTCTCGAATTTCTGGGTCCCCTCCCAAACTCTTGGGTACTTTGGGGCACTCCTGGGTCCCCTCAGAACACCTGGGTTCCCCCCTGAACTCCTGAGTCCTTTGGGGCACTCCTGGTCCCCCTCCTGAACTACTGAATGGGTCCCTCCTGAACTCCTGAATGGGTCCCTCCTGAACTCCTGGGTGGGTCCCGCCATGAAGTCCTGGGTGGGTCCCGCCATGAAGTCCTGGGTGGGTCCCTCCTGAACTCTTGGGTCCCCTCCTGAACTCTGGATCCTTCGGGGCACTCCTGGGTCCCCTCCTGAACTCTGGGTCCTTTGGGGCACTCCTGGTCCCCCTCCTGAACTCTTCGGTCCCCCACTGAACTCCTGGGTCCTTTGGGGCACTCCTGGGTCCCCTCCTGAACTCCTGGGTCCCCTCCTGAAATCTTGGTTCCCTTCCTGAACTCCTGGGTCCTTTGGAACACTGCTGGGTCCCCTCCCGAACTCCTGGGTGGGTCCCCTCCCGAACTCCTGGGTACTTTGGGGCACGCCTGGGTCCCCTCAGAACGCCTGGGTCCCCTCCTGAACTCCTGGGTCCTTTGGGGCACTCCTGGGTCCCCTCCTGAACTCCTGGGTGGGTCCCCTCCTGAACTCTGGATCCTTTGGGGCACTCCTGGGTCCCCTCCTTAACTCTTGGGTTCCGTCAGAACTCCTGGGTCCTTTGGGGCACTGCTGGGTATCCTCAGTACTTTTGGGTTCCACCCTGAACTCCTGGGTGGGTCCCTCCCGAACTCCTGGGTCCCCTCCTGAACTCTTGGGTACTTTGGGGCACTCCTGGGTCCCCTCAGAATGCCTGGGTTCCCCCCTGAACTCCTGGGTCCTTTGGGGCATTCCTGGGTACCCTCCTGAACTCTGGATCCTTTGGGGCACTCCTGGGTACCCTCCTGAACTCCTGGGTCCACTGCTGAACTCTTGGGTTACCCCCTGAACTCCTATGTCCCCTCCTGAATTCTTCAGTCCATCCCTGAACTCCCGGTCCCCTCCTGAACTCCTGGGCGGGTCCCTCCTGAACTCCTGGGCGGGTCCCTCCTGAACTCCTGGGCGGGTCCCCTCCCGAACTCCTGGGCGGGTCCCCTCCCGAACTCCTGGGCGGGTCCCCTCCCGAACTCCTGGGCGGGTCCCCTCCCGAACTCCTGGGCGGGTCCCTCCTGAACTCCTGGGCGGGTCCCCTCCTGAATTCCTGGGCGGGTCCCTCGCGAACTCCTGGGCGGGTCCCTCGCGAACTCCTGGGCGGGTCCCTCGCGAACTCCTGGGCTGGTCCCTCCCGAACTCCTGGGTGGGTCCCCTCCCGAACTCCTGGGTGGGTCCCCTCCCGAACTCCTGGGTGGGTCCCCTCCCGAACTCCTGGGTGGGTCCCCTCCCGAACTCCTGGGTGGGTCCCCTCCCGAACTCCTGGGTGGGTCCCTCCTGAACTCCTGGGTGGGTCCCTCCTGAACTCCTGGGTGGGTCCCTCCTGATCTCTTGGGTGCCCTCCTGATCTCTTGGGTCCCCTCAGAACTCCTGGGTCCTCTGGGGCACTCCTGCTCCCCCTCCTGAACTCTTCAGTCCCCCACTGAACTCCTGGGTCCTTTGGGGCACTCCTGGGTCCCCTCCTGAACTCCTGGGTCCCCTCCTGAACTCCGGATCCTTTCGGGCACTCCTGGGTCCCCTCCTGAACTCCTGGGTGGGTCCCCTCCCGAACTCCTGGGTACTTTGGGGCACTGCTGGGTACCCTAAGAATGCCTGGGTCCCCTCCTGAACTCCTGGGTCCCCTCCGAACTCCTGTGTTACCCCCTGAACTCCTGGGTCCTTTGGGGCACTGCCGCGTCCACTCCTGAACTCTTGGGTCTTTGGTGAACTCTTGGGTCCCCTCAGAACTCCTGGGTCCTTTGGGGCACTGCTGGGTCCCCTCCCGAACTCCTGGGTGGGTCCCTCCCGAACTCCTGGGTGGGTCCCTCCCGAACTCCTGGGTGGGTCCCTCCCAAACTCCTGGGTCCCCTCCTGAACTCTTGGGTACTTTGGGGCACTCCTGGGTCCCCTCAGAACGCCTGGGTTCCCCCTGAACTCCTGGGTACTTTGGGGCACTCCTGAGTTCCCCCCTGAACTCCTGGGTCCTTTGGGGCACTGCTGGGTCCCCTCCTGAACTCCTGGGTCCTTTGGGGCACTCCTGGGTCCTCTCCTAACTCCTGGGTCCTCTCCTGAACTCTTGGGTTACCCCCTGAACTCCTAGCTCCCCTCCTGAATTCTTCAGTCCCTCCCTGAACTCCTGGGCGGGTCCCCTCCTGAACTCCTGGGCGGGTCCCCTCCTGAACTCCTGGGCGGGTCCCCTCCTGAACTCTGGATCCTTTGGGGCACTCTTGGGTCCCCTCCTGAACTCCTGGGTCCTTTGGGGCACTCTTGGGTCCCCTCCTGAACTCCTGGGTCCTTTGGGGCACTCCTGGTCCCCCTCCTGAACTCATGAATGGGTCCCTCCTGAACTCCTGCATGGGTCCCTCCTGAAGTCCTGGGTGGGTCCCTCCTGAACTCTTGCGTCCCCTCCTAAACTCTGGATCTTTTGGGGCACTCCTGGGTCCACTCCTGAACTCTGGATCCTTTGGGGCACTCCTGGGTTCCCCCCTGAACTCTTGGGTCCTTTGGGGCACTGCTAGGTCCCCTCCTGAACTCCTGGGTGGGTCCCCTCCTGAACTCCTGGGTGGGTCCCCTCCTGAACTCCTGGGTGGGTCCCTCCTGAACTCTTGCGTCCCCTCCTGAACTCTGGATCTTTTGGGGCACTCCTGGGTCCACTCCTGAACTCTGGATCTTTTGGGGCACTCCTGGGTCCCCCTCTGACCTCCTGGGTCCTTTGGGGCACTCCTGGGTCCCCTCCTGAACTCTGGATCTTTTGGGGCACTCCTGGGTCCCCTCCTAAGCTCTTGGGTCCTTTGGGGAACTCTTGGGTCCCCTCAGAACTCCTGGGTTCACCCCTGAACTCCTGGGTCCTTTGGGGCTCTGCTGGGTCCCGTCCCGAACTCCTGGGTGGGTCCCGTCCCAAACTCCTGGGTGGGTCCCCTCCTGAACTCCTGGGTGGGTCCCCTCCCGAACTCCTGGGTGGGTCCCCTCCCGAACTCTTGGGTCCCTTCCTGAACTCTGGATCCTTTGGGGCACTCCTGGGTCCTCTCCTGAAGACTGGATCCTTTGGGGTACTCCTCGGTCCCCTCCTGAACTTCTGGGTCCCCTCCTGAACATCTAGGTCCCCTCCGAACTCCTGGGTCCCCTCCCGAACTCTTGGGTACTTTGGGGCACTCCTGGGTCCCCTCAGAACGCCTGGGTTCCCCCCTGAACTCCTGAGGCCTTTGGGGCACTCCTGGTCCCCCTCCTGAACTCCTGAATGGGTCCCTCCTGAACTCCTGAATGGGTCCCTCCTGAACTCCTGAATGGGTCCCGCCATGAAGTCCTGGGTGGGTCCCGCCATGAAGTCCTGGGTGGGTCCCTCCTGAACTCTTGGGTCCCCTCCTGAACTCTGGATCCTTTGGGGCACTCCTGGGTCCCCTCCTGAACTCTGGGTCCTTTGGGGCACTCCTGGTCCCCCTCCTGAACTCTTCGGTCCCCCACTGAACTCCTGGGTCCTTTGGGGCACTCCTGGGTCCACTCCTGAACTCTTGGGTCTTTGGTGAACTCTTGGGTCCCCTCAGAACTCCTAGGTCCTTTGGGGCACTGCTGGGTCCCCTCCCGAACTCCTGGGTGGGTCCCTCCCGAACTCCTGGGTGGGTCTCTCCTGAACTCCCGGGTCCCCTCCTGAACTCTTGGGTACTTTGAGGCACTCCTGGGTCCCCTCAGAATGCCTGGGTTCCCCCTGAACTCCTGGGTACTTTGGGGCACTCCTGGGTTCCCCCCTGAACTCCTGGGTCCTTTGGGGCACTGCTGGGTCCCCTCCTGAACTCCTGGGTCCTTTGGGGCACTGCTGGGTCCTCTCCTGAACTCCTGGGTCCGCTCCTGAACTCTTGGGTTACCCCCTGAACTCCTAGGTCCCCTCCTGAATTCTTCAGTCCCTCCCTGAACTCCCGGTCCCCTCCTGAACTCCTGGGCGGGTCCCCTCCTGAACTCCTGGGCGGGTCCCCTCCTGAACTCCTGGGCGGGTCCCCTCCTGAACTCTGGATCCTTTGGGGCACTCCTGGGTCCCCTCCTGAACTCTTGGGTCCTTTGGGGCACTCCTGGTCCCCCTCCTGAACTCCTGAATGGGTCCCCTCCTGAAGTCCTGGGTGGGTCCCGCCATAAACTCCTGGGTGGGTCCCTCCTGAACTTTTGGGTCCTTTGGGGCACTGCTGGGTCCCCTCCTGAACTCCTGGGTGGGTCCCCTCCCGAACTCCTGGGTACTTTGGGGCACTCCTGGGTACCCTCAGAACGCCTGGGTCCCCTACTGAACTCCTGGGTCCCCTCCGAACTCCTGTGTTCCCCCCTGAACTCCTGGGTCCTTTGGGGCACTCCTGGATCTCCTCCGAACTCCTGGGTTCCCCCCTGAACTCCTGGGTCCTTTGGAGCACTGCTGGGTCCCCTCCCGAACTCCTGGGTGGGTCCCTCCTGAACTCCTGGGTGAGTCCCTCCCGAACTCCTGGGTCCCCTCCTGAACTCTTGGGTACTTTGGGGCACTCCTGGGTCCCCTCAGAACGCCTGGGTTCCCCCTGAACTCCTGGGTACTTTGGGGCACTCCTGGGTTCCCCCCTGAACTCCTGTGTCCTTTGGGGCACTGCTGGGTCCTCTCCTGAACTCCTGGGTCCTTTGGGGCACTGCTGGGTCCTCTCCTGAACTCCTGGGTCCTTTGGGGCACTGCTGGGTCCCCTCCTGAACTCCTGGGTCTTTTGGGGCACTCCTGGGTCCCCTCCTGAACTCCTGGGTCCTTTGGGGCACTCCTGGGTCCTCTCCTAACTCCTGGGTCCCCTCCTGAACTCCTGGGCGGGTCCCCTCCTGTTCTCTTGGGTCCCCTCCTGAACTCTTGGGTACTTTGGGGCACTCCTGGGTCCTCTCCTGAACTCCTGGGTCCCCTCCGAACTCCTGTGTTCCCCCCTGAACTCCTGGGTCCTTTGGGGCACTGATGGGTCCGCTCCTGAACTCCTGGGTGGGTCCCTCCAGAACTCCTGGGTGGGTCCCTCTCGAACTCCTGGGTCCCCTCCTGAACTCTTGGGTACTTTGGGGCACTCCTGGGTCCTCTCCTGAACTCCTGGGTCCCCTCCGAACTCCTGTGTTCCCCCCTGAACTCCTGGGTCCTTTGGGGCACTGATGGGTCCGCTCCTGAACTCCTGGGTGGGTCCCTCCAGAACTCCTGGGTGGGTCCCTCTCGAACTCCTGGGTCCCCTCCTGAACTCTTGGGTACTTTGGGGCACTCCTGGGTCCCCTCAGAACGCCTGGGTTCCCCCCTGAACTCCTGGGTCCTTTGGGGCACTCCTGGTCCCCCTCCTGAACTCCTGAATGGGTCCCTCCTGAACTCCTGAATGGGTCCCGCCATGAAGTCCTGGGTGGGTCCCGCCATGAAGTCCTGGGTGGGTCCCGCCATGAAGTCCTGGGTGGGTCCCGCCATGAAGTCCTGGGTGGGTCCCTAATGAACTCTTGGGTCCCCTCCTGAACTCTGGATCCTTTGGGGCACTCCTGGGTCCCCTCCTGAACTCTGGATCCTTTGGGGCACTCCTGAGTTCCCCCATGAACTCCTGGTTCCTTTGGGGCACTCCTGGGTCCCCTCAGAACTCCTGGGTTCCCCCCTGAACTCCTGGGTCCTTTGGGGCACTCCTGGTCCCCCTCCTGAACTCTTCGGTCCCCCACTGAACTCCTGGGTCCTTTGGGGCACTCCTGGGTCCCCTCCTGAGCTCCTGGGTCCCCTCCTGAGCTCCTGGGTCCTTTGGGGCACTGCTGGGCCCCCTCCCGAACTCCTGGGTGGGCCCCCTCCCGAACTCCTGGGTGGGTCCCCTCCCGAACTCCTGGGTGGGTCCCCTCCCAAACTCCTGGGTACTTTGAGGCACTCTTGGGTCCTTTCAGAACGCCTGGGTCCCCTCCTGAACTCCTGGGTCCTTTGGGGCACTGCTGGGTCCCCTCCTGAACTCTGGATCCTTTGGGGCACTCCTGGGTCCCCTCCTGAACTGTTGGGTCCTTTGGTGAACTCTTGGGTCCCCTCAGAACTCCTGGGTCCTTTGGGGCACTGCTGGGTATCCTCAGTACTTTTGGGTTCCACCCTGAACTCCTGGGTCCTTTCGAACACTGCTGGGTCCTCTCCCGAACTCCTGGGTGGGTCCCTCCCGAACTCCTGGGTCCCCTCCTGAACTCTTGGGTACTTTGGGGCACTCCTGGGTCCCCTCAGAATGCCTGGGTTCCCCCCTGAACTCCTGGGTCCTTTGGGGCATTCCTGGGTACCCTCCTGAACTCTGGATCCTTTGGGGCACTCCTGGGTCCCCTCCTGAACTCCTGGGTCCTTTGCAGCACTCCTGGGTCCTCTCCTGAACTCCTGGGTCCGCTCCTGAACTCTTGGGTTACCCCCTGAACTCCTAGGTCCCCTCCTGAATTCTTCAGTCCCTCCCTGAACTCCCGGTCCTCTCCCGAACTCCTGGGCGGGTCCCCTCCCGAACTCCTGGGCGGGTCCCTCCCGAACTCCTGGGCGGGTCCCTCCCGAACTCCTGGGTGGGTCCCTCCTGATCTCCTGGGTGCCCTCCTGATCTCCTGGGTGCCCTCCTGATCTCCTGGGTGCCCTCAGAACTCCTCGGTCCTTTGGGGCACTCCTGCTCCCCCTCCTGAACTCTTCGGTCCCCCACTGAACTCCTGGGTCCTTTGGGGCACTCCTGGGTCCTCTCCTGAACTCTGGATCCTTTGGGGCACTCCTGGGTCCCCTCCTAAGCTCTTGGGTCCTTTGGGGAACTCTTGGGTCCCCTCAGAACTCCTGGGTTCACCCCTGAACTCCTGGGTCCTTTGGGGCTCTGCTGGGTCCCGTCCCGAACTCCTGGGTGGGTCCCGTCCCGAACTCCTGGGTGGGTCCCCTCCCGAACTCCTGGGTGGGTCCCCTCCCGAACTCTTGGGTCCCTTCCTGAACTCTGGATTTTTTGGGGCACTCCTGGGTCCTCTCCTGAAGACTGGGTCCTTTGGGGTACTCCTCGGTCCCCTCCTGAACTTCTGGGTCCCCTCCTGAACATCTAGGTCCCCTCCGAACTCCTGGGTTCCCCCCTGAACTCCTGGGTCCTTTGGGGCACTCCTGGATCCTCTCCGAACTCCTGGGTTCCCCCCTGAACTTCTGGGTCCTTTGGGGCACTGCTGGGTCCTCTCCTGAACTCCTGGGTACCTTGGGGCACTCCTGGGTCCTTTGGGGCACTCCTGGTCCGCCTTCTGAACTCTTCGGTCGCCCCCCTGAACTCCTGGGTGGGGCCCTCTTGAACTCCTGGGTGGGGCCCTCTTGAACTCCTGGGTGGGGCCCCTCCTGAACTCTTGGGTCCTTTGGGGCACTCCTGGGTCCCCTCTTGAACTCCTGGGTACCTTGGGACACTCCTGGGTCCTTTGGGGCACTCCTGGTCCCCCTCCTGAACTCTTCGGTCCCCCACTGAACTCCTGGGTCGTTTGGGGCACTCCTGGGTCCCCTCCTGAACTCCTAGGTACCCTCCTGAACTCTGGATCCTTTGAGGCACTGCTGGGTCCCCTCCCGAACTCCTGGGTGGATCCCTCCCGAACTCCTGGGTGGGTCCCTCCCGAACTCCTGGGTGGGTCCCTCTCGAATTCCTGGGTCCCCTCCCGAACTCTTGGGTACTTTGGGGCACTCCTGGATCCCCTCAGAACGCCTGGGTTCCCCCTGAACTCCTGGGTACTTTCGGGCACTCCTGGGTTCTCCCCTGAACTCCTGGGTCCTTTGGGGCACTGCTGGGTCCCCTCCTGAACTCCTGGGTCCTTTGGGGCACTCCTGGGTCCCCTCCTGAACTCCTGGATCCTTTGGGGCACTCCTGGGTCCCCTCCTGAACTCTTGGGTACTTTGGGGCACTCCTGGGTCCCCTCAGAACGCCTGGGTCCCCTCCTGAACTCCTGGGTCCCCTCCGAACTCCTGTGTTCCCCCCTGAACTCCTGGGTCCTTTGGGGCACTGATGGGTCCGCTCCTGAACTCCTGGGTGGGTCCCTCCCGAACTCCTGGGTGGGTCCCTCTCGAATTTCTGGGTCCCCTCCCAAACTCTTGGGTACTTTGGGGCACTCCTGGGTCCCCTCAGAACACCTGGGTTCCCCCCTGAACTCCTGAGTCCTTTGGGGCACTCCTGGTCCCCCTCCTGAACTACTGAATGGGTCCCTCCTGAACTCCTGAATGGGTCCCTCCTGAACTCCTGGGTGGGTCCCGCCATGAAGTCCTGGGTGGGTCCCGCCATGAAGTCCTGGGTGGGTCCCTCCTGAACTCTTGGGTCCCCTCCTGAACTCTGGATCCTTCGGGGCACTCCTGGGTCCCCTCCTGAACTCTGGGTCCTTTGGGGCACTCCTGGTCCCCCTCCTGAACTCTTCGGTCCCCCACTGAACTCCTGGGTCCTTTGGGGCACTCCTGGGTCCCCTCCTGAACTCCTGGGTCCCCTCCTGAAATCTTGGTTCCCTTCCTGAACTCCTGGGTCCTTTGGAACACTGCTGGGTCCCCTCCCGAACTCCTGGGTGGGTCCCCTCCCGAACTCCTGGGTACTTTGGGGCACGCCTGGGTCCCCTCAGAACGCCTGGGTCCCCTCCTGAACTCCTGGGTCCTTTGGGGCACTCCTGGGTCCCCTCCTGAACTCCTGGGTGGGTCCCCTCCTGAACTCTGGATCCTTTGGGGCACTCCTGGGTCCCCTCCTTAACTCTTGGGTTCCGTCAGAACTCCTGGGTCCTTTGGGGCACTGCTGGGTATCCTCAGTACTTTTGGGTTCCACCCTGAACTCCTGGGTGGGTCCCTCCCGAACTCCTGGGTCCCCTCCTGAACTCTTGGGTACTTTGGGGCACTCCTGGGTCCCCTCAGAATGCCTGGGTTCCCCCCTGAACTCCTGGGTCCTTTGGGGCATTCCTGGGTACCCTCCTGAACTCTGGATCCTTTGGGGCACTCCTGGGTACCCTCCTGAACTCCTGGGTCCACTGCTGAACTCTTGGGTTACCCCCTGAACTCCTATGTCCCCTCCTGAATTCTTCAGTCCATCCCTGAACTCCCGGTCCCCTCCTGAACTCCTGGGCGGGTCCCTCCTGAACTCCTGGGCGGGTCCCTCCTGAACTCCTGGGCGGGTCCCCTCCCGAACTCCTGGGCGGGTCCCCTCCCGAACTCCTGGGCGGGTCCCCTCCCGAACTCCTGGGCGGGTCCCTCCCGAACTCCTGGGCGGGTCCCTCCTGAACTCCTGGGCGGGTCCCCTCCTGAATTCCTGGGCGGGTCCCTCGCGAACTCCTGGGCGGGTCCCTCGCGAACTCCTGGGCGGGTCCCTCGCGAACTCCTGGGCTGGTCCCTCCCGAACTCCTGGGTGGGTCCCCTCCCGAACTCCTGGGTGGGTCCCCTCCCGAACTCCTGGGTGGGTCCCCTCCCGAACTCCTGGGTGGGTCCCTCCTGAACTCCTGGGTGGGTCCCTCCTGAACTCCTGGGTGGGTCCCTCCTGATCTCTTGGGTGCCCTCCTGATCTCTTGGGTCCCCTCAGAACTCCTGGGTCCTCTGGGGCACTCCTGCTCCCCCTCCTGAACTCTTCAGTCCCCCACTGAACTCCTGGGTCCTTTGGGGCACTCCTGGGTCCCCTCCTGAACTCCTGGGTCCCCTCCTGAACTCCGGATCCTTTCGGGCACTCCTGGGTCCCCTCCTGAACTCCTGGGTGGGTCCCCTCCCGAACTCCTGGGTACTTTGGGGCACTGCTGGGTACCCTAAGAATGCCTGGGTCCCCTCCTGAACTCCTGGGTCCCCTCCGAACTCCTGTGTTACCCCCTGAACTCCTGGGTCCTTTGGGGCACTGCCGCGTCCACTCCTGAACTCTTGGGTCTTTGGTGAACTCTTGGGTCCCCTCAGAACTCCTGGGTCCTTTGGGGCACTGCTGGGTCCCCTCCCGAACTCCTGGGTGGGTCCCTCCCGAACTCCTGGGTGGGTCCCTCCCGAACTCCTGGGTGGGTCCCTCCCAAACTCCTGGGTCCCCTCCTGAACTCTTGGGTACTTTGGGGCACTCCTGGGTCCCCTCAGAACGCCTGGGTTCCCCCTGAACTCCTGGGTACTTTGGGGCACTCCTGAGTTCCCCCCTGAACTCCTGGGTCCTTTGGGGCACTGCTGGGTCCCCTCCTGAACTCCTGGGTCCTTTGGGGCACTCCTGGGTCCTCTCCTAACTCCTGGGTCCTCTCCTGAACTCTTGGGTTACCCCCTGAACTCCTAGCTCCCCTCCTGAATTCTTCAGTCCCTCCCTGAACTCCTGGGCGGGTCCCCTCCTGAACTCCTGGGCGGGTCCCCTCCTGAACTCCTGGGCGGGTCCCCTCCTGAACTCTGGATCCTTTGGGGCACTCTTGGGTCCCCTCCTGAACTCCTGGGTCCTTTGGGGCACTCTTGGGTCCCCTCCTGAACTCCTGGGTCCTTTGGGGCACTCCTGGTCCCCCTCCTGAACTCATGAATGGGTCCCTCCTGAACTCCTGCATGGGTCCCTCCTGAAGTCCTGGGTGGGTCCCTCCTGAACTCTTGCGTCCCCTCCTAAACTCTGGATCTTTTGGGGCACTCCTGGGTCCACTCCTGAACTCTGGATCCTTTGGGGCACTCCTGGGTTCCCCCCTGAACTCTTGGGTCCTTTGGGGCACTGCTAGGTCCCCTCCTGAACTCCTGGGTGGGTCCCCTCCTGAACTCCTGGGTGGGTCCCCTCCTGAACTCCTGGGTGGGTCCCTCCTGAACTCTTGCGTCCCCTCCTGAACTCTGGATCTTTTGGGGCACTCCTGGGTCCACTCCTGAACTCTGGATCTTTTGGGGCACTCCTGGGTCCCCCTCTGACCTCCTGGGTCCTTTGGGGCACTCCTGGGTCCCCTCCTGAACTCTGGATCTTTTGGGGCACTCCTGGGTCCCCTCCTAAGCTCTTGGGTCCTTTGGGGAACTCTTGGGTCCCCTCAGAACTCCTGGGTTCACCCCTGAACTCCTGGGTCCTTTGGGGCTCTGCTGGGTCCCGTCCCGAACTCCTGGGTGGGTCCCGTCCCAAACTCCTGGGTGGGTCCCCTCCTGAACTCCTGGGTGGGTCCCCTCCCGAACTCCTGGGTGGGTCCCCTCCCGAACTCTTGGGTCCCTTCCTGAACTCTGGATCCTTTGGGGCACTCCTGGGTCCTCTCCTGAAGACTGGATCCTTTGGGGTACTCCTCGGTCCCCTCCTGAACTTCTGGGTCCCCTCCTGAACATCTAGGTCCCCTCCGAACTCCTGGGTCCCCTCCCGAACTCTTGGGTACTTTGGGGCACTCCTGGGTCCCCTCAGAACGCCTGGGTTCCCCCCTGAACTCCTGAGGCCTTTGGGGCACTCCTGGTCCCCCTCCTGAACTCCTGAATGGGTCCCTCCTGAACTCCTGAATGGGTCCCTCCTGAACTCCTGAATGGGTCCCGCCATGAAGTCCTGGGTGGGTCCCGCCATGAAGTCCTGGGTGGGTCCCTCCTGAACTCTTGGGTCCCCTCCTGAACTCTGGATCCTTTGGGGCACTCCTGGGTCCCCTCCTGAACTCTGGGTCCTTTGGGGCACTCCTGGTCCCCCTCCTGAACTCTTCGGTCCCCCACTGAACTCCTGGGTCCTTTGGGGCACTCCTGGGTCCACTCCTGAACTCTTGGGTCTTTGGTGAACTCTTGGGTCCCCTCAGAACTCCTAGGTCCTTTGGGGCACTGCTGGGTCCCCTCCCGAACTCCTGGGTGGGTCCCTCCCGAACTCCTGGGTGGGTCTCTCCTGAACTCCCGGGTCCCCTCCTGAACTCTTGGGTACTTTGAGGCACTCCTGGGTCCCCTCAGAATGCCTGGGTTCCCCCTGAACTCCTGGGTACTTTGGGGCACTCCTGGGTTCCCCCCTGAACTCCTGGGTCCTTTGGGGCACTGCTGGGTCCCCTCCTGAACTCCTGGGTCCTTTGGGGCACTGCTGGGTCCTCTCCTGAACTCCTGGGTCCGCTCCTGAACTCTTGGGTTACCCCCTGAACTCCTAGGTCCCCTCCTGAATTCTTCAGTCCCTCCCTGAACTCCCGGTCCCCTCCTGAACTCCTGGGCGGGTCCCCTCCTGAACTCCTGGGCGGGTCCCCTCCTGAACTCCTGGGCGGGTCCCCTCCTGAACTCCTGGGCGGGTCCCCTCCTGAACTCTGGATCCTTTGGGGCACTCCTGGGTCCCCTCCTGAACTCTTGGGTCCTTTGGGGCACTCCTGGTCCCCCTCCTGAACTCCTGAATGGGTCCCCTCCTGAAGTCCTGGGTGGGTCCCGCCATAAACTCCTGGGTGGGTCCCTCCTGAACTTTTGGGTCCTTTGGGGCACTGCTGGGTCCCCTCCTGAACTCCTGGGTGGGTCCCCTCCCGAACTCCTGGGTACTTTGGGGCACTCCTGGGTACCCTCAGAACGCCTGGGTCCCCTACTGAACTCCTGGGTCCCCTCCGAACTCCTGTGTTCCCCCCTGAACTCCTGGGTCCTTTGGGGCACTCCTGGATCTCCTCCGAACTCCTGGGTTCCCCCCTGAACTCCTGGGTCCTTTGGAGCACTGCTGGGTCCCCTCCCGAACTCCTGGGTGGGTCCCTCCTGAACTCCTGGGTGAGTCCCTCCCGAACTCCTGGGTCCCCTCCTGAACTCTTGGGTACTTTGGGGCACTCCTGGGTCCCCTCAGAACGCCTGGGTTCCCCCTGAACTCCTGGGTACTTTGGGGCACTCCTGGGTTCCCCCCTGAACTCCTGTGTCCTTTGGGGCACTGCTGGGTCCTCTCCTGAACTCCTGGGTCCTTTGGGGCACTGCTGGGTCCTCTCCTGAACTCCTGGGTCCTTTGGGGCACTGCTGGGTCCCCTCCTGAACTCCTGGGTCTTTTGGGGCACTCCTGGGTCCCCTCCTGAACTCCTGGGTCCTTTGGGGCACTCCTGGGTCCTCTCCTAACTCCTGGGTCCCCTCCTGAACTCCTGGGCGGGTCCCCTCCTGTTCTCTTGGGTCCCCTCCTGAACTCTTGGGTACTTTGGGGCACTCCTGGGTCCTCTCCTGAACTCCTGGGTCCCCTCCGAACTCCTGTGTTCCCCCCTGAACTCCTGGGTCCTTTGGGGCACTGATGGGTCCGCTCCTGAACTCCTGGGTGGGTCCCTCCAGAACTCCTGGGTGGGTCCCTCTCGAACTCCTGGGTCCCCTCCTGAACTCTTGGGTACTTTGGGGCACTCCTGGGTCCCCTCAGAACGCCTGGGTTCCCCCCTGAACTCCTGGGTCCTTTGGGGCACTCCTGGTCCCCCTCCTGAACTCCTGAATGGGTCCCTCCTGAACTCCTGAATGGGTCCCGCCATGAAGTCCTGGGTGGGTCCCGCCATGAAGTCCTGGGTGGGTCCCGCCATGAAGTCCTGGGTGGGTCCCGCCATGAAGTCCTGGGTGGGTCCCTAATGAACTCTTGGGTCCCCTCCTGAACTCTGGATCCTTTGGGGCACTCCTGGGTCCCCTCCTGAACTCTGGATCCTTTGGGGCACTCCTGAGTTCCCCCATGAACTCCTGGTTCCTTTGGGGCACTCCTGGGTCCCCTCAGAACTCCTGGGTTCCCCCCTGAACTCCTGGGTCCTTTGGGGCACTCCTGGTCCCCCTCCTGAACTCTTCGGTCCCCCACTGAACTCCTGGGTCCTTTGGGGCACTCCTGGGTCCCCTCCTGAGCTCCTGGGTCCCCTCCTGAGCTCCTGGGTCCTTTGGGGCACTGCTGGGTCCCCTCCCGAACTCCTGGGTGGGCCCCCTCCCGAACTCCTGGGTGGGTCCTCTCCCGAACTCCTGGGTGGGTCCCCTCCCGAACTCCTGGGTACTTTGAGGCACTCTTGGGTCCTTTCAGAACGCCTGGGTCCCCTCCTGAACTCCTGGGTCCTTTGGGGCACTGCTGGGTCCCCTCCTGAACTCTGGATCCTTTGGGGCACTCCTGGGTCCCCTCCTGAACTGTTGGGTCCTTTGGTGAACTCTTGGGTCCCCTCAGAACTCCTGGGTCCTTTGGGGCACTGCTGGGTATCCTCAGTACTTTTGGGTTCCACCCTGAACTCCTGGGTCCTTTCGAACACTGCTGGGTCCTCTCCCGAACTCCTGGGTGGGTCCCTCCCGAACTCCTGGGTCCCCTCCTGAACTCTTGGGTACTTTGGGGCACTCCTGGGTCCCCTCAGAATGCCTGGGTTCCCCCCTGAACTCCTGGGTCCTTTGGGGCATTCCTGGGTACCCTCCTGAACTCTGGATCCTTTGGGGCACTCCTGGGTCCCCTCCTGAACTCCTGGGTCCTTTGCAGCACTCCTGGGTCCTCTCCTGAACTCCTGGGTCCGCTCCTGAACTCTTGGGTTACCCCCTGAACTCCTAGGTCCCCTCCTGAATTCTTCAGTCCCTCCCTGAACTCCCGGTCCTCTCCCGAACTCCTGGGCGGGTCCCCTCCCGAACTCCTGGGCGGGTCCCCTCCCGAACTCCTGGGCGGGTCCCCTCCCGAACTCCTGGGCGGGTCCCTCCCGAACTCCTGGGCGGGTCCCTCCCGAACTCCTGGGCGGGTCCCTCCCGAACTCCTGGGCGGGTCCCTCCCGAACTCCTGGGCGGGTCCCTCCTGATCTCCTGGGTGCCCTCCTGATCTCCTGGGTGCCCTCAGAACTCCTCGGTCCTTTGGGGCACTCCTGCTCCCCCTCCTGAACTCTTCGGTCCCCCACTGAACTCCTGGGTCCTTTGGGGCACTCCTGGGTCCTCTCCTGAACTCTGGATCCTTTGGGGCACTCCTGGGTCCCCTCCTAAGCTCTTGGGTCCTTTGGGGAACTCTTGGGTCCCCTCAGAACTCCTGGGTTCACCCCTGAACTCCTGGGTCCTTTGGGGCTCTGCTGGGTCCCGTCCCGAACTCCTGGGTGGGTCCCGTCCCGAACTCCTGGGTGGGTCCCCTCCCGAACTCCTGGGTGGGTCCCCTCCCGAACTCCTGGGTGGGTCCCCTCCCGAACTCTTGGGTCCCTTCCTGAACTCTGGATTTTTTGGGGCACTCCTGGGTCCTCTCCTGAAGACTGGGTCCTTTGGGGTACTCCTCGGTCCCCTCCTGAACTTCTGGGTCCCCTCCTGAACATCTAGGTCCCCTCCGAACTCCTGGGTTCCCCCCTGAACTCCTGGGTCCTTTGGGGCACTCCTGGATCCCCTCCGAACTCCTGGGTTCCCCCCTGAACTTCTGGGTCCTTTGGGGCACTGCTGGGTCCTCTCCTGAACTCCTGGGTACCTTGGGGCACTCCTGGGTCCTTTGGGGCACTCCTGGTCCGCCTTCTGAACTCTTCGGTCGCCCCCCTGAACTCCTGGGTGGGGCCCTCTTGAACTCCTGGGTGGGGCCCTCTTGAACTCCTGGGTGGGGCCCCTCCTGAACTCTTGGGTCCTTTGGGGCACTCCTGGGTCCCCTCTTGAACTCCTGGGTACCTTGGGACACTCCTGGGTCCTTTGGGGCACTCCTGGTCCCCCTCCTGAACTCTTCGGTCCCCCACTGAACTCCTGGGTCGTTTGGGGCACTCCTGGGTCCCCTCCTGAACTCCTAGGTACCCTCCTGAACTCTGGATCCTTTGAGGCACTGCTGGGTCCCCTCCCGAACTCCTGGGTGGATCCCTCCCGAACTCCTGGGTGGGTCCCTCCCGAACTCCTGGGTGGGTCCCTCTCGAATTCCTGGGTCCCCTCCCGAACTCTTGGGTACTTTGGGGCACTCCTGGATCCCCTCAGAACGCCTGGGTTCCCCCTGAACTCCTGGGTACTTTCGGGCACTCCTGGGTTCTCCCCTGAACTCCTGGGTCCTTTGGGGCACTGCTGGGTCCCCTCCTGAACTCCTGGGTCCTTTGGGGCACTCCTGGGTCCCCTCCTGAACTCCTGGATCCTTTGGGGCACTCCTGGGTCCCCTCCTGAACTCTTGGGTACTTTGGGGCACTCCTGGGTCCCCTCAGAACGCCTGGGTCCCCTCCTGAACTCCTGGGTCCCCTCCGAACTCCTGTGTTCCCCCCTGAACTCCTGGGTCCTTTGGGGCACTGATGGGTCCGCTCCTGAACTCCTGGGTGGGTCCCTCCCGAACTCCTGGGTGGGTCCCTCTCGAATTTCTGGGTCCCCTCCCAAACTCTTGGGTACTTTGGGGCACTCCTGGGTCCCCTCAGAACACCTGGGTTCCCCCCTGAACTCCTGAGTCCTTTGGGGCACTCCTGGTCCCCCTCCTGAACTACTGAATGGGTCCCTCCTGAACTCCTGAATGGGTCCCTCCTGAACTCCTGGGTGGGTCCCGCCATGAAGTCCTGGGTGGGTCCCGCCATGAAGTCCTGGGTGGGTCCCTCCTGAACTCTTGGGTCCCCTCCTGAACTCTGGATCCTTCGGGGCACTCCTGGGTCCCCTCCTGAACTCTGGGTCCTTTGGGGCACTCCTGGTCCCCCTCCTGAACTCTTCGGTCCCCCACTGAACTCCTGGGTCCTTTGGGGCACTCCTGGGTCCCCTCCTGAACTCCTGGGTCCCCTCCTGAAATCTTGGTTCCCTTCCTGAACTCCTGGGTCCTTTGGAACACTGCTGGGTCCCCTCCCGAACTCCTGGGTGGGTCCCCTCCCGAACTCCTGGGTACTTTGGGGCACGCCTGGGTCCCCTCAGAACGCCTGGGTCCCCTCCTGAACTCCTGGGTCCTTTGGGGCACTCCTGGGTCCCCTCCTGAACTCCTGGGTGGGTCCCCTCCTGAACTCTGGATCCTTTGGGGCACTCCTGGGTCCCCTCCTTAACTCTTGGGTTCCGTCAGAACTCCTGGGTCCTTTGGGGCACTGCTGGGTATCCTCAGTACTTTTGGGTTCCACCCTGAACTCCTGGGTGGGTCCCTCCCGAACTCCTGGGTCCCCTCCTGAACTCTTGGGTACTTTGGGGAACTCCTGGGTCCCCTCAGAATGCCTGGGTTCCCCCCTGAACTCCTGGGTCCTTTGGGGCATTCCTGGGTACCCTCCTGAACTCTGGATCCTTTGGGGCACTCCTGGGTACCCTCCTGAACTCCTGGGTCCACTGCTGAACTCTTGGGTTACCCCCTGAACTCCTATGTCCCCTCCTGAATTCTTCAGTCCATCCCTGAACTCCCGGTCCCCTCCTGAACTCCTGGGCGGGTCCCTCCTGAACTCCTGGGCGGGTCCCTCCTGAACTCCTGGGCGGGTCCCCTCCCGAACTCCTGGGCGGGTCCCCTCCCGAACTCCTGGGCGGGTCCCCTCCCGAACTCCTGGGCGGGTCCCCTCCCGAACTCCTGGGCGGGTCCCCTCCCGAACTCCTGGGCGGGTCCCCTCCCGAACTCCTGGGCGGGTCCCCTCCTGAATTCCTGGGCGGGTCCCTCCTGAACTCCTGGGCGGGTCCCTCCTGAACTCCTGGGCGGGTCCCTCGCGAACTCCTGGGCGGGTCCCTCGCGAACTCCTGGGCGGGTCCCTCGCGAACTCCTGGGTGGGTCCCCTCGCGAACTCCTGGGTGGGTCCCCTCCCGAACTCCTGGGTGGGTCCCTCCTGAACTCCTGGGTGGGTCCCTCCTGAACTCCTGGGTGGGTCCCTCCTGATCTCTTGGGTGCCCTCCTGATCTCTTGGGTCCCCTCAGAACTCCTGGGTCCTCTGGGGCACTCCTGCTCCCCCTCCTGAACTCTTCAGTCCCCCACTGAACTCCTGGGTCCTTTGGGGCACTCCTGGGTCCCCTCCTGAACTCCTGGGTCCCCTCCTGAACTCCGGATCCTTTCGGGCACTCCTGGGTCCCCTCCTGAACTCCTGGGTGGGTCCCCTCCCGAACTCCTGGGTACTTTGGGGCACTGCTGGGTACCCTAAGAATGCCTGGGTCCCCTCCTGAACTCCTGGGTCCCCTCCGAACTCCTGTGTTACCCCCTGAACTCCTGGGTCCTTTGGGGCACTGCCGCGTCCACTCCTGAACTCTTGGGTCTTTGGTGAACTCTTGGGTCCCCTCAGAACTCCTGGGTCCTTTGGGGCACTGCTGGGTCCCCTCCCGAACTCCTGGGTGGGTCCCTCCCGAACTCCTGGGTGGGTCCCTCCCGAACTCCTGGGTGGGTCCCTCCCAAACTCCTGGGTCCCCTCCTGAACTCTTGGGTACTTTGGGGCACTCCTGGGTCCCCTCAGAACGCCTGGGTTCCCCCTGAACTCCTGGGTACTTTGGGGCACTCCTGAGTTCCCCCCTGAACTCCTGGGTCCTTTGGGGCACTGCTGGGTCCCCTCCTGAACTCCTGGGTCCTTTGGGGCACTCCTGGGTCCTCTCCTAACTCCTGGGTCCTCTCCTGAACTCTTGGGTTACCCCCTGAACTCCTAGCTCCCCTCCTGAATTCTTCAGTCCCTCCCTGAACTCCTGGGCGGGTCCCCTCCTGAACTCCTGGGCGGGTCCCCTCCTGAACTCCTGGGCGGGTCCCCTCCTGAACTCTGGATCCTTTGGGGCACTCTTGGGTCCCCTCCTGAACTCCTGGGTCCTTTGGGGCACTCTTGGGTCCCCTCCTGAACTCCTGGGTCCTTTGGGGCACTCCTGGTCCCCCTCCTGAACTCATGAATGGGTCCCTCCTGAACTCCTGCATGGGTCCCTCCTGAAGTCCTGGGTGGGTCCCTCCTGAACTCTTGCGTCCCCTCCTAAACTCTGGATCTTTTGGGGCACTCCTGGGTCCACTCCTGAACTCTGGATCCTTTGGGGCACTCCTGGGTTCCCCCCTGAACTCTTGGGTCCTTTGGGGCACTGCTAGGTCCCCTCCTGAACTCCTGGGTGGGTCCCCTCCTGAACTCCTGGGTGGGTCCCCTCCTGAACTCCTGGGTGGGTCCCTCCTGAACTCTTGCGTCCCCTCCTGAACTCTGGATCTTTTGGGGCACTCCTGGGTCCACTCCTGAACTCTGGATCTTTTGGGGCACTCCTGGGTCCCCCTCTGACCTCCTGGGTCCTTTGGGGCACTCCTGGGTCCCCTCCTGAACTCTGGATCTTTTGGGGCACTCCTGGGTCCCCTCCTAAGCTCTTGGGTCCTTTGGGGAACTCTTGGGTCCCCTCAGAACTCCTGGGTTCACCCCTGAACTCCTGGGTCCTTTGGGGCTCTGCTGGGTCCCGTCCCGAACTCCTGGGTGGGTCCCGTCCCGAACTCCTGGGTGGGTCCCCTCCTGAACTCCTGGGTGGGTCCCCTCCCGAACTCCTGGGTGGGTCCCCTCCCGAACTCTTGGGTCCCTTCCTGAACTCTGGATCCTTTGGGGCACTCCTGGGTCCTCTCCTGAAGACTGGATCCTTTGGGGTACTCCTCGGTCCCCTCCTGAACTTCTGGGTCCCCTCCTGAACATCTAGGTCCCCTCCGAACTCCTGGGTTCCCCCCTGAACTCCTGGGTCCTTTGGGGCACTCCTGGATCCCCTCCGAACTCCTGGGTTCCCCCCTGAACTCCTGGGTCCTTTGGGGCACTCCTGGGTCCTCTCCTGAACTCTGGATCCTTTGGGGCACTCCTGGGTCCCCTCCTAAGCTCTTGGGTCCTTTGGGGAACTCTTGCATCCCCTCAGAACTCCTGGGTTCACCCCTGAACTCCTGGGTCCTTTGGGGCACTCCTGGGTCTCCTCAGTACTCTTGGGTTCCCCCCTGAACTCCTGGGTCCTTTGGGGCACTGCTGGGTCCCCTCCCGAACTCCTGGGTGGGTCCCCTCCCGAACTCCTGGGTGGGTCCCCTCCCGCACTTTTGGGTACTTTGGGGCACTCCTGGGTCCCCTCAGGACGCCTGGGTTCCCCCCTGAACTCCTGGGTCCTTTGGGGCATTCCTGTGTTCCCTCCTGAACTCTGGATCCTTTGGGGCACTCCTGGTCCCCCTCCTGAACTCCTGAATGGGTCCCCTCAGAACTCCTGGGTCCCCTGCTGAAGTCCTGGGTGGGTCCCGCCATGAAGTCCTGGGTGGGTCCCTCCTGAACTCTTGGGTCCCCTCCTGAACCCTGGATCCTTTGGGGCACTCCTGGGTCCCCTCCTGAACTCTGGATCCTTTGGGGCACTCCTGGGTTCCCCCCTGAACTCCTGGGTCCATTGGGGCACTGCTGGGTCCCCTCCTGAACTGCTGAGTGGGTCCCTCCTGATCTCTTGGGTGCCCTCCTGATCTCTTGGGTGCCCTCCTGATCTCTTGGGTCCTTTGGGGCACTCTTGGTTCTCCTCAGAACTCCTGGGTTCCCCACTGAACTCCTGGGTCCTTCGGGGCAGTCCTGGGTCCTCTCCTGAACTCCTGGGTCCGCTCCTGAACTCCTAGGTCCCCTCCTGAATTCTTCAGTCCCTCCCTGAACTCCGGGTCCCCTCCTGAACTCCTGGGCGGGTCCCCTCCTGAACTCCTGGGCGGGTCCCCTCCTGAACTCTGGATCCTTTGGGGCACTCTTGGGTCCCCTCCTGAACTCCTGGGTCCTTTGGGGCACTCTTGGGTCCCCTCCTGAACTCCTGGGTCCTTTGGGGAACTCCTGGTCCCCGTCCTGAACTATTGAATGGGTCCCTTCTGAACTCCTGAATGGGTCCCCTCAGAACTCCTGGATCCCCTCAGAAAGTCCTGGGTGGGTCCCGCCATGAAGTCCTGGGTGGGTCCCTCCTGAACTCCTGGGTGGGTCCCTCCTGAACTCCTGGGTGGGTCCCTCCTGATCTCTTGGGTGCCCTCCTGATCTCTTGGGTGCCCTCCTGATCTCTTGGGTCCTTTGGGGCATTCCTGGGTCCGCTCCTGAACTCCTGGGTTACCCCCTGAACTCCTAGGTCCCCTCCTGAATTCTTCAGTCCCTCCCTGAACTCCAGGTCCCCTCCTGAACTCCTGGGCGGGTCCCCTCCTGAACTCCTGAATGGGTCCCTCCTGAACTCCTGAATGGGTCCCCTCAGAACTCCTGGGTCCCCTCCTCAAGTCCTGGGTGCGTCACTCCTGAACTCTTGAGTCCCCTCCTGAACTCCTGGGCGGGTCACCTCCTGAACTCTGGATCCTTTGGGGCACTCCTGGTCCCCCTCCTGAACTCCTGAATGGGTCCCCTCAGAACTCCTGGGTCCCCTCCTCAAGTCCTGGGTGGGTCCCGCCATGAGCTCCTTGGTGCGTCCCTCCTGAACTTTTGGGTCCCACCCTGAACTCCTGGGTCCCCTCCTCAAGTCCTGGGTGGGTCCCTCCTGAACTTTTGGGTCCCACCCTGAACTCCTGGGTCCTTTGGGGCACTCCTGGTCCCCCTCCTGAACTCCTGAATGGGTCCCTCCTGAACTCCTGAATGGGTCCCCTCAGAACTCCTGGGTCCCCTCTTCAAGTCCTGGGTGGGTCACTCCTGAACTCTTGAGTCCCCTCCTGAACTCTGGATCCTTTCGGGTACTCCTGGGTCCCCTCCTGAACTCTGGATCCTTTGGGGCACTCCTGGGTCCCCTCCTGAACTCTGGATTTTTTGGGGCACTCCTGGGTCTCCTCAGTACTCTTGGGTTCCCCCCTGAACTCCTGGGTCCTTTGGGGCAATGCTGGGTCCCCTCCCGAACTCCCGGGTGGGTCCCCTCCCGAACTCCCGGGTGGGTCCCCTCCCGAACTCCTGGGTGGGTCCCCTCCCGAACTCCTGGGTACTTTGGGGCACTCCTGGGTCCCCTCAGAACGCCTGGGTTCCCCCCTGAACTCCTGTGTCCTTTGGGCATTCCTGGGTCCCCTCCTGAACTCTGGATCCTTTGGGGCACTCCTGGTCCCCCTCCTGAACTCCTGAATGGCTCCCCTCAGAACTCATGGGTCCCCTCCTGAAGTCCTGGGTGGGTCCCTCCTGAACTCCTGGGTGGGTCCCACCCTGAACTCCTGGGTCCCTTGGGGCACTCCTGGTCCCCCTCCTGAACTATTAAATGGGTCCCTCCTAAACTCCTGAATGGGTCCCTCCTGAACTCCTGAATGGGTCCCTCCTGAACTCCTGAATGGGTCCCCTCCTGAACTCCTGGGCGGGTCCCCTCCTGGACTCCTGGGCGGGTCCCCTCCTGAACTCCTGGTTGGGTCCCGCCATGAAGTGCTGGGTGGGTCCCTCCTGAAATCCTGGGTCCCCTCCTGAACTCCTGGGTGGGTCCCCTCCTGAACTCCTGGGTGGGTCCCCTCCTGAACTCCTGGGTCCTTTGGGGCACTCTTGGGTCCCCTCAGAACTCCTGGGTCCCCCACTGAACTCCTGGGTCCCCCACTGAACTCCTGGGTCCTTTGGGGCACTCCTGGTCCCCCTCCTGAAATATTGAATGGGTCCCTCCTGAACTCCTGAATGGGTCCCCTCAGAACTCCTGGGTCCCCTGCTGAAGTCCTGGGTGGGTCCCGCCATGAAGTCCTGGGTGGGTCCCTCCTGAACTCTTGGGTCCCCTCCTGAACTCCTGGATCCTTTGGGGCACTCCTGGGTCCCCTCCTGAACTCTGGATCCTTTGGGGCACTCCTGGGTTCCCCCCTGAACTCCTGGGTCCTTTGGGGCACTGCTGGGTCCCCTCCAGAACTCCTGGGTGGGTCCCTCCTGATCTCTTGGGTGCCCTCCTGATCTCTTGGGTCTTTTGGGGCACTCTTGGGTCTCCTCAGAACTCCTGGGTTCCCCACTGAACTCCTGGGTCCTTTGGGGCACTCCTGGGTCCTCTCCTGAACTCCTGGGTCCGCTCCTGAACTCCTGGGTCCGCTCCTGAATTCTTCAGTCCCTCCCTGAACTCCGGGTCCCCTCCTGAACTCCGGGTCCCCTCCTGAACTCCTGGGCGGGTCCCCTCCTGAACTCCTGGGCGGGTCCCCTCCTGAACTCCTGGGCGGGTCCCCTCCTGAACTCTGGATCCTTTGGGGCACTCTTGGGTCCCCTCCTGAACTCCTGGGTCCTTTGGGGCACTCTTGGGTCCCCTCCTGAACTCCTGGATCCTTTGGGGCACTCTTGGGTCCCCTCCTAAGCTCTTGGGTCCTTTGGGGAACTCTTGGGTCCCCTCAGAACTCCTGGGTTCACCCCTGAACGCCTGGGTTCTTTGGGGCACTCCTGGGTCTCCTCAGTACTCTTGGGTCCCCTCCTGAACTCTGGATCCTTTGGGGCACTCCTGGGTCCCCTCCTGAACTCCTGGGTCCTTTGGGGCACTCCTGGTCCCCCTCCTGAACTCCTGAATGGGTCCCCTCAGAACTCCTGGGTCCCCTCCTCAAGTCCTGGGTGGGTCCCTCCTGAACTCCTGGGTGGGTCCCTCCTGAACTTTTGGGTCCCACCCTGAACTCCTGGGTCCTTTGGGGCACTCCTGGTCCTCGTCCTGAACTCCTGAATGGGTCCCTTCTGAACTCCTGAATGGGTCCCCTCAGAACTCCTGGATCCCCTCAGAAAGTCCTGGGTGGGTCCCGCCATGAAGTCCTGGGTGGGTCCCTCCTGAACTCTTGGGTACCCTCCTGAACCCTGGATCCTTTGGGGCACTCCTAGGTCCCGTCCTGAACTCTGGATCCTTTGGGGCACTCCTGGGTTCCCCCCTGAACTCCTGGGTCCTTTGGGGCACTGCTGGGTCCCCTCCTGAACTCCTGGGTGGGTCCCTCCTGAACTCCTGGGTGGGTCCCTCCTGATCACTTGGGTGCCCTCCTGAACTCTTGGGTGCCCTCAGAACTCCTGGGTTCCCCACACAACTCCTGGGTCCTTTGGAGCACTCCTCGTCCCCCTCCTGAACTCTTCGGTCCCCCACTGAACTCCTGGGTCCTTTGGGGCACTCTTGGGTCCCCTCCTGAACTCTTGGGTCCCCTCCTGAACTCTGGATCCTTTGGGGCACTCCTGGGTCCCCTCCTGAACTCCTGGGCGGGTCCCCTCCTGAACTCCTGGGCGGGTCCCCTCCTGAACTCCTGGGCGGGTCCCCTCCTGAACTCTGGATCCTTTGGGGCACTCTTGGGTCCCACCCTGAACTCCTGGGTCCTTTGGGGCACTCCTGGTCCCCGTCCTGAACTATTGAATGGGTCCCCTCAGAACTCCTGGATCCCCTCAGAAAGTCCTGGGTGGGTCCCGCCATGAAGACCTGGGTGGGTCCCTCCTGAACTCTTGGGTCCCCTCCTGAACCCTGGATCCTTTGGGGCACTCCTGGGTCCCCTCCTGAACTCTGGATCCTTTGGGGCACTCCTGGGTTCTCCCCTGAACTCCTGGGTCCTTTGGGGCACTGCTGGGTCCCCTCCTGAACTCCTGGGTGGGTCCCTCCTGAACTCCTGGGTGGGTCCCTCCTGAACTCCTGGGTGGGTCCCTCCTGAACTCCTGGGTGGGTCCCTCCTGAACTCCTGGGTGCCCTCCTGATCTCTTGGGTGCCCTCCTGATCTCTTGGGTCCTTTGGGGCACTCCTGGGTCTCCTCAGAACTCCTGGGTTCCCCACTGAACTCCTGGGTCCTTTGGGGCACTCCTGGGTCCGCTCCTGAACTCCTGGGTTACCCCCTGAACTCCTAGGTCCCCTCCTGAATTCTTCAGTCCCTCCCTGAACTCCTGGGCGGGTCCCCTCCTGAACTCCTGGGCGGGTCCCCTCCTGAACTCCTGGGCGGGTCCCCTCCTGAACTCCTGGGCGGGTCCCCTCCTGAACTCTGGATCCTTTGGGGCACTCTTGGGTCCCCTCCTGAACTCCTGGGTCCTTTGGGGCACTCCTCGTCCCCCTCCTGAACTGCTGAATGGGTCCCCTCAGAACTCCTGGGTCCCCTCCTCAAGTCCTGGGTGGGTTACTCCTGAACTCTTGAGTCCCCTCCTGAACTCCGGATCCTTTCGGGTACTCCTGGGTCCCCTCCTGAACTCTGGATCCTTTGGGGCACTCCTGGGTCCCCTCCTGAACTCTGGATTTTTTGGGGCACTCCTGGGTCTCCTCAGTACTCTTGGGTTCCCCCCTGAACTCCTGGGTCCTTTGGGGCACTGCTGGGTCCCCTCCCAAACTCCTGGGTGGGTCCCCTCCCGAACTCCTGGGTGGGTCCCCTCCCGAACTCCTGGGTACTTTGGGGCACTCCTGGGTCCCCTCAGAACGCCTGGGTTGCCCCCTGAACTCCTGGGTACTTTGGGCATTCCTGGGTCCCCTCCTGAACTCTGGATCCTTTGGGGCACTCCTGGTCCCCCTCCTGAACTCCTGAATGGGTCCCCTCAGAACTCATGGGTCCCCTCCTGAAGTCCTGGGTGGGTCTCTCCTGAACTCCTGGGTGGGTCCCACCCTGAACTCCTGGGTCCCTTGGGGCACTCCTGGTCCCCCTCCTGAACTATTGAATGGGTCCCTCCTAAACTCCTGAATGGGTCCCTCCTGAACTCCTGAATGGGTCCACTCCTGAACTCCTGGGTGGGTCCCGCCATGAAGTCCTGGGTGGGTCCCTCCTGAACTCCTGGGTCCCCTCCTGAACTCCTGGGTGGGTCCCCTCCTGAACTCCTGTGTCGTTTGGGGCACTCTTGGGTCCCCTAAGAACTCCTGGGTCCCTCTCTGACCTCCTGGGTCCTTTGGGGCACTCCTGGGTCCCCTCCTGAACTCTGGATCCTTTGGGGCACTCCTGGGTCCCCTCCTAAGCTCTTGGGTCCTTTGGGGAACTCTTGGGTCCCCTCAGAACTCCTGGGTTCACCCCTGAACGCCTGGGTTCTTTGGGGCACTCCTGGGTCTCCTCAGTACTCTTGGGTCCCCTCCTGAACTCTGGATCCTTTGGGGCACTCCTGGGTCCCCTCCTGAACTCCTGGGTCCTTTGGGGCACTCCTGGTCCCCCTCCTGAACTCCTGAATGGGTCCCCTCAGAACTCCTGGGTCCCCTCCTCAAGTCCTGGGTGGGTCCCTCCTGAACTCCTGGGTGGGTCCCTCCTGAACTTTTGGGTCCCACCCTGAACTCCTGGGTCCTTTGGGGCACTCCTGGTCCCCGTCCTGAACTCCTGAATGGGTCCCTTCTGAACTCCTGAATGGGTCCCCTCAGAACTCCTGGATCCCCTCAGAAAGTCCTGGGTGGGTCCCGCCATGAAGTCCTGGGTGGGTCCCTCCTGAACTCTTGGGTACCCTCCTGAACCCTGGATCCTTTGGGGCACTCCTGGGTCCCGTCCTGAACTCTGGATCCTTTGGGGCACTCCTGGGTTCCCCCCTGAACTCCTGGGTCCTTTGGGGCACTGCTGGGTCCCCTCCTGAACTCCTGGGTGGGTCCCTCCTGAACTCCTGGGTGGGTCCCTCCTGATCACTTGGGTGCCCTCCTGAACTCTTGGGTGCCCTCAGAACTCCTGGGTTCCCCACACAACTCCTGGGTCCTTTGGAGCACTCCTCGTCCCCCTCCTGAACTCTTCGGTCCCCCACTGAACTCCTGGGTCCTTTGGGGCACTCTTGGGTCCCCTCCTGAACTCTTGGGTCCCCTCCTGAACTCTGGATCCTTTGGGGCACTCCTGGGTCCCCTCCTAAGCTCTTGGGTCCTTTGGGGAACTCTTGGGTCCCCTCAGAACTCTTGGGTTCACCCCTGAACTCCTGGGTCCTTTGGGGCACTTCTGGGTCTCCTCAGTACTCTTGGGTTCCCCCCTGAACTCTTGGGTCCTTTGGGGCACTGCTGGGTCCCCTCCCGAACTCCTGGGTGGGTCCCCTCTTGAACTCCTGGGCGGGTCCTCTCCTGAACTCTTGGGTCCCCTCCTGAACTCTGGATCCTTTGGGGCACTCTTGGGTCCCCTCTTGAACTCCTGGGCGGGTCCTCTCCTGAACTCTTGGGTCCCCTCCTGAACTCTGGATCCTTTGGGGCACTCTTGGGTCCCCTCCTGAACTCCTGGGTCCTTTGGGGCACTCCTGAATGGGTCCCCTCAGAACTCCTGGGTCCCCTCCTTCAGGTCCTGGATGGGTCCCTCCTGAACTTTTGGGTCCCACCCTGAACTCCTGGGTCCTTTGGGGCACTCCTGGTCCCCCTCCTGAACTCCTGAATGGGTCCCTCCTGAACTCCTGAATGGGTCCACTCCTGAACTCCTGGGTGGGTCCCGCCATGAAGTCCTGGGTGGGTCCCTCCTGAACTCCTGGGTCCCCTCCTGAACTCCTGGGTGGGTCCCCTCCTGAACTCCTGTGTCGTTTGGGGCACTCTTGGGTCCCCTAAGAACTCCTGGGTCCCTCTCTGACCTCCTGGGTCCTTTGGGGCACTCCTGGGTCCCCTCCTGAACTCTGGATCCTTTGGGGCACTCCTGGGTCCCCTCCTAAGCTCTTGGGTCCTTTGGGGAACTCTTGGGTCCCCTCAGAACTCCTGGGTTCACCCCTGAACGCCTGGGTTCTTTGGGGCACTCCTGGGTCTCCTCAGTACTCTTGGGTCCCCTCCTGAACTCTGGATCCTTTGGGGCACTCCTGGGTCCCCTCCTGAACTCCTGGGTCCTTTGGGGCACTCCTGGTCCCCCTCCTGAACTCCTGAATGGGTCCCCTCAGAACTCCTGGGTCCCCTCCTCAAGTCCTGGGTGGGTCCCTCCTGAACTCCTGGGTGGGTCCCTCCTGAACTTTTGGGTCCCACCCTGAACTCCTGGGTCCTTTGGGGCACTCCTGGTCCCCGTCCTGAACTCCTGAATGGGTCCCTTCTGAACTCTTGAATGGGTCCCCTCAGAACTCCTGGATCCCCTCAGAAAGTCCTGGGTGGATCCCGCCATGAAGTCCTGGGTGGGTCCCTCCTGAACTCTTGGGTACCCTCCTGAACCCTGGATCCTTTGGGGCACTCCTGGGTCCCGTCCTGAACTCTGGATCCTTTGGGGCACTCCTGGGTTCCCCCCTGAACTCCTGGGTCCTTTGGGGCACTGCTGGGTCCCCTCCTGAACTCCTGGGTGGGTCCCTCCTGAACTCCTGGGTGGGTCCCTCCTGATCACTTGGGTGCCCTCCTGAACTCTTGGGTGCCCTCAGAACTCCTGGGTTCCCCACAGAACTCCTGGGTCCTTTGGGGCACTCCTCGTCCCCCTCCTGAACTCTTCGGTCCCCCACTGAACTCCTGGGTCCTTTGGGGCACTCTTGGGTCCCCTCCTGAACTCTTGGGTCCCCTCCTGAACTCTGGATCCTTTGGGGCACTCCTGGGTCCCCTCCTAAGCTCTTGGGTCCTTTGGGGAACTCTTGGGTCCCCTCAGAACTCCTGGGTTCACCCCTGAACTCCTGGGTCCTTTGGGGCACTTCTGGGTCTCCTCAGTACTCTTGGGTTCCCCCCTGAACTCTTGGGTCCTTTGGGGCACTGCTGGGTCCCCTCCCGAACTCCTGGGTGGGTCCCCTCTTGAACTCCTGGGCGGGTCCTCTCCTGAACTCTTGGGTCCCCTCCTGAACTCTGGATCCTTTGGGGCACTCTTGGGTCCCCTCCTGAACTCCTGGGTCCTTTGGGGCACTCCTGAATGGGTCCCCTCAGAACTCCTGGGTCCCCTCCTTCAGGTCCTGGGTGGGTCCCTCCTGAACTTTTGGGTCCCACCCTGAACTCCTGGGTCCTTTGGGGCACTCCTGGTCCCCCTCCTGAACTCCTGAATGGGTCCCTCCTGAACTCCTGAATGGGTCCCCTCAGAACTCCTGGGTCCCCTCCTGAAGTCCTGGGTGGGTCCCTCCTGAACTCTTGAGTCCCCTCCTGAACTCTGGATCCTTTCGGGCACTCCTGGTTCCCCTCCTGAACTCTGGATCCTTTGGGGCACTCCTGGATCCCCTCCTGAACTCTGTATCCTTTGGGGCACTCCTGGGTCCCCTCCTAAGCTCTTGGGTCCTTTGGGGAACTCTTGGGTCCCCTCAGAACTCCTGGGTTCACCCCTGAACGCCTGGGTCCTTTGGGGTACTCCTGGGTCCCCTCAGAAAGCCTGGGTTCCCCCCTGAACTCCTGGGTCCTTTGGGGCATTCCTGGGTCCCCTCCTGAATTCTGGATCCTTTGGGGCACTCCTGGTCCCCGTCCTGAACTCCTGAATGGGTCCCCTCAGAACTCATGGGTCCCCTCCTGACGTCCTGGGTGGGTCCCTCCTGAACTCCTGGGTGGGTCCCTCCTGAACTTTTGGGTCCCACCCTAAACTCCTGGGTCCTTTGGGGCACTCCTGGTCTCCCTCCTGAACTATTGAATGGGTCCCTCCTGAACTCCTGAATGGGTCCCTCCTGAACTCCTGAATGGGTCCCCTCCTGAACTCCTGGGTGGGTCCCGCCATGAAGTCCTGGGTGGGTCCCTCCTGAACTCTTGGGTCCCCTCCTGAACCCTGGATCCTTTGGGGCACTCCTGGGTCCTTTGGGGCACTGCTGGGTCCCCACCTGAACTCCTGGTTGGGTCCCTCCTGAACTCCTGGGTGCCCTCCTGATCACTTGGGTGCCCTCCTGATCACTTGGGTCCTTTGGGGCACTCTTGGGTCCCCTCAGAACTCCTGGGTTCCCCACTGAACTCCTGGGTCCTTTGGGGCACTCCTGGTCCCCCTCCTGAACTCTTCGGTCCCCCACTGTACTCCTGGGTCCTTTGGGGCACTCCTGGGTCCCCTCCTGAACTCTTGGGTCCCCTCCTGAACTCTGGATCCTTTGGGTCACTCCTGGGTCCCCTCCTAAGCTCTTGGGTCCTTTGGGGAACTCTTGGGTCCCCTCAGAACTCCTGGGTTCACCCCTGAACTCCTGGGTCCCTCGGGGCACTTCTGGGTCTCCTCAGTACTCTTGGGTTCCCCCCTGAACTCTTGGGCCCTTTGGGGCACTGCTGGGACCCTCCTGAACTCCTGGGTGGGTCCCCTCCCGAACTCCTGGGTGGGTCCCCTCTTGAACTCCTGGGTACTTTGGGGCACTCCTGGGTTCCCTCAGAATGGCTGGGTTCCCCCCTGAACTCCTGGGTCCTTTCGGGCATTCCTGGGTCCTCTCCTGAACTCTGGATCCTTTGTGGCACTCCTGGGTCCCCTCCTGAATTCCTGGGTCCGCTCCTGAACTCTTGGGTTACCCCCTGAACTCCTAGGTCCCCTCCTGAATTCTTCAGTCCCTCCCTGAACTCCTGGGCGGGTCCCTCCTGAACTCCTGGGCGGGTCCCTCCTGAACTCTTGGGCAGGTCCCCTCCTGAACTCTTGGGTCCTTTGAGGCACTTCTGGGTCCCCTCCTGAAATCCTGAATGGGTCCCTCCTGAACTCCTGGGTCCCCTCCGGAACTCTGGATCCTTTGGGGCACTCCTGGGTCCCCTCCTGAACTCTGGATCCTTTGGGGCACTCCTGGGTTCCCCCCTGAACTCCTGGGTCCTTTGGGGCACTGCTGGGTCCCCTCCTGAACTCCTGGGTGGGTCCCTCCTGAACTACGGGGTGGGTCCCTCCTGATCCCTTGGGTGCCCTCCTGATCTCCTGGGTCCTTTGGGGCACTCCTGGGTCCTCTCCTGAACTCCTGGGTCCGGTCCTGAACTCCTGGGTTACCCCCTGAACTCCTAGGTCCCCTCCTGAATTCTTCAGTCCCTCCCTGAACTCCCGGTCCCCTCCTGAACTCCTGGGCGGGTCCCCTCCTGAACTCCTGGGCGGGTCCCCTCCTGAACTCTGGATACTTTGGGGCACTCTTGGGTCCCCTCCTAGAACTCCTGGGTCCTTTGGGGCACTCCTGGTCCCCCTCCTGAACTCCTGAATGGGTCCCCTCAGAACTCCTGGGTCCCCTCCTCAAGTCCTGGGTGGGTCCCTCCTGAACTTTTGGGTCCCACCCTGAACTCCTGGGTCCTTTGGGGCACTCCTGGTCCCCCTCCTGAAATCCTGAATGGGTCCCCACAGAACTCCTGGGTCCCCTCCTCAAGTCCTGGGTGGGTCCCGCCATGAACTCCTGGGTGGGGCCCTGCTGAACTTTTGGGTCCCACCCTGAACTCCTGGGTCCTTTGGGGCACTCCTGGTCCCCCTCCTGAACTCATGAATGGGTCCCTCCTGAACTCCTGCATGGGTCCCTCCTGAAGTCCTGGGTGGGTCCCTCCTGAACTCTTGTGTCCCCTCCGGAACTCTGGATCCTTTGGGGCACTCCTGGGTCCACTCCTGAACTCTGGATCCTTTGGGGCACTCCTGGGTACCCCCCTGAACTCTTGGGTCCTTTGGGGCACTGCTGGGTCCCCTCCTGAACTCCTGGGTGGGTCCCCTCCTGACCTCCTGTGTCGTTTGGGGCACTCTTGGGTCCCCTAAGAACCCCTGGGTCCCTCTCTGACCTCCTGGGTCCTTTGGGGCACTCCTGGTCCCCCTCCTGAACTCCTGAATGGGTCCCCTCTGAACTCCTGGGTCCCCTCCTGAAGTCCTGGGTGGGTCCCTCCTGAACTCCTGGGTGGGTCCCTCCTGAACTTTTGGGTCCCACCCTGAACTCCTGGGTCCTTTGGGGCACTACTGGTCCCCGTCCTGAACTATTGAATGGGTCCCTTCTGAACTCCTGAATGGGTCCCCTCAGAACTCCTGGATCCCCTCAGAAAGTCCTGGGTGGGTCCCGCCATGAAGTCCTGGGTGGGTCCCTCCTGAACTCTTGGGTCCCCTCCTGAACCCTGGATCCTTTGGGGCACTCCTGGGTCCCGTCCTGATCTCTGGATCCTTTGGGGCACTCCTGGGTTCCCCCGTGAACTCCTCGGTCCTTTGGGGCACTGCTGGGTCCCCTCCTGAACTCCTGGGTGGGTCCCTCCTGAACTCCTGGGTGGGTCCCTCCTGAACTCCTGGGTGGGTCCCTCCTGATCACTTGGGTGCCCTCCTGAACTCTTGGGTGCCCTCAGAACTCCTGGGTTCCCCACTGAACTCCTGGTCCCCCACTGAACTCCTGGGTCCTTTGGGGCACTCCTGGGTCCCCTCCTAAGCTCTTGGGTCCTTTGGGGAACTCTTGGGTCCCCTCAGAACTCCTGGGTTCACCCCTGAACTCCTGGGTCCTTTGGGGCACTTCTGGGTCTCCTCAGTACTCTTGAGTTCCCCCCTGAACTCTTGGGTCCTTTGGGGCACTGCTGGGTCCCCTCCCGAACTCCTGGGTGGGTCCCCTCTTGAACTCCTGGGCGGGTCCTCTCCTGAACTCTTGGGTCCCCTCCTGAACTCTGGATCCTTTGGGGCACTCCTGGTCCCCCTCCTGAACTCCTGAATGGGTCCCCTCAGAACTCCTGGGTCCCCTCCTCAGGTCCTGGGTGGGTCCCTCCTGAACTTTTGGGTCCCACCCTGAACTCCTGGGTCCTTTGGGGCACTCCTGGTCCCCCTCCTGAACTCCTGAATGGGTCCCTCCTGAACTCCTGAATGGGTCCACTCCTGAACTCCTGGGTGGGTCCCCTCCTGACCTCCTGTGTCGTTTGGGGCACTCTTGGGTCCCCTAAGAACCCCTGGGTCCCTCTCTGACCTCCTGGGTCCTTTGGGGCACTCCTGGTCCCCCTCCTGAACTCCTGAATGGGTCCCCTCTGAACTCTTGGGTCCCCTCCTGATGTCCTGGGTGGGTCCCTCCTGAACTCCTGGGTGGGTCCTTCCTGAACTTTTGGGTCCCACCCTGAACTCCTGGGTCCTTTGGGGCACTCCTGGTCCCCGTCCTGAACTATTGAATGGGTCCCTTCTGAACTCCTGAATGGGTCCCCTCAGAACTCCTGGATCCCCTCAGAAAGTCCTGGGTGGGTCCCGCCATGAAGTCCTGGGTGGGTCCCTCCTGAACTCTTGGGTCCCCTCCTGAACCCTGGATCTTTTGGGGCACTCCTGGGTTCCCCCGTGAACTCCTCGGTCCTTTGGGGCACTGCTGGGTCCCCTCCTGAACTCCTGGGTGGGTCCCTCCTGAACTCCTGGGTGGGTCCCTCCTGAACTCCTGGGTGGGTCCCTCCTGATCACTTGGGTGCCCTCCTGAACTCTTGGGTGCCCTCAGAACTCCTGGGTTCCCCACTGAACTCCTGGGTCCTTTGGGGCACTCCTGGTCACCCACTGAACTCCTGGGTCCTTTGGGGCACTCCTGGGTCCCCTCCTAAGCTCTTGGGTCCTTTGGGGAACTCTTGGGTCCCCTCAGAACTCCTGGGTTCACCCCTGAACTCTTGGGTCCTTTGGGGCACTGCTGGGTCCCCTCCCGAACTCCTGGGTGGGTCCCCTCCTGAACTCTTGGGTCCCCTCCTGAACTCTGGATCCTTTGGGGCACTCTTGGGTCCCCTCCTGAACTCCTGGGTCCTTTGGGGCACTCCTGGTCCCCCTCCTGAACTCCTGAATGGGTCCCCTCAGAACTCCTGGGTCCCCTCCTCAGGTCCTGGGTGGGTCCCTCCTGAACTTTTGGGTCCCACCCTGAACTCCTGGGTCCTTTGGGGCACTCCTGGTCCCCCTCCTGAACTCCTGAATGGGTCCCTCCTGAACTCCTGAATGGGTCCCCTCAGAACTCCTGGGTCCCCTCCTGAAGTCCTGGGTGGGTCCCTCCTGAACTCTTGAGTCCCCTCCTGAACTCTGGATCCTTTCGGGCACTCCTGGTTCCCCTCCTGAACTCTGGATCCTTTGGGGCACTCCTGGATCCCCTCCTGAACTCTGGATCCTTTGGGGCACTCCTGGATCCCCTCCTAAGCTCTTGGGTCCTTTGGGGAACTCTTGGGTCCCCTCAGAACTCCTGGGTTCACCCCTGAACGCCTGGGTCCTTTGGGGTACTCCTGGGTCCCCTCAGAACGCCTGGGTTCCCCCCTGAACTCCTGGGTCCTTTGGGGCATTCCTGGGTCCCCTCCTGAATTCTGGATCCTTTGGGACACTCCTGGTCCCCGTCCTGAACTCCTGAATGGGTCCCCTCAGAACTCATGGGTCCCCTCCTGACGTCCTGGGTGGGTCCCTCCTGAACTCCTGGGTGGGTCCCTCCTGAACTTTTGGGTCCCACCCTAAACTCCTGGGTCCTTTGGGGCACTCCTGGTCTCCCTCCTGAACTATTGAATGGGTCCCTCCTGAACTCCTGAATGGGTCCCTCCTGAACTCCTGAATGGGTCCCCTCCTGAACTCCTGGGTGGGTCCCGCCATGAAGTCCTGGGTGGGTCCCTCCTGAACTCTTGGGTCCCCTCCTGAACCCTGGATCCTTTGGGGCACTCCTGGGTCCTTTGGGGCACTGCTGGGTCCCCACCTGAACTCCTGGTTGGGTCCCTCCTGAACTCCTGGGTGCCCTCCTGATCACTTGGGTGCCCTCCTGATCACTTGGGTCCTTTGGGGCACTCTTGGGTCCCCTCAGAACTCCTGGGTTCCCCACTGAACTCCTGGGTCCTTTGGGGCACTCCTGGTCCCCCTCCTGAACTCTTCGGTCCCCCACTGTACTCCTGGGTCCTTTGGGGCACTCCTGGGTCCCCTCCTGAACTCTTGGGTCCCCTCCTGAACTCTGGATCCTTTGGGTCACTCCTGGGTCCCCTCCTAAGCTCTTGGGTCCTTTGGGGAACTCTTGGGTCCCCTCAGAACTCCTGGGTTCACCCCTGAACTCCTGGGTCCCTCGGGGCACTTCTGGGTCTCCTCAGTACTCTTGGGTTCCCCCCTGAACTCTTGGGCCCTTTGGGGCACTCTTGGGTCCCCTCCTGAACTCCTGGGTGGGTCCCCTCCCGAACTCCTGGGTGGGTCCCCTCTTGAACTCCTGGGTACTTTGGGGCACTCCTGGGTTCCCTCAGAATGGCTGGGTTCCCCCCTGAACTCCTGGGTCCTTTCGGGCATTCCTGGGTCCTCTCCTGAACTCTGGATCCTTTGTGGCACTCCTGGGTCCCCTCCTGAATTCCTGGGTCCGCTCCTGAACTCTTGGGTTACCCCCTGAACTCCTAGGTCCCCTCCTGAATTCTTCAGTCCCTCCCTGAACTCCTGGGCGGGTCCCTCCTGAACTCCTGGGCGGGTCCCTCCTGAACTCCTGGGCGGGTCCCTCCTGAACTCTTGGGCAGGTCCCCTCCTGAACTCTTGGGTCCTTTGAGGCACTTCTGGGTCCCCTCCTGAACTCCTGAATGGGTCCCTCCTGAACTCCTGGGTCCCCTCCGGAACTCTGGATCCTTTGGGGCACTCCTGGGTCCCCTCCTGAACTCTGGATCCTTTGGGGCACTCCTGGGTTCCCCCCTGAACTCCTGGGTCCTTTGGGGCACTGCTGGGTCCCCTCCTGAACTCCTGGGTGGGTCCCTCCTGAACTACGGGGTGGGTCCCTCCTGATCCCTTGGGTGCCCTCCTGATCTCCTGGGTCCTTTGGGGCACTCCTGGGTCCTCTCCTGAACTCCTGGGTCCGGTCCTGAACTCCTGGGTTACCCCCTGAACTCCTAGGTCCCCTCCTGAATTCTTCAGTCCCTCCCTGAACTCCCGGTCCCCTCCTGAACTCCTGGGCGGGTCCCCTCCTGAACTCCTGGGCGGGTCCCCTCCTGAACTCTGGATACTTTGGGGCACTCTTGGGTCCCCTCCTAGAACTCCTGGGTCCTTTGGGGCACTCCTGGTCCCCCTCCTGAACTCCTGAATGGGTCCCCTCAGAACTCCTGGGTCCCCTCCTCAAGTCCTGGGTGGGTCCCTCCTGAACTTTTGGGTCCCACCCTGAACTCCTGGGTCCTTTGGGGCACTCCTGGTCCCCCTCCTGAAATCCTGAATGGGTCCCCACAGAACTCCTGGGTCCCCTCCTCAAGTCCTGGGTGGGTCCCGCCATGAACTCCTGGGTGGGGCCCTGCTGAACTTTTGGGTCCCACCCTGAACTCCTGGGTCCTTTGGGGCACTCCTGGTCCCCCTCCTGAACTCATGAATGGGTCCCTCCTGAACTCCTGCATGGGTCCCTCCTGAAGTCCTGGGTGGGTCCCTCCTGAACTCTTGTGTCCCCTCCGGAACTCTGGATCCTTTGGGGCACTCCTGGGTCCACTCCTGAACTCTGGATCCTTTGGGGCACTCCTGGGTACCCCCCTGAACTCTTGGGTCCTTTGGGGCACTGCTGGGTCCCCTCCTGAACTCCTGGGTGGGTCCCCTCCTGACCTCCTGTGTCGTTTGGGGCACTCTTGGGTCCCCTAAGAACCCCTGGGTCCCTCTCTGACCTCCTGGGTCCTTTGGGGCACTCCTGGTCCCCCTCCTGAACTCCTGAATGGGTCCCCTCTGAACTCCTGGGTCCCCTCCTGAAGTCCTGGGTGGGTCCCTCCTGAACTCCTGGGTGGGTCCCTCCTGAACTTTTGGGTCCCACCCTGAACTCCTGGGTCCTTTGGGGCACTACTGGTCCCCGTCCTGAACTATTGAATGGGTCCCTTCTGAACTCCTGAATGGGTCCCCTCAGAACTCCTGGATCCCCTCAGAAAGTCCTGGGTGGGTCCCGCCATGAAGTCCTGGGTGGGTCCCTCCTGAACTCTTGGGTCCCCTCCTGAACCCTGGATCCTTTGGGGCACTCCTGGGTCCCGTCCTGATCTCTGGATCCTTTGGGGCACTCCTGGGTTCCCCCGTGAACTCCTCGGTCCTTTGGGGCACTGCTGGGTCCCCTCCTGAACTCCTGGGTGGGTCCCTCCTGAACTCCTGGGTGGGTCCCTCCTGAACTCCTGGGTGGGTCCCTCCTGATCACTTGGGTGCCCTCCTGAACTCTTGGGTGCCCTCAGAACTCCTGGGTTCCCCACTGAACTCCTGGTCCCCCACTGAACTCCTGGGTCCTTTGGGGCACTCCTGGGTCCCCTCCTAAGCTCTTGGGTCCTTTGGGGAACTCTTGGGTCCCCTCAGAACTCCTGGGTTCACCCCTGAACTCCTGGGTCCTTTGGGGCACTTCTGGGTCTCCTCAGTACTCTTGAGTTCCCCCCTGAACTCTTGGGTCCTTTGGGGCACTGCTGGGTCCCCTCCCGAACTCCTGGGTGGGTCCCCTCTTGAACTCCTGGGCGGGTCCTCTCCTGAACTCTTGGGTCCCCTCCTGAACTCTGGATCCTTTGGGGCACTCCTGGTCCCCCTCCTGAACTCCTGAATGGGTCCCCTCAGAACTCCTGGGTCCCCTCCTCAGGTCCTGGGTGGGTCCCTCCTGAACTTTTGGGTCCCACCCTGAACTCCTGGGTCCTTTGGGGCACTCCTGGTCCCCCTCCTGAACTCCTGAATGGGTCCCTCCTGAACTCCTGAATGGGTCCACTCCTGAACTCCTGGGTGGGTCCCCTCCTGACCTCCTGTGTCGTTTGGGGCACTCTTGGGTCCCCTAAGAACCCCTGGGTCCCTCTCTGACCTCCTGGGTCCTTTGGGGCACTCCTGGTCCCCCTCCTGAACTCCTGAATGGGTCCCCTCTGAACTCTTGGGTCCCCTCCTGATGTCCTGGGTGGGTCCCTCCTGAACTCCTGGGTGGGTCCTTCCTGAACTTTTGGGTCCCACCCTGAACTCCTGGGTCCTTTGGGGCACTCCTGGTCCCCGTCCTGAACTATTGAATGGGTCCCTTCTGAACTCCTGAATGGGTCCCCTCAGAACTCCTGGATCCCCTCAGAAAGTCCTGGGTGGGTCCCGCCATGAAGTCCTGGGTGGGTCCCTCCTGAACTCTTGGGTCCCCTCCTGAACCCTGGATCTTTTGGGGCACTCCTGGGTTCCCCCGTGAACTCCTCGGTCCTTTGGGGCACTGCTGGGTCCCCTCCTGAACTCCTGGGTGGGTCCCTCCTGAACTCCTGGGTGGGTCCCTCCTGAACTCCTGGGTGGGTCCCTCCTGATCACTTGGGTGCCCTCCTGAACTCTTGGGTGCCCTCAGAACTCCTGGGTTCCCCACTGAACTCCTGGGTCCTTTGGGGCACTCCTGGTCACCCACTGAACTCCTGGGTCCTTTGGGGCACTCCTGGGTCCCCTCCTAAGCTCTTGGGTCCTTTGGGGAACTCTTGGGTCCCCTCAGAACTCCTGGGTTCACCCCTGAACTCTTGGGTCCTTTGGGGCACTGCTGGGTCCCCTCCCGAACTCCTGGGTGGGTCCCCTCCTGAACTCTTGGGTCCCCTCCTGAACTCTGGATCCTTTGGGGCACTCTTGGGTCCCCTCCTGAACTCCTGGGTCCTTTGGGGCACTCCTGGTCCCCCTCCTGAACTCCTGAATGGGTCCCCTCAGAACTCCTGGGTCCCCTCCTCAGGTCCTGGGTGGGTCCCTCCTGAACTTTTGGGTCCCACCCTGAACTCCTGGGTCCTTTGGGGCACTCCTGGTCCCCCTCCTGAACTCCTGAATGGGTCCCTCCTGAACTCCTGAATGGGTCCCCTCAGAACTCCTGGGTCCCCTCCTGAAGTCCTGGGTGGGTCCCTCCTGAACTCTTGAGTCCCCTCCTGAACTCTGGATCCTTTCGGGCACTCCTGGTTCCCCTCCTGAACTCTGGATCCTTTGGGGCACTCCTGGATCCCCTCCTGAACTCTGGATCCTTTGGGGCACTCCTGGATCCCCTCCTAAGCTCTTGGGTCCTTTGGGGAACTCTTGGGTCCCCTCAGAACTCCTGGGTTCACCCCTGAACGCCTGGGTCCTTTGGGGTACTCCTGGGTCCCCTCAGAACGCCTGGGTTCCCCCCTGAACTCCTGGGTCCTTTGGGGCATTCCTGGGTCCCCTCCTGAATTCTGGATCCTTTGGGACACTCCTGGTCCCCGTCCTGAACTCCTGAATGGGTCCCCTCAGAACTCATGGGTCCCCTCCTGACGTCCTGGGTGGGTCCCTCCTGAACTCCTGGGTGGGTCCCTCCTGAACTTTTGGGTCCCACCCTAAACTCCTGGGTCCTTTGGGGCACTCCTGGTCTCCCTCCTGAACTATTGAATGGGTCCCTCCTGAACTCCTGAATGGGTCCCTCCTGAACTCCTGAATGGGTCCCCTCCTGAACTCCTGGGTGGGTCCCGCCATGAAGTCCTGGGTGGGTCCCTCCTGAACTCTTGGGTCCCCTCCTGAACCCTGGATCCTTTGGGGCACTCCTGGGTCCTTTGGGGCACTGCTGGGTCCCCACCTGAACTCCTGGTTGGGTCCCTCCTGAACTCCTGGGTGCCCTCCTGATCACTTGGGTGCCCTCCTGATCACTTGGGTCCTTTGGGGCACTCTTGGGTCCCCTCAGAACTCCTGGGTTCCCCACTGAACTCCTGGGTCCTTTGGGGCACTCCTGGTCCCCCTCCTGAACTCTTCGGTCCCCCACTGTACTCCTGGGTCCTTTGGGGCACTCCTGGGTCCCCTCCTGAACTCTTGGGTCCCCTCCTGAACTCTGGATCCTTTGGGTCACTCCTGGGTCCCCTCCTAAGCTCTTGGGTCCTTTGGGGAACTCTTGGGTCCCCTCAGAACTCCTGGGTTCACCCCTGAACTCCTGGGTCCCTCGGGGCACTTCTGGGTCTCCTCAGTACTCTTGGGTTCCCCCCTGAACTCTTGGGCCCTTTGGGGCACTCTTGGGTCCCCTCCTGAACTCCTGGGTGGGTCCCCTCCCGAACTCCTGGGTGGGTCCCCTCTTGAACTCCTGGGTACTTTGGGGCACTCCTGGGTTCCCTCAGAATGGCTGGGTTCCCCCCTGAACTCCTGGGTCCTTTCGGGCATTCCTGGGTCCTCTCCTGAACTCTGGATCCTTTGTGGCACTCCTGGGTCCCTTCCTGAATTCCTGGGTCCGCTCCTGAACTCTTGGGTTACCCCCTGAACTCCTAGGTCCCCTCCTGAATTCTTCAGTCCCTCCCTGAACTCCTGGGCGGGTCCCTCCTGAACTCCTGGGCGGGTCCCCCCTGAACTCTTGGGTCCTTTGAGGCACTTCTGGGTCCCCTCCTGAACTCCTGAATGGGTCCCTCCTGAACTCCTGGGTCCCCTCCGGAACTCTGGATCCTTTGGGGCACTCCTGGGTCCCCTCCTGAACTCTGGATCCTTTGGGGCACTCCTGGGTTCCCCCCTGAACTCCTGGGTCCTTTGGGGCACTGCTGGGTCCCCTCCTGAACTCTTGGGTGGGTCCCTCCTGAACTACGGGGTGGGTCCCTCCTGATCCCTTGGGTGCCCTCCTGATCTCCTGGGTCCTTTGGGGCACTCCTGGGTCCTCTCCTGAACTCCTGGGTCCGGTCCTGAACTCCTGGGTTACCCCCTGAACTCCTAGGTCCCCTCCTGAATTCTTCAGTCCCTCCCTGAACTCCCGGTCCCCTCCTGAACTCCTGGGCGGGTCCCCTCCTGAACTCCTGGGCGGGTCCCCTCCTGACCTCCTGGGTGGGTCCCTCCTGATCACTTGGGTGCCCTCCTGAACTCTTGGGTGCCCTCAGAACTCCTGGGTTCCCCACTGAACTCCTGGGTCCTTTGGGGCACTCCTGGTCCCCCACTGAACTCCTGGGTCCTTTGGGGCACTCCTGGGTCCCCTCCTAAGCTCTTGGGTCCTTTGGGGAACTCTTGGGTCCCCTCAGAACTCCTGGGTTCACCCCTGAACTCCTGGGTCCTTTGGGGCACTTCTGGGTCTCCTCAGTACTCTTGAGTTCCCCCCTGAACTCTTGGGTCCTTTGGGGCACTGCTGGGTCCCCTCCCGAACTCCTGGGTGGGTCCCCTCTTGAACTCCTGGGCGGGTCCTCTCCTGAACTCTTGGGTCCCCTCCTGAACTCTGGATCCTTTGGGGCACTCCTGGTCCCCCTCCTGAACTCCTGAATGGGTCCCCTCAGAACTCCTGGGTCCCCTCCTCAGGTCCTGGGTGGGTCCCTCCTGAACTTTTGGGTCCCACCCTGAACTCCTGGGTCCTTTGGGGCACTCCTGGTCCCCCTCCTGAAGTCCTGGGTGGGTCCCTCCTGAACTCTTGAGTCCCCTCCTGAACTCTGGATCCTTTCGGGCACTCCTGGTTCCCCTCCTGAACTCTGGATCCTTTGGGGCACTCCTGGATCCCCTCCTGAACTCTGGATCCTTTGGGGCACTCCTGGGTCCCCTCCTAAGCTCTTGGGTCCTTTGGGGAACTCTTGGGTCCCCTCAGAACTCCTGGGTTCACCCCTGAACGCCTGGGTCCTTTGGGGTACTCCTGGGTCCCCTCAGAACGCCTGGGTTCCCCCCTGAACTCCTGGGTCCTTTGGGGCATTCCTCGGTCCCCTCCTGAACTCTGGATCCTTTGGGGCACTCCTGGTCCCCGTCCTGAACTCCTGAATGGGTCCCCTCAGAACTCATGGGTCCCCTCCTGACGTCCTGGGTGGGTCCCTCCTGAACTCCTGGGTGGGTCCCTCCTGAACTTTTGGGTCCCACCCTAAACTCCTGGGTCCTTTGGGGCACTCCTGGTCTCCCTCCTGAACTATTGAATGGGTCCCTCCTGAACTCCTGAATGGGTCCCCTCCTGAACTCCTGGGTGGGTCCCGCCATGAAGTCCTGGGTGGGTCCCTCCTGAACTCTTGGGTCCCCTCCTGAACCCTGGATCCTTTGGGGCACTCCTGGGTCCTTTGGGGCACTGCTGGGTCCCCACCTGAACTCCTGGTTGGGTCCCTCCTGAACTCCTGGGTGCCCTCCTGATCACTTGGGTGCCCTCCTGATCACTTGGGTCCTTTGGGGCACTCTTGGGTCCCCTCAGAACTCCTGGGTTCCCCACTGAACTCCTGGGTCCTTTGGGGCACTCCTGGTCCCCCTCCTGAACTGTTCGGTCCCCCACTGTACTCCTGGGTCCTTTGGGGCACTCCTGGGTCCTCTCCTGAACTCTTGGGTCCCCTCCTGAACTCTGGATCCTTTGGGTCACTCCTGGGTCCCCTCCTAAGCTCTTGGGTCCTTTGGGGAACTCTTGGGTCCCCTCAGAACTCCTGGGTTCACCCCTGAACTCCTGGGTCCCTCGGGGCACTTCTGGGTCTTTTCAGTACTCTTGGGTTCCCCCCTGAACTCTTGGGCCCTTTGGGGCACTGCTGGGTCCCCTCCCGAACTCCTGGGTGGGTCCCCTCCCGAACTCCTGGGTGGGTCCCCTCTTGAACTCCTGGGTGGGTCCCCTCTTGAACTCCTGGTTACTTTGGGGCTCTCCTGGGTTCCCTCAGACTGGCTGGGTTCCCCCCTGAACTCCTGGGTCCTTTGAGGCATTCCTGGGTCCTCTCCTGAACTCTGGATCCTTTGTGGCACTCCTGGGTCCCCTCCTGAATTCCTGGGTCCGCTCCTGAATTCTTCAGTCCCTCCCTGAACTCCTGGGCGGGTCCCTCCTGAACTCCTGGGCGGGTCCCCTCCTGAACTCCTGGGCGGGTCCCCTCCTGAACTCCTGGGCGGGTCCCCTCCTGAACTCTTGGGTCCTTTGAGGCACTTCTGGGTCCCCTCCTGAACTCCTGAATGGGTCCCTCCTGAACTCCTGGGTCCCCTCCGGAACTCTGGATCCTTTGGGGCACTCCTGGGTCCCCTCCTGAACTCTGGATCCTTTGGGGCACTCCTGGGTTCCCCCCTGAACTCCTGGATCCTTTGGGGCACTGCTGGGTCCCCTCCTGAACTCCTGGGTGGGTCCCCTCCTGAACTCCTGCGTGGGTCCACTCCTGAACTCCTGCGTGGGTCCACTCCTGAACTCCTGGGTGGGTCCACTCCTGATCTCTTGGGTCCTTTGGGTCACTCTTGGATCCCCTCAGAACTCCTGGGTTCCCCACTGAACTCCTGGGTCCTTTGGGGTACTCCTCGGTCCCCTCCTGAACTCTTGGGTCCCCTCCTGAACTCTTGGGTCCTTTGGGGCACTCCTGGGTCCCCCTGTAAGCTCTTGGGTCCCTTGGGGAACTCTTGGGTCCCCTCAGAACTCCTGGGTTCCCCCCTGAACTCCTGGGTCCTTTGGGGCACTGCTGGGTCCCCTCCTGAACTCCTGGGTGGGTCCCTCCTAATCCCTTGGGTGCCCTCCTGATCTCTTGGGTCCTTTGGGGCACTCTTGGGTCTCCTCAGAACTCCTGGGTTCCCCACTGAACTCCTGGGTCCTTTGGGGCACTCCTGGGTCCTCTCCTGAACTCCTGGGTTACCCCCTGAACTCCTAGGTCCCCTCCTGAATTCTTCAGTCCCTCCCTGAACTCCCGGTCCCCTCCGGAACTCCTGGGCGGGTCCCCTCCGGAACTCCTGGGCGGGTCCCCTCCGGAACTCCTGGGCGGGTCCCCTCCGGAACTCCTGGGCGGGTCCCCTCCGGAACTCTGGATACTTTGGGGCACTCTTGGGTCCCCTCCTGAACTCCTGGGTCCTTTGGGGCACTCCTGGTCCCCCTCCTGAACTCCTGAATGGGTCCCCTCAGAACTCCTGGGTCCCCTCCTCAAGTCCTGGGTGGGTCCCTCCTGAACTTTTGCGTCCCACCCTGAACTCCTGGGTCCTTTGGGGCACTCCTGGTCCCCCTCCTGAACTCCTGAATGGGTCCCTCCTGAATTCCTTAATGGGTCCCCTCAGAACTCCTGGGTCCCCTCCTGAAGTCGTGGGTGGGTCCCTCCTGAACTCTTGAGTCCCCTCCTGAACTCTGGATCCTTTGGGGCACTCCCGGTTCCCCTCCTGAACTCTGGATCCTTTGGGGCACTCCTGGGTCCCCTCCTGAACTCTGGATCCTTTGGGGCACTCCTGGGTCCCCTCCTAAGCTCTTGGGTCCTTTGGGGAACTCTTGGGTCCCCTCAGAACTCCTGGCTTCACCACTAAACTCATGGGTCCTTTGGGGCACTCCTGGGTCCCCTCAGAACGCCTGGGTTCCCCCCTGAACTCCTGGGTCCTTTGGGGCATTCCTGGGTCCCCTCCTGAACTCTGGATCCTTTGGGGCACTCCTGGGTCCCCTCCTGAACTCTTGGGTCCCCTCCTGAACCCTGGATCCTTTGGGGCACTCCTGGGTCCCCTCCTGAACTCTGGATCCTTTGGGGCACTCCTGGGTTCCCCCTTGAACTCCTGGGTCCCCTTCTGAACTCCTGGGTGGGTCCCCTCCTGATCTCTTGGGTCCTTTGGGGAACTCTTGGGTCCCCTCAGAACTCCTGGGTCTTCTCAGTACTCTTGGGTTCCCCCCTGAACTGCTGAGTCCTTTGGGGCACTGCTGGGTCCCCTCCTGAACTCCTGGGTGGGTCCCCTCCCGAACTCCTGGGTGGGTCCCCCCCGAACTCTTGGGTACTTTGGGGCACTCCTGGGTCCCCTCAGAACGCCTGGGTCCCCTCCGAACTCCTGTGTTCCCCCCTGAACTCCTGGGTCCTTTGGGGCACTGCTGGTTCCCCTCCTGAACTCCTGGGTCGGTCCCGTCCTGAACTCTGAATCCTTTGGGGCACTCTTGGGTCCCCTCCTGAACTCTTGGGTCCCCTCAGAACTTCTGGGTTCCCCCCTGAACTCCTGGGTCCTTTGGGGTACTCCTGGGTCCCCTCCTGAATTCTTGGGTCCCCTCCTGAACTCTGGATCCTTTGGGGCACTCCTGGGTCCCCTACTGAACTCCTGGGTCCTTTGGGGCACTCCTGGGTCCGCTCCTGCACTCCTGCGTCCGCTCCTGAACTCTTGGGTTACCCCCTGAACTCCTAGGTCCCCTCTTGAATTCTTCAGTCCCTCCCTGAACTCCTGGTCCCCTCCTGAACTCCTGGGCGGGTCCCCTCCTGAACTCCTGGCCTGCCTGGCCACTTCACTTCACACCTCCGCCCCAGCCACTTCACACCGGGTTAGGGTTTAGGGTTAGGGTTAGGTTTTTACATATCATCCCAAAGTTCAAGTTTAAGTTTTGAGTCACTAATGCTTATAACAGTCTTTCCAGGTTTTAATTGCTTCACTGTAGTAATTACCAGTTTACAGGTGGTTACAAGGCTGAGAATATATTTTTCACTGCGACTAATCGCCTTCCACAACACAGTTCCCACTTTTTCCCAGGTCTTTATTTGAAAAACTCCTAACAGGTCAGCAGGAAACCCACTGCCTCTGCACCAAATTAACAATCTTTTGAGGTTACTCTTCTCATACTTCACCACTCTCTTAGAGAGAATATGCAAGAGGAGCCGCAGTATTTCTTCTTCTTCTTTAAAAATATTCTGCCCCATCTCCTCTCGCCCCCAGCTGCTCACCTCTTTGGGCGTCCGTTGCGACGATATCGGATCCTTTATCCCTCCTCTGTCACTCCGTAGCCATCAATCGGGAGTCACGCAGCCCGCAGCCCGCGTCCCGGTCATGGTCCAGCCGAGCCGTTCCAGCTCGGGCTCACTCCCTGCAGCGGTCGTGCGCCTTCCGTAAATTCTCCTTAGGGATCACGTCGGGGTCACCGCTTGCGAGGGCGCAAACTCACGGACTCCACGCAACTCAACACGAATTCAAGCGAAGCCATTTATTACAGAGACAAGCCTCCTTATATACGCAGTTATTTCCCGATAAGCGTCCACATTCCAAACACGCGTCGGCTGATCGGATATCGTCCACATTCGGGTCTTGTTATTATAGAATTACCTCACTCTCATAACAGATGTTGTTTTTCAGCCTTCGCGCCAACCTTGGAGTCGCTTTGTCTAGTTCAGAAATAAATCTCTATCTAACAGAAACCCATCTGCACAACAACCTTAAGAAAATCCCTTAAATCTCCCACAGGTGCTGTCATTTCTAGTTAGGGTCCAGGTGATTTTATAAGGGTGGTGGGCGGGGCCTGGGATGATCGACCCCTCCCCTCGGCAGCTTTGGAGCCGTTTAATCTACATGGGCAGATGTCTTTGGAGAAGTGGAGGTGTCTGTTCGAGGTACGAGCTTCAGGAGCAGCAAAGGTTCAGTAGCAGCTGTAGTAGAAAGGTTGTTTGTCATTATGTTTCATTCATTGATTCGGTTCCAGGTGCTTTGCATTTTCCCAAAATTCCTGACTTCAATGGAGATGGAGTGCTGGCAGTTGTATTTCACTTTCTATCTGCTCCCTAGAAAAACTAAGTTGAAATCCATACTTGGTCTCATTGTAGCTGCAATAGCAGCAATAAAGTGCAGGTGCTGTCATTTTCAGGGAGATTCCAGGTAATTTGATAAGGGTGGTGAGGGGGTCTGGGGTGAATGACCCTGCCCCTTTCCCAGGGGTTTGTGGGAAGGGGTGGGCGGAGCCCTGGGTATTTGAGCCCCGGTCCCTGGGCAGGGAGCTCATTCTGCTCCAGAGCCTCTTCGGTGGTGGTTCTCTGCTGCTCCTTCAGCAGCTTTTGAGATGTTTAATCCAAATAGGCAGATGTCTTTGGACAAGCAGAGGTGCTTGTTTGATGTAAGAGCTTCAAGAACAGTGAAGGTTTAACAACAGCTGTAGTAGAAAAGTTGTTTGTTGTTATGTTTCTTTTGTTGATTCACTTCCAGGTGCTTTGCATTTTCCCAAGATTCCTGACTACAATGGAGAGGGAGTGTTGTTTTTTGGTTTGTATTGCTGTATTAGTAGTTGTTAATGTCATCTCTTCTCCTGGAAGAGAGTCTTGTCTCCAGAACCTTTGCAGCATGCGGCGGCCCCCGGTGGATCATTCAAATGTACCTCCCAGAACTCAGCCAAGGTGAGCAATGAACCGTAGGCTACTATGGATAAATATTATTTGGGGGCTCGATAGCGTGCGTGTTCTCGCTTTCCTTACTGTAGGCGACGATGGAGAAAGCGACAACTGCGGGAAGATCTCCGTTAGCATAGGTGGCATTTTCCTCTGTCGAAGGTGGATTCAGTCCCTCGGCCCTCTGAAAGATAAGTGGAGGCACGAGGGCTGGGAAGGGGCTGGGAATCGCAGGGTGGGTTTAAAGTTCTCAGACAGAGAAGCGCAGTCTAGGAGCGGTCCCCTACGGGCAGATAAGGGGTCAGGGAACGTTACGGTGCGATGCCAGCATCTGCCGGGCAGGGCAGCTCCCGCCGGCGCCTGTTGTCGTGTAGTTCGGGAAGCTCGCCTCGTGCCTGTCAGACGATCCCGGGGTCTCGCTGTGCTCCGGGGGCCCAACGGGCCTCTCAGGTGCTATCCTGGGATCCGAAATGTCGGTGTTAATTGGCGTAGAGCCAATCGGGTGCTGGATTCTTGTATCATCAGCCAAAAGCGTGGACGGTGCTTGCATTTTGGACGTTTCTGGTCAGCTGTGACTTACGGTGTCAATCTGGGCTGCATCAGCAGCTCTGCGCTCTACTCCTCCAGTCTAAGGGACTGGCACTTCAAGATGCTGGGAAGAAGTTCTTAGGTCGTGCCGCCGTCTCTTCTGCGTGTGTGTGTGGCAGTGCCGCCGTCTCGTAAGGGTGTGATGTTCGGTTCCTTTTTCTTTTTCCTGGGGCTGCAGAAGAGGCTCCTTGCCTCATCACTGCCTCCCTGCAGGGCATTTGGATTGATGCCGTCTCTGGTTTTGGGTCACTGTCATTGCAGAGCGTTTTTGGTGCTGTTGCGGTTGTGTTGTCCATAGCGTTCTGTGGCGCGTTTGTCTGCGCACGTGCACGTTCGGCTCGGAGCTGCTCTGCCCGGTGGTGTGGAGTCAGGGGCGGGTAGAGCAAACTCTAGGAGTCCAGGGTTAATCTGTTGACAGATTCAAGTGTGTAGGCAAAGGTTGGGCGATCATCTGGGATGCAGTAGCTGTGGGCAGGGGAGCTGGCAGTCCGTTCCCCAGTGTTTTAGGGACTCAATTAGAGTGTTGGGTGGGATTCCTGAATAGAAAGCAAACCTGTGGAATGGTCAAGCTGTTGATGAGCGTCTGGGTGACTTGTTGAATACCTTATTTTCAGAGGTAGAGGGATGACTTGGTTCGAAAGAGCAACAGAAGAGGCGAGCAGCGCGCCATAAGCAGGTGGGTCGGTGTGTGATGCCAGCGGGAAGATGTGTCGTGTGGCTCTATGTAAGTTTGGTCATTTGTCTCTTTCATAGAAGCAAAGAGGAAACCTGGGTATTAGCACCACATCTCCTCGGGCAAGGTGAACAATGAGCATCGGGCCGAAGCAGCCGCTCGTTTCAGGTACCGTGTTGCCAGTGCAGGTGTCAGCGTCATTGGGTTGTGTTTTACAGGCGGCAGCTGAACCCCTGTGGTCAACGGCGTTGCAGTCAAAAGCAAGGGTGGGCAGGCAGGTGGGAGAGCGGCCAAGGTAAAGGAGGGGGAGACGGGCCAGTCTACGGGCGGGCTGTTTTTGAGCAGCGTCCGAGCAGGTGCTTTTGTTTTCGCAGGTGCCGTGGACCAGCTCGGAGGGGCAAAGCCGCACGCCGGTCAGCAGCCGAGAAGGTGAGGCGGCGGTGGGTGTCGAGGAGCCCGGTGTCGCTCGGTGACTCGGTTCAGCGTTTCCTTCTTGTTTTGCAGGCTCCTTTTGTGCCCTTTGGACTTGGAGGAACGTTTCTGGTGAGCCGGGGTATGGGCGAGGAGGAGCGTGGGGCTGGGGACTCGCTCCAAGCCCTACAGTTCTTTTGTTTCTCGCTGTCTTAGGTGTTACGAGCGATGAGGGTTTGTGACCGCACCCGTGACACGACGTGCCAAACGGAACGCCGAGGAACTTAGGAGGAGGTGGGTGTTGCGGGAGGAGTCGGCGTTTACCCCGCTATACTGTATGCTGGCACGGCTTAGTGAGCGTGTCTTTTCCTGTGTTACTGTAGATGTTGAAGAGGACCCCGGCAATGCAGGAACATCTCCGTTATTGCACGTGGCGTTTTCTCTGTCGAAGGTGGATTTGGTCCCTCGGCCTTCTGAAAGATAAGTGGAGGCATGGGGCTGGGAAGGGGCCGGGAATCGCAGGGATGGGGGTAAAGTTCTGATAAGGGAAAGGGCTGTCCAGGACAAGTCCCCTTTGGGTGGGTAAAGGGTCCAGGGAACTTTACAGTGCGATGCCAGCATGTGCCGGGCAGGGCAGCTCCAGCCTGCGTCTGCATTGTCGTGTAGCTCGGGAAGCCTGCCTTGCATCTGTCAGATGATCCCGGGGTCTCGCTGTCCTCCGGGGGCCCAACGGGCCTCTCAGGTGCCATCCCGGGATCCGGAATACCGGTGTTAATTGGTGTAATGCCAATCGGGTGCTGGATTCTTGTATCATCAGCCAAAAGCGTGGACGGTTCTTGCATTTTGGATGTTCCTGGTCAGTTGTGATTTATGGTGTCATTCTGGGCTGCATCAGCAGCTCTGCTCTCTACCCCTCCAGTCTAAGGGACTGGCACTTCAAGATGCTGGGAAGAAGTTCTTAGGTTGTGCCGCCGTCTGCGCTGTGGGTGTGTGCGCGCCAGTGCCGCCGTCTGCGCTGTGGGTGTGTGCGCGCCAGTGCCGCCGTCTGCGCTGTGGGTGTGTGCGCGCCAGTGCCGCCGTCTGCGCTGTGGGTGTGTGCGCGCCAGTGCCGCCGTCTGCGCTGTGGGTGTGTGCGCGCCAGTGCCGCCGTCTGCGCTGTGGGTGTGTGCGCGCCAGTGCCGCCGTCTGCTCTGTGGGTGTGTGCGCGCCAGTGCCGCCGTCTGCTCTGTGGGTGTGTGCGCGCCAGTGCCGCCGTCTCATAAGGGGCCGTGACGTTGGGGTCCTTTTTCCTGGGGTTGCAGAAGAGGCTCCTTGCCTCATCACTGCCTCCCTGCAGGGTGTTTCGATTGATGCCATCTCTTGTTTTGGCGTCGCTGTCGTTGCGGAGCGTTTTCGGTGCCGATCACTTCTGAAGCAGCTCGAACTCCTTCATATGCTGCTAGTATTTCCTTTACAGTTGGAGTATAGTTGGCCTCAGATCCTTTGTATCCTCGACTCCAAAAACCTAAGGGTTGACCTCGGGTTTCTCCTGGTGTTTTCTGCCAGAGGCTCCAGGTAAGTCCATTATCTCCGGCTGCGGTGTAGAGCACATTTTTAACACCTAGTCCAGTTTGGACTGGTCCAAGGGCCACCGCATGAGTTATCTCACGCTTAATTTGTTCAAAGGCCTGTCGTTGTTCAGGGCCCCACTCAAATTGGTTCTTTTTACGAGTCACTCGATAGAGAGGCTCACAATGTGGCTGTAGTCAGGAATATGCATTCTCCAAAAACCTACAATGCCCAAGAAAGTCTGTGTCTCCTTTTTATTAGTAGGTGGAGACATTGCTGCAATTTTGTTGATCACATCCATTGGGATCTGACGACAGCCATCTTGCCATTTTATTCCTAAAAACTGGATCTCTCGTGCAGGTCCCTTGACCTTGCTTCGTTTTATGGCAAAACCAGCATCCAAAAGAATAGGAATTATTCTCTCACCTTTCTCGAAGACTTCTTTCGCTGCGTCGCCCCATACGATGATGTCATCAATATATTGCAAGTGTTCTGGAGCTTCACCTTGCTCCAGCGTGGTCTGGATCAGTCCATGGCAGATGGTAGGACTGTGTTTCCACCCCTGGGGCAAGCAATTCCATGTATACTGGATGCCCCTCCAGGTGAAAGCAAACTGCGGCCTGCACTCTGCTGCTACAGGAATAGAGAAAAATGCATTAGCAATGTCAATTGTAGCGTACCACTTGGCTGCCTTTGACTCCAGTTCAAATTGCAGTTCTAGCATGTCAGGCACAGCAGCACTCAGTGGTGGTGTAACTTAATTCAGGCAACGATAGTCTACAGTTAGTCTCCACTCGTCATTAGACTTACGCACTGGCCAGATTGGGCTGTTAAAAGGTGAGCGAGTCTTACTGATCACACCCTGGCTTTCCAATTGACGAATCAGCTTCTGGATAGGAATCCAAGAGTCTCGATTGGTGTGATATTGCCAGCGATGCACCGTCGTGGTAGCAATTGGCACCTGCTGATCGTCAACCATCAGCAGTCCTACAACAGAAGGGTCATCTGAAAGACCAGGCAAATCAGACAGCTGTTCAATTTTCTCAGTGTCCACAGCTGCTATACCAAATGCCCACCTATACCCTTTTGGGTCCTTAAAATACCCTTTCCTGAGGTAGTCTACACCAAGGATGCACGGAGCATCTGGACCAGTCACAATGGGATGCTTTTGCCAGTTTTTTCCAGTTAGGCTCATTTCAGCCTCTACAACAGTCAGTTCCTGGGATCCCCCAGTCACTCCAACAATATTGATGGATTGCGTTCCTTTATAATTAGAAGGAATTATTGTGCACTGAGCACCAGTGTCCACTAAAGCTTTGTACTCCTGGGGTTGTGTTGTACCAGGCCATAGTATTTCTACAGTCCAATAAACTCTGTTATCCCTTTCCTCCACCTGGTTGGAGGCAGGGCACCTCTAATTCCTGTTTTGCACAGTCTCTGGGTGTGAATTAGAGGTTCCTTCAAGAGCATCAGAATCTCTTCTGCTCCTTTTGTAAACTGGAGCAGCCACTTTCCTAGGAGTTTTTCCTTTTATCTCACGTACTCGTTCTTGAAGTTGAGGTAGGCCTTCCATGCCACTTATTGATGTTTTCTCCCTGCTCCTGTAGGAAGAACCACAGTGAACCTCTTTTTGTGGGCTGTCTCTGCCCTCTCTCTCGAGATTGGAAACGCCTTCTCTTAACAGCTGAAACATAGGTTTGTGCAGGTCGTGAACGGTACGAGTCTTCTCTGAGCTCTTTGATTTCTTGCAACAGCTTTTCAAACCGGTCATCAGATTTTTCACACAGTTTCTCCACAGCGGAGACACAAGCCCGTAGAGAACCAGCAAGGCTGTCCTCAAAGTACCGGAGCTGCTCAATCACTTCATTAATTTCTTGTATACCTCTAGCTGACCAGACCATTCCTGCCAATGACTTAGCATATGCAGGTGGTGCACTTTGTACAAATCTGCACCACATAGATTTTGTACAATTGATTCTATCTGGGTCTGTCCCCTCTTGGCTGTTTGGTCCTAGATAGATGATCTCTCGCACAGCTAATTCTCTCAGGAACTGGATACCTCTCTCCATAGTATTCCATTTCCCTAACTTGGATATACAATCTTCCTTGTAGGGAAATCTGACTTTCATAGCTGCCAGGAGTCGGGTCCAGAGAGTAGAGGCATTAGACTCTCTTGAAATTGCCCTATCAATGGTGGAATCTTTTTACAGAGATCCCAGTTGCCTGGCTTCACCACCTTCCAATTCAATTGTTTCTGCCTCATTGTCCCAGCATCGCAGCAGCCAGGTTAAAATATTCTCGCCTTCACGACGACTGAAGTCTTTTCGCAGATCTCTCAGCTCACCTGGAGAAAAGGACCGAGTGGTGGTCACTTCATCTCCACCCTGTCCTGATGATGCCCCTTGGGTTGATGTTGGCCCTGTGCCATCACCTGCTGCACGGGTGGTCTTTCTAGTGACTTTCTTACAACCAGCAACTGATGCTGATATGGGTTCACCATCATTTGATTCACTTTCAGAGTCTGAATGACTGTCACAGTGATTGCTGTGGTTACAGCAGCAACAGTGCCCAGTGTGTGAAGGCGGGGGGGCTGCCTTGTTAGCCTTTGAGGCTGGAGAAGTAACGTTATCTGCAGCGACCTTGGCAGAGGAGCTCTGCGGAGGAGCTGTAGCTTCAGCCTGTGAAGCTGCGGTTGGGGGGGCAGTGGCTGCAGCAGCAGCTTTGGCTGTTTTGCCTTTTTTCGAGCGGCTAGGAGTGCTTTTTGCTAAAGCTTCCGAAGACGCACTGCAAATCTCAGGACTAAAAAGAAACGCAAACCTCCTATTGAACCTCATTTCTCTTAACAGTAACACAAACTGCCACACATTCAGCAAACCAGATAACACCATCACAGTTCTACAAAGCTCCAAGGATATTCAAAGTTCTCTAAAACATTTGCAAATTGTCCTAGCGAAAACACAAAAGTATTGTTAGTCAGCCTTTCTAAAGATTCGCTTGACCAATTAGCAAATATAGAGCCATTCTGCTCTTTAATCTCTCCTGGAGGTTTTTCAAGGTAAAGCAGAAGCGAGTAGAAATTCATTAGCGGCTGCAGTATAATGAAATAAACCAGTGCCATACCACACAGAATCATCATGACCGCTGTCCAGTTTCTTGTTGTTATATAATGAATACTTTGATTCAGAAAGAAACACCAACACAGATATGGGATCAGCGAGCACAATGTAGAAGATAACTGATACAACTTTTGCCATAACATCTTTAAATCAATGTAATTCACTTTGCCTTAATACCACTAAATAATATCCAAAGCAAACATACACGTGAGTATCACAACTCTATGAGTTGCCACCGTGCCAAGAAAATTGAAAGGTACGTCAGAGCAGTAGAAAAGCCAAAAATCTCCAAATTTACCCCTTTCTCTTGCCCCACGTTGGGTGCTAATTATCTGTCGAGGGTTAATATTGCGGGGTGACAATCAAACCCTGGCAGATGTATTGTTAACCTCCTCTCCCCCCCACTTCCCCCTTTTGCCCCTCCCTCTCCCCCCTTCCTACTCAGGACAGGCGATCGGGAGGGAAAGAAGGACAGAGAGAAGAGAGTTGGAAAAGTTAAAGATGTTTTACTAATGCTGCTAATAAGAATAGAGAAAATAATACAAAATATACAAAACCAATCTTGTAAGTCTCAGCAACTGCAGAGCCAGCACCCAAAGTCCTGGATATAGACTCTGTAGCCAACTGGAGCTGGATTCAGTCTCTCACTAGGCCTCAGTTCGCAGGGACGACCAGCAAGGTCCTCTCCTAATGTCAGCCATGAGGAAAAAGGGAAAAAGGGCAAAAAGGGAAAAAAGGGGCCGAGATCCTCGTGATCTCCCACTTTTATATGAAGTATTCACGTGAATGGAATGTTATACACGGTTGGTCAGTCTCTCGATCATCAGTTTCTCGTTGCCCCTCTCGCGAGATGTCCATCCGTGCTTATCAATAAGTTTGCATTCCATTGCTAGGTTTAACCAAAACATGTGTTGGGTTCTCCAGGAAAATGCAGCTAATATGAAGGCTTTAGCTGACAGGCAAAAATTCACTAAAAGAGAAACTTGTTTTTTAACAAAACCAGGACAAGGAGGAACTTGGTGATGCAGGACGATCTCTATCAGCACATGTGGTGTTTTCCTCTGTTGAAGATGGATTCAGTCTCTTGGCCCTCTGAAAGAGAAGTGGAGGCTGGGGGGCTGGGAAGGGGTTGGGAACTGCAGGGAGGGGGGTAAAGTTCTCTTTGGGGCAAGGGTGATCCAGGAACAGTCCCTTTTGGGCAGGCGAAGGGTCCAGGGAACTTCACAGTGCGATGCCAGCGTGTCCCGGGCAGGGCAGCTCCAGCCTCGTGTCAGTGTTGTATTGCAGGTCGGGAGGCTTGCATTGTGCCTGTCAGACGGTCCCGGGGTCTCGTCGCGCTTGAGGGACCCGACAGGCATCCCGGGCGCCATCCCGGGATCCGGAGTGCCGGTGCCAGTTGGCGTAGCGCCAATCAGGTCCTGGTTTTCTTGTATCAGCAGCTGAAAGCGTGGATGGTTTTTGCATTTTGGATGTTTCTGCGCAGTTGTGTTTTATGGTGTAGTTCTGGGCTGCATCGGCAGCTGTGCTCTTTACCCCTCCAGTCTAAGGGACTGGCACTTCTTCCCAGCATCTTGAAGTTTTTAAGTGGTGCTGCCGTCTCCTCTGTGTGTGTGCGCCAGTGCCGCCGTCTCCTCTGTGTGTGTGTGCGCCAGTGCCGCCGTCTCCTCTGTGTGTGTGTGCGCCAGTGCCGCCGTCTCCTCTGTGTGTGTGTGCGCCAGTGCCGCCGTCTCCTCTGTGTGTGTGTGCGCCAGTGCCGCCGTCTCCTCTGTGTGTGTGTGCGCCAGTGCCGCCGTCTCCTCTGTGTGTGTGTGCGCCAGTGCCGCTGTCTTATAAGGGGCCGTGACGTAGACAGTACTGAATGCTGCTCCGTGCTACTTCTCCTCCGGTGGCAAATGCTTCACAGTCGCCCGAGGAAAGACGCTTAGCAATCGATCTCCAAGAGAAACGAAACACGTGATGCCATAAGGCGAAAGAATAGCAGGGCATCTCTTCACAAGCTTGTCGCTGATCTATAGCTGAGGGCAAACACTTGTGTGCTTGTGGGAGAGCCTGTGTCTTTCCTGGAAGCGTTTGGGAGTTTTGCTCAGACGCGTGTTTTCTCAAGTTCAAGAATCAAGATCTAGGATACCTGCAGACAGGTGCCTGTTTGTGTGGAGACAGTCTGCCTGAAACTCTGTGTTCCTTAGCGCCTGCTCTTTCTATCCGTCGCTCCACACGCCTGTGAGTCCCTTTCTTTCTCTCCACAAGCACGTGTGTTGACTTCGTCGCACACGTGCATCTGCACAAGCGTTGAGCTCAGCGGATGGAGTGTGTCTCTTGACACTTGCTGTGCGTTGGCTGTGTCTGCCTGCTCCAGTGAAGAGAGAAAGGGGAAATCATCTTGGTAGAGGCAACAAAGCAAAAGCGAGGCAGGATTGACATCTGCTCAACAGAGACGGAATCCCCGCGCTGACACAGTTCACAGTTACACGAGAAGAAATCTGAGCGGTACATGGACCGGAGACGTGTTTCCAAAGAGGTAGTTTAGCGAGTGAACAGCAGTGTGCGCGACTTTCAGGAGTGTGCCAGAATCACCAGAGCCTCTGTTCAAAAGCTGCTGCCTCTGTGACTGCATTGAGGCACGTTCCCATGTCTGCGAGTGTATAGACAGCTCTTTCGTGTTCACTCCAAGGGAAACGGTCCGCTATTGCTTCTGTGCGTACAGATGCGATTCCCTTGTCTCTTGCGAACACAGGGAACTCTGTGCATCCAAATCTACAGGGTAAGGACGCGTCTGCATATGTTTTGGTGAACAATCGAGTGTGCGTGTTCTGACAGCTGTCTCTATGCAGACGTCTCCACAGAGCCACTTCTGAATGCCCCGCAGCCCAGCACTGAATGGATACACTAACAAGTGGACCGGTGTGAGCAACCACATATGAAGAAGGACGTCTTTCATCTCACAGAAGCGCGAACGTCTTGGCGTTCAAGCACATGGCAGAAACAAGGTGTGAACAGATGAGCTGCTGCTATTTTCTCCGTTCGGCATGCTTCGTTGTAGCTCTCTTGCCGGTCGCAAGAGCAACAGCTGACATAGAACCTTTGTCACAATGCCCGCTACCATGGTGAGGATGCGGGCACTCTGCGCGTGACAGAGACACAGCAGGACTTGGTGTCAGCTCAGCAATTTCTCAGTTCCCCAAAGAAGCTGTATTCTGCCAATTGCTGCTGTTGCTGTTGCAATTATGTCATCAGGTGGGTGTTTTGGTGTAATACACTGAAAACCAGAGCAGAAATGCTGAAATATTCCCATGGTATGCATGGTCTTAGGCTGTGTCACGGTGCTTTGCTCCTAAGTAGATCTGCCGCTTATTCTTTTGTACTGCCAGCAGATTGTGGAAGTAGAGTATAAAAACCATCCTGATGGAGAGATCTTTGCATTTTAGGCTTAGTCTAAGTGTCTCAAGTAGCCGGGGTTTTTGCTTGGGCCTAATCCATCAGGTCTGATGGCTTTCCTCCTTGTCTCCAGATGAATGTGGTAGAAAATATAAAGCAAGGAAACATCCTTTGGTCTAGCCTTGTTTTGCCTTATTTCCTTCTCATCCTGTTCTCTGTACCAGCCTCTCTCACTAACCCCTCGTCTGGCTGCATGTCTCTTCTTTCCTCTCTCCTTTTCTCAAACTCTCCTGCTTCCTGGCTTTTGTCTTTCCATTCCTCCATTTCAGTCCTGCAGCCCGGCACTAGCTTTTCCTCTTCCCTCCCTTTGGCTTGCTCCCTTCGCTTTCTCCCTTTGTTCTATATCCTTCTTTCCGACTTGTCTCTTGGAGACTTTTGGCCACGCTGGACCCAAGTCTGGGGATGTTTTGGAAACTTTTCAGAGGCCTCGCTGGTGACAGGGGGGACAGCAGGCAGTGACAGGCCCGGGGCTGGCAGGCTCCCCCTCCCCTCGGGGGCGTTCGGCTGCCACACCCAGCTGACATAGAACCTTTGTCACAATGCCCGCTACCGTGGTGAGGATGCGGGCACTCTGCGCATGACAGAGACACAGCAGGACTTGGTGTCAGCTCAGCAATTTCTCAGTTCCCCAAAGAAGCTGAATTCTGCCAGTTGCTGCTGTTGCTCTTGAAATGATGTCATCAGGTGGGTGTTTTGGTATAATACACTGAAAACCAGAGCAGAAATTCTGAAATTTTCCCATGGTATGCATGGTCTTAGGAGCAAACCACCATGACTCAGTCTAAGTAGATCTGCCGCTTATTCTTTTGTCCTGCCAGCAGATTGTGGAAGTAGAGTTTAAAAACCATCCTTATGGAGAGATCTTTGCCTTTTAGGCTTAGTCTAAGTGTCTCAAGTAGCCGGGGTTTTTGCTTTGGCGTAATCCATCAGGTCTGATGGCTTTCCTCCTCGTCTCCAGATGGATGTGGTAGAAAATATAAAGCAAGGAAACGTCCTTTGGGGTGCAGAAGCATTGGTAGCTTACCTAGGAAAACAAATTATCTCGGTCCAGATGTTAACAATGGCAAAGTCTATTACAGCTAAGTGTGAAATTTGCTTGAAAAATAATCCTTTAGGAAGAAGAAAAATAGAAATGGGGAAAATTAAGACAGGGGAGCTAGAGGCGGCTGAGGGCGCGGTTTTCGGAATGTTCAGGGAACTCCTCTGAGGCCTGTTGTAAATCTTGGTATAAATCAATGTGCTTATTGTAAGGAGGGAGGACACTGGAAAAATGAATGCCCGAATCGTCTGGGCCCTACGGGTCGGGTACCACGCGCAGCAGGGAATGCAATACAAACTATGGTGTTGGGGGAGTATAATAACAACAGCTGACTATATGGCAGCACAGAAACAGATACCCAGAGTAAGGAATCCCTGGTGACGATACAAGTGGGGGATCAGGATGTGAGATTTTTTGGTGGACACAGGGGCTACTTATTCTGTGCCAAATTCTTTACAGGGAACAGTAAGTAATAAAAAGACGACGATTGTTGGTGCCACAGGGAAGGAAGAAGTACAGCCATTCCTACAACCCTTAGATCTGTGTTTTGGAGGAAAGGAGTTAACCCATGAGTTCTTATATGTTCCAGATCGTCCAGTTTCCCTTTTAGGACGGGACTTACTGACCAAATTGGATGCTGTAATAACATTCGAGAATGGAAACCTGGTAATGAAAATTCCAGAATCGAAGGTAGGACAAGTTTTGCTGTTAAAAGAAAACCCAGTAGCAGAGGTACCACAAGCTGTGGAGGAGGCAGTGATCCCCACGGTATGGGCGACTGACATACCTGGGAAATCGAAAACGGCCCAGCCCGTTAAAGTGGAACTGAAGGAAGATGCCAAGCCAGTACAGTTGAGGCAGTACCCACTGAAACTAGAAGCTAGGTTAGGAATAGTGCCTCTAATTGAAAAATTTTTGAGGTATGGAATTCTAGAGGAATGTGAATCAGAATATAATACTCCAATTTTTCCAGTAAAGAAGCCTGATGGTAGTTACCGATTAGTCCAAGATTTGCGGGCTGTAAACCAGATCACTAAGGACATTTATCCGGTATTTGTAAACCCATATACCTTGTTAACATCTGTGAAGGAGAAATAGAAATGGTTTACTGTACTTGATTTAAAAGATGCCTTCTTCTGCATACCCCTCGACCAGGAAAGCAAAAAATTGTTTGCCTTTGAATGGGAAAATCCACACAATGGAAGGAAAACTCAGTTAACCTGGACACGTCTTCCGCAAGGATTCAAGAATAGCCCAACTATTTTTGGAAATCAGTTGGCTAAGGAACTCGAGGAATGGACTACGAAAGGCCACATCATAATCCCTCGACAACGGTACCTGTTGCTACAATACGTAGACGACATTTTGATCGCGACTGAGACGCGAGAACTCTGCATCCAGGTAACGATTGAAATACTGAACCAATTGGGAATGAATGGGTACAAAGTATCGAAAAATAAAGCTCAAATTCTATCCGAGACTGTGATTTATTTAGGATGCGAGCTTTCTCAAGGACAGCAGAAAACACAAACCGTGTGCATGCTATCTGTGCTATTTCAGAACCACAAAACTTACATGAATTAAGATCCTTTTTAGGAATGACAGGATGGTGCAGGCTCTGGATCATGGACTATGGACTTACTGCCAAACCTTTATATGAGGCACAGAAGAATAAGACCTTAGTGTGGGGAAAGCCACAACGAGAGGCTTTCCAGAAATTGAAACCAGCTTTGATGCAGGCACCTGCCTTGGGTCTGCCAGACTTGAGCAAAGAGTTTCAGTTGTTTGTACATGAGCGACAAAGACTTGCCTTGGGGGTATTCACCCAACGACTGGGATCTTGGAAAAGACCTGTCGGCTATTTTTCTAAACAGCTAGATCCGGTAAGTGCTGGGTGGCCGGCGTGCTTACGGGCGGTAGCTGCTACAGTAATACTGATCCAGGAGGTCCGAAAACTAACTATGGGAAAAAGGATAGAAGTGTTTGTATCCCATATGGTGACAACAGTACTGGAACAAAAGGGGGGCCATTGGCTTTCCGCAAGCAGAATGATGAAATACCAGGTAATTCTGACAGAACAAGATGATGTTATTCTAAAAACTACTAACCTAATGAACCCTGCTGAGTTTTTGGGTGCAGGTACTGAAGAAGGAGACCTGGAACATGATTGCGTGGAAGTCATCAAATATACCCACGCAAGTCGCCCTGATTTGAAAGACACTCCGCTGGCAGAAACTGACTGGGAACTCTTTACTGATGGCAGTAGCTTTGTGGAGAACGGAATGCGGTATGCAGGATATGCCATCACTACTGCCAAGACAGTAATTGAGGCTAAGCCCTTACCATCAAACACCTCAGCACAAAAAGCGGAGTTAATCGCCTTAACCAGAGCATTGGAACTCAGCGAAAACAAGAAAGTTAATATATGGACTGATTCAAAATATGCTTTTGGAGTTGTTCATGTGCATGGAGCTTTGGAAAGAGCGGGGACTGCTCTCTTCACAAGGAACAAACATGAAGTACCAGCAGGAGATACTGAACCTGCTTAAGACCATTCAAAAGCCATCACAAGTTGCTGTAATGCACTGTAAAGCTCATCAAGGTGGAACATCAAAAATCATCGAGGGAAATCGGCTTGCTGATCAAACAGCTCGGTCAGTAGCACGGCAAGTAAGAACAATGGTGGGCCTTGTCTCCCAGAAGGTAAGAGCAATTGATTTATTACCTTCAGAACCACCTAAATATTCTACAGAAGATGAAAAATTGGCAAGTCTAGTAAGAGCCAGCAAAAATAATTCTGGGTGGTATGTAACCACCAACGGACAAGTTGTGGTACCAACCACTATTATGAGAGGAATACTTCAGACGGAACAACAGAAGTGTCACTGGGGTGCAGAAGCATTGGTGGCTTACCTAAGAAAACAAATTATCTCGGTCCAGATGTTAACAATGGCAAAGTCTATTACAGCTAAGTGTGAAATTTGCTTGAAAAATAATCCTTTAGTAAGAAGAAAAACAGAAATGGGGAAAATTAAGACAGGTGTACAACCTGGGGATTATTGGCAAATAGATTATGTAGAGCTCCCCAGAACCCGAGGATTCAGGTATATACTAGTTGGGGTAGATACCTTTTCAGGATGGCCAGAAGCTTTCCCTTGTCGCACCAACCAAGCAAAAGAGACTGTAAAATGGTTACTAAAGGAAATAATCCCTAGGTTTGGGGTACCACTGGGGATATCTTCCGATAGGGGACCACACTTTGTGGCACAATTAGTAAAAGAAATCAGCAGATGTTTGGGAATTAAATGGGAGTTACATAGCCCATGGAGACCCCAGTCTAGTGGGCAAGTGGAGAAAATGAATCAAACTCTAAAAAGGCAACTTAGCAAGATCTGTCAGGAAGCAAAAATTCAATGGCCTCAGGCCTTGCCAATAGCATTGCTGCGCATTAGGATTAAACCTAGGAGTGGGATGTCAGTAAGTTCATACGAGATTTTGTATGGCAAACCATGTGAAGCACCAGACCCAAACCCAGAGGTACATGTGAAAGGTAATCAGGACTTGCACAATTATGTGTTGTCTCTTGGCAGGACATTGAATCGACTCAGATCCGCACTAGTGTGGAATCGCCCACTAGCGCTCGAGAATCCGGTACATGATATAGAGCCTGGAGACACGGTGTATATAAGAACCTGGAATGAAGAACCCTTAAAAGAGCGCTGGGACGGACCCTATCAAGTACTCCTGACTACATTCACCGCAGTCAAAGTTGCTGGAGTAGACTCCTGGATACATTATACCCGAGTGAAAAGAGTTCCAAGACTGTGGAAATCGCAGATAGTGGGTCCTACCACGCTCAAGATTACATCGCAATAATGTCTGGTTTTCATTACCGAATTGTGATTTTGGTTAGAGCGTTTGTACTTTTGAAAATTGGAGGGGGAAGTGCCACTCTATTCCACAAGGCCTCTGATAAACGGTGGGAAAATGGGACAATTCAAATGGGATTGCAAATTAGGCCACGAAGAGCAGTAAACAATGATGAAAGTACCCAGGTGCCACAGGTAGTACAAAGCGTACAGAATCAGGCAGAGAATCTGATGATAGGGCTAATTCGAGATTTTGCATTGACCCAGAATACCAGTAGCATCACTGCTTGCCTTCCAATTCCAAAATCGGCTGAAGATCCAATACAGTGGGGAATAATATCTACCACCTTACCAGAAGTAAATAAAACTAGTAAAATAGCATGTGAATCTCACACTAGAATAGAAGAAGTCCCAACTGAGCGATGGGTAAAAAGCGGACCCCAGACAGAAGTAATGACAATAGAAGATTGTATGAGACTCAGAGGAAAACTTGGTCCAGGTGCTGGGTGGAAAACCAAGTGCACCTATGAAAGCTGGACCAAAGAGACGGTAAATGAAAAGGTTGAACGGACTTACTGGGAATGCAAAGATCAAAATAGCAAAAATAGAACTGAATCATGGAATAACATGTGGACACTGAGTATTGTACAACAATACCAATATAGTGAAGCATTTCCATGGTGTGTACGGTGGTCCAATGTAACAGGAGGAACAACAGTACCATGGTGGAATTGTTCACAAGTAATAACCTGCCAGACAGATGTAAAAGAAATACCTCTGTCCATCATTAAAGTTGCAACAATTGCAGGTTGCATTTGTCAGAAACAATTGGATCCAAAGGAAGCAACCAAAATAGGCATTGATGGAGATAGAATTGATTGTAGAGGCGTTATAGGTAGTGTGGGACATCTGGTTTGGGCCTTAAGTGATGGGACCTGGACAACTCACCTACCAATAGGAGGACCAGTAAGGGAAATTACTCTGGGACTGCCGACCCTATGTCCTATTTGGAAAAAGTCACCCTTGAAAAATAGGCAAGAACTTCTACAGGTTAGGCACAAACGAGAGGTAGATGAAGATGTGTGGCACGAACCATCAAGCAGTGTCAAATTTGGCTGGGCACTAGAATCTTTCTTTGCACCAATTGCGGCCTACAGAAATAGAGAAATGATTGATAAATTGATTGGGCAAATGGATCGATTGGCTAGAATAACTAAAAAGGCTTTTCGGGAACTTAATATACAATTACAGGCTACGACTAAAATGACCTTGCAGAATAGAATGGCACTCGACATAATGTTACTGAAAGAAAATGGTGTCTGTGGATATTTGAAAGACAGAATTGATCATTGCTGCATCCATATTCCAAACGTAACTTCAGAAGTTGAGAAGGACATTTCCCAACTGACCCAAACAGAGATGGAGCTGCAAAAAGAAAAGCAGGATGCAGAACAGAGCTGGATAGGCGCTCTGTTGAATACATTTGGCTTAAATTTGGGAGGATGGGTACATTCACTACTAGAAAGTGTAGTGGTACTTGAAATTGTGATTGTGCTTCTTTGCTTATTGTATGTAGGTATTAGGCGTGTACTTAGTCAAACAGGTGATCGCATTTTTAGTGTCTTGAGCAGGAATTATGATAATCCTGTATTCGAAAACCCTCCAGCTTATGAAGAATAATCGAAATAGTTGATGAAGGTGAGAATGCATTGTCTAAGAATAGAAAAGCATTCTCAAAGGGGGGACATGTTAGAGATAGAATCAATTTTATAGGGGATTATACTAATACAATCAATACAGTCAATCTTAATAGGAGACTAACAGGATCAATTTTACAAGATGTTCTTTTCTGGGATGGGTACCAGGCTGATTCAACCTTTGCATACCGTGTTTTACCTAATAAGGGAATTGAGCATACCTTTATCTTATCAACCTAGCGTTTATCTTAGCCCAAATATGCTTAGAATGAGGAGAAATATATACAGTACCTCTGGAAAGTAAGCTAGTCAGCAGTTGTGCAATTATAGAGTAGTGCGCATGTGCCGCATCAAAAGGTGAAAAGGACAGAGGCGATGAAGACTACTTACTTCATCCTGAAGACCCCCTGAAAGACCACCAGAGGACACTGCGCATGATCAAAGTAGTTCCAAGGTGTTGCAATCGATGTTGCAATAAATGTTGAGCAACTGTTACATATTCTAATGATCCTAATGAATATATGAATATGTATGTGAATGGACTGCATAAATACTGTGTAACCTAAACTGACGATGGAAGCCAGTTTTGGGTGCGAACCCCTGGTTTCCCAGCGCTGAAATAAAGCACCGCATATAACTACGCCCGTGGTTATGTGTCCTGATTGCTAACATTTTGGCAACCCAGATGGGACCTCGCGGGCATTGCTGAGACGGCTCGCGTCTCGATCCTGCTCTGGCTAGCACCGAGGTATTCTTGGGGAGTGCGTCGGACGCGACCGGCTCTCTGCTGCTCACGACGGACCTCTGATTGGTAAGAAGGTGCTTTATCTGTTGTTTTACCTGGATTACTGGGTACCCATCTGGTCTGGTTCTGTTCTGGTCCTGTAGCCTGCTGGTCAGGCATCCGGTAGCCTGCCGGTCAGATGCGGCGAAAGCCACGCTCGGTTGGGCAGGGAGCTCCCGAGGTATTGCCTAGGCAGCCGTCCGTTAGACAGAGGGAAACCTCTGCAGGTTCGGCATCTGGTATCTGGTTATCTGGTTCTGGTTTTGCCTGTCTGGTTATCTGCGTGCACCTAGGGTCTGGTTACTTGTGCACACCTGGTCTGTTATTTGTGTTATTCAGGCTCACCACTTGGTCTGGTTATTTATCTGGTTGTCTGGGGTCGCCGGTTTCAACAGTGAATATAGATCATCGTTCTGGTAGTTTGACCTGTGTTCGCTGTTGAGACTGGTGATTTCAAAGTTATCCGTGCGTTATCTTTCTGTATTAACCCGTCTCTGCGTTACTCTTTTGTGTTGGTATGTGTGGTACAAAGATGTCACCATTAGACTGTTTGTTGAAACATTGGAAGGAGGCTGGATTTGCACAATCTATGAGTAAAAAGAAATTAGTTGAATATTGTACTCACTGGTGGCCTGAATATGACTTGCCTAATGAAGTACGTTGGCCACCGGAGGGTACTTTAGAACATGGAACTATTGTTGAATTAATGAGGTTTTGTCAAAGGGAAGGTAAATGGGATGAAGTACAGTATGTGGATCTCTTTTTCTATCTTGAACAAAACCAGGACTGGACGAAGGAATGTGGGTTAATGTTAGTCCAGAGGAACGGTATTAATGATAAATGTACGGGCTGTACGGTGGAAAAGAAATGCATAACGTGTTTGGCAGTAGAGAGCAGCCGCGGCAACGCTTCAGATCTGCCGTGTTTAGACGTTGCGCCTTCAGAAATTGATCCCTCTGCACCTAAACCCCTTAAACCCTCGGCACCTGTGCGTCTTACTGAAAGTGATATCGATTCCAGTGGGGATGAGGGGGCAGCAACCGGAGTAAAAGGAGTAACAACTACACCAATATCCCACAGAACTAGGAACAGAGAAAAGGAAGCCCAAAAGGGGGGTGAACCGTCAAATGTAATAGCACCCTTGAGACAGGCGGGTGAACCGTCAAATGTAATAGCACCCTTGAGACAGGCGGTAGGAGTCAGGGGAGAACCAGTTTATGTAAAAGTCCCATTTTCACCAGGAGATCTAATGATTTGGAAACAATCAGCTGGTCCTTACCGGGAAAACCCAGACAAGGTTGCAAGCATAATTAAGATGATAATTAAAACGCAGAATCCCGATTGGGATGATTTGCAGGTGATTCTTGACACATGAATGGATTCTACAGAAAAAGATATGGTTATACGGGTAGCAAGAGATAAAGTAAGAGAGGATATTCGGAATGGGGCTGTGGGCGGTAATGTTGATGAGAATTTCCCAAAAGAGGAACCCCGGTGGGATTATAATACTGGGGCTGGTCAGCTTCGCCTCCGGAGGTATCAGGACTGGTTATTAATTGGTGTTCAGACTGCTATGCCAAAACAAATGAATTGGTCAAAATTGTATAATGTTAGGCAGGAAAAGAATGAATCCCCTTCAGCTTTTTTAGAAAGATTGAAGGAAACTGCAAAAAGATATATGGATTTAGATATTGAAACGGAACAAGCAAGGGTCCAGTTATTCGGGAGAAATTACAGAAACTGGAGGGGGCACAATTGCGAGATCTGGATGTTATGTTAGAAACAGCCTGGAAAGTTTATAATAATAGAGAAAAGGAGCAGTCGAGGCGTTCTCAGCAAGACTTGTTGGCTCTGGTCCAAGGGCAAGGCAGGGGAATAGGAATGGAAGCCCGCGGCAGGGGAGCTAGAGGCGGCCGAGGGCGCGGTTTTCGGAATGTTCAGGGAACTCCTCTGAGGCCTGTTGTAAAGCTTGGTATAAATCAATGTGCTTATTGTAAGGAGGGAGGACACTGGAAAAATGAATGCCCGAATCGTCCGGGCCCTACGGGTCGGGTACCAAGCGCAGCAGGGAATGCAATACAAACTATGGTGTTGGGGGAGTATAATAACAACAGCTGACTATATGGCAGCACAGAAACAGATACCCAGAGTAAGGAACCCCTGGTGACGATACAAGTGGGGGATCAGGATGTGAGATTTTTTGGTGGACACAGGGGCTACTTATTCTGTGCTCAATTCTTTACAGGGAACAGTAAGTAATAAAAAGACGACGATTGTTGGTGCCACAGGGAAGGAAGAAGTACAGCCATTCCTACAACCCTTAGATCTGTGTTTTGGAGAAAAGGAGTTAACCCATGAGTTCTTATATGTTCCAGATCGTCCAGTTTCCCTTTTAGGACGGGACTTACTGACCAAATTGGATGCTGCAATAACATTCGAGAATGGAAACCTGGTAATGAAAATTCCAGAATCGAAGGTAGGACAAGTTTTGCTGTTAAAAGAAAACCCAGTAGCAGAGGTACCACAAGCTGTGGAGGAGGCAGTGATCCCCACGGTATGGGCGACTGACATACCTGGGAAATCGAAAACGGCCCAGCCCGTTAAAGTGGAACTGAAGGAAGATGCCAAGCCAGTACAGTTGAGGCAGTACCCACTGAAACTAGAAGCTAGGTTAGGAATAGTGCCTCTAATTGAAAAATTTTTGAGGTATGGAATTCTAGAGGAATGTGAATCAGAATATAATACTCCAATTTTTCCAGTAAAGAAGCCTGATGGTAGTTACCGATTAGTCCAAGATTTGCGGGCTGTAAACCAGATCACTAAGGACATTTATCCGGTATTTGTAAACCCATATACCTTGTTAACATCTGTGAAGGAGAAATAGAAATGGTTTACTGTACTTGATTTAAAAGATGCCTTCTTCTGCATACCCCTCGACCAGGAAAGCAAAAAATTGTTTGCCTTTGAATGGGAAAATCCACACAATGGAAGGAAAACTCAGTTAACCTGGACACGTCTTCCGCAAGGATTCAAGAATAGCCCAACTATTTTTGGAAATCAGTTGGCTAAGGAACTCGAGGAATGGACTACGAAAGGCCACATCATAATCCCTCGACAACGGTACCTGTTGCTACAATACGTAGACGACATTTTGATCGCGACTGAGACGCGAGAACTCTGCATCCAGGTAACGATTGAAATACTGAACCAATTGGGAATGAATGGGTACAAAGTATCGAAAAATAAAGCTCAAATTCTATCCGAGACTGTGATTTATTTAGGATGCGAGCTTTCTCAAGGACAGCAGAAAACACAAACCGTGTGCATGCTATCTGTGCTATTTCAGAACCACGAAACTTACATGAATTAAGATCCTTTTTAGGAATGACAGGATGGTGCAGGCTCTGGATCATGGACTATGGACTTACTGCCAAACCTTTATATGAGGCACAGAAGAATAAGACCTTAGTGTGGGGAAAGCCACAACGAGAGGCTTTCCAGAAATTGAAACCAGCTTTGATGCAGGCACCTGCCTTGGGTCTGCCAGACTTGAGCAAAGAGTTTCAGTTGTTTGTACATGAGCGACAAAGACTTGCCTTGGGGGTATTCACCCAACGACTGGGATCTTGGAAAAGACCTGTCGGCTATTTTTCTAAACAGCTAGATCCGGTAAGTGCTGGGTGGCCGGCGTGCTTACGGGCGGTAGCTGCTACAGTAATACTGATCCAGGAGGTCCGAAAACTAACTATGGGAAAAAGGATAGAAGTGTTTGTATCCCATATGGTGACAACAGTACTGGAACAAAAGGGGGGCCATTGGCTTTCCGCAAGCAGAATGATGAAATACCAGGTAATTCTGACAGAACAAGATGATGTTATTCTAAAAACTACTAACCTAATGAACCCTGCTGAGTTTTTGGGTGCAGGTACTGAAGAAGGAGACCTGGAACATGATTGCGTGGAAGTCATCAAATATACCCACGCAAGTCGCCCTGATTTGAAAGACACTCCGCTGGCAGAAACTGACTGGGAACTCTTTACTGATGGCAGTAGCTTTGTGGAGAACGGAATGCGGTATGCAGGATATGCCATCACTACTGCCAAGACAGTAATTGAGGCTAAGCCCTTACCATCAAACACCTCAGCACAAAAAGCGGAGTTAATCGCCTTAACCAGAGCATTGGAACTCAGCGAAAACAAGAAAGTTAATATATGGACTGATTCAAAATATGCTTTTGGAGTTGTTCATGTGCATGGAGCCCTTTGGAAAGAGCGGGGACTGCTCTCTTCACAAGGAACAAACATGAAGTACCAGGAGGAGATACTGAACCTGCTTAAGACCATTCAAAAGCCATCACAAGTTGCTGTAATGCACTGTAAAGCTCATCAAGGTGGAACATCAAAAATCATCGAGGGAAATCGGCTTGCTGATCAAACAGCTCGGTCAGTAGCACGGCAAGTAAGAACAATGGTGGGCCTTGTCTCCCAGAAGGTAAGAGCAATTGATTTATTACCTTCAGAACCACCTAAATATTCTACAGAAGATGAAAAATTGGCAAGTCTAGTAAGAGCCAGCAAAAATAATTCTGGGTGGTATGTAACCACCAACGGACAAGTTGTGGTACCAACCACTATTATGAGAGGAATACTTCAGACGGAACAACAGAAGTGTCACTGGGGTGCAGAAGCATTGGTAGCTTACCTAAGAAAACAAATTATCTCGGTCCAGATGTTAACAATGGCAAAGTCTATTACAGCTAAGTGTGAAATTTGCTTGAAAAATAATCCTTTAGTAAGAAGAAAAATAGAAATGGGGAAAATTAAGACAGGTGTACAACCTGGGGATTATTGGCAAATAGATTATGTAGAGCTCCCCAGAACCCGAGGATTCAGGTATATACTAGTTGGGGTAGATACCTTTTCAGGATGGCCAGAAGCTTTCCCTTGTCGCACCAACCAAGCAAAAGAAACTGTAAAATGGTTACTAAAGGAAATAATCCCTAGATTTGGGGTACCACTGGGGATATCTTCCGATAGGGGACCACACTTTGTGGCACAATTAGTAAAAGAAATCAGCAGATGTTTGGGAATTAAATGGGAGTTACATAGCCCATGGAGACCCCAGTCTAGTGGGCAAGTGGAGAAAATGAATCAAACTCTAAAAAGGCAACTTAGCAAGATCTGTCAGGAAGCAAAAATTCAATGGCCTCAGGCCTTGCCAATAGCATTGCTGCGCATTAGGATTAAACCTAGGAGTGGGATGTCAGTAAGTTCATACGAGATTTTGTATGGCAAACCATGTGAAGCACCAGACCCAAACCCAGAGGTACACGTGAAAGGTAATCAGGACTTGCACAATTATGTGTTGTCTCTTGGCAGGACATTGAATCGACTCAGATCCGCACTAGTGTGGAATCGCCCACTAGCGCTCGAGAATCCGGTACATGATATAGAGCCTGGAGACACGGTGTATATAAGAACCTGGAATGAAGAACCCTTAAAAGAGCGCTGGGACGGACCCTATCAAGTACTCCTGACTACATTCACCGCAGTCAAAGTTGCTGGAGTAGACTCCTGGATACATTATACCCGAGTGAAAAGAGTTCCAAGACTGTGGAAATCGCAGATAGTGGGTCCTACCACGCTCAAGATTACATCGCAATAATGTCTGGTTTTCATTACCGAATTGTGATTTTGGTTAGAGCGTTTGTACTTTTGAAAATTGGAGGGGGAAGTGCCACTCTATTCCACAAGGCCTCTGATAAACGGTGGGAAAATGGGACAATTCAAATGGGATTGCAAATTAGGCCACGAAGAGCAGTAAACAATGATGAAAGTACCCAGGTGCCACAGGTAGTACAAAGCGTACAGAATCAGGCAGAGAATCTGATGATAGGGCTAATTCGAGATTTTGCATTGACCCAGAATACCAGTAGCATCACTGCTTGCCTTCCAATTCCAAAATCGGCTGAAGATCCAATACAGTGGGGAATAATATCTACCACCTTACCAGAAGTAAATAAAACTAGTAAAATAGCATGTGAATCTCACACTAGAATAGAAGAAGTCCCAACTGAGCGATGGGTAAAAAGCGGACCCCAGACAGAAGTAATGACAATAGAAGATTGTATGAGACTCAGAGGAAAACTTGGTCCAGGTGCTGGGTGGAAAACCAAGTGCACCTATGAAAGCTGGACCAAAGAGACGGTAAATGAAAAGGTTGAACGGACTTACTGGGAATGCAAAGATCAAAATAGCAAAAATAGAACTGAATCATGGAATAACATGTGGACACTGAGTATTGTACAACAATACCAATATAGTGAAGCATTTCCATGGTGTGTACGGTGGTCCAATGTAACAGGAGGAACAACAGTACCATGGTGGAATTGTTCACAAGTAATAACCTGCCAGACAGATGTAAAAGAAATACCTCTGTCCATCATTAAAGTTGCAACAATTGCAGGTTGCATTTGTCAGAAACAATTGGATCCAAAGGAAGCAACCAAAATAGGCATTGATGGAGATAGAATTGATTGTAGAGGCGTTATAGGTAGTGTGGGACATCTGGTTTGGGCCTTAAGTGATGGGACCTGGACAACTCACCTACCAATAGGAGGACCAGTAAGGGAAATTACTCTGGGACTGCCGACCCTATGTCCTATTTGGAAAAAGTCACCCTTGAAAAATAGGCAAGAACTTCTACAGGTTAGGCACAAACGAGAGGTAGATGAAGATGTGTGGCACGAACCATCAAGCAGTGTCAAATTTGGCTGGGCACTAGAATCTTTCTTTGCACCAATTGCGGCCTACAGAAATAGAGAAATGATTGATAAATTGATTGGGCAAATGGATCGATTGGCTAGAATAACTAAAAAGGCTTTTCGGGAACTTAATATACAATTACAGGCTACGACTAAAATGACCTTGCAGAATAGAATGGCACTCGACATAATGTTACTGAAAGAAAATGGTGTCTGTGGATATTTGAAAGACAGAATTGATCGTTGCTGCATCCATATTCCAAACGTAACTTTGGAGGTCGAGAAGGACATTTCCCAACTGACCCAAACAGAGATGGAGCTGCAAAAAGAAAAGCAGGATGCAGAACAGAGCTGGATAGGCGCTCTGTTGAATACATTTGGCTTAAATTTGGGAGGATGGGTACATTCACTACTAGAAAGTGTAGTGGTACTTGAAATTGTGATTGTGCTTCTTTGCTTATTGTATGTAGGTATTAGGCGTGTACTTAGTCAAACAGGTGATCGCATTTTTAGTGTCTTGAGCAGGAATTATGATAATCCTGTATTCGAAAACCCTCCAGCTTATGAAGAATAATCGAAATAGTTGATGAAGGTGAGAATGCATTGTCTAAGAATAGAAAAGCATTCTCAAAGGGGGGACATGTTAGAGATAGAATCAATTTTATAGGGGATTATACTAATACAATCAATACAGTCAATCTTAATAGGAGACTAACAGGATCAATTTTACAAGATGTTCTTTTCTGGGATGGGTACCAGGCTGATTCAACCTTTGCATACCGTGTTTTACCTAATAAGGGAATTGAGCATACCTTTATCTTATCAACCTAGCGTTTATCTTAGCCCAAATATGCTTAGAATGAGGAGAAATATATACAGTACCTCTGGAAAGTAAGCTAGTCAGCAGTTGTGCAATTATAGAGTAGTGCGCATGTGCCGCATCAAAAGGTGAAAAGGACAGAGGCGATGAAGACTACTTACTTCATCCTGAAGACCCCCTGAAAGACCACCAGAGGACACTGCGCATGATCAAAGTAGTTCCAAGGTGTTGCAATCGATGTTGCAATAAATGTTGAGCAACTGTTACATATTCTAATGATCCTAATGAATATATGAATATGTATGTGAATGGACTGCATAAATACTGTGTAACCTAAACTGACGATGGAAGCCAGTTTTGGGTGCGAACCCCTGGTTTCCCAGCGCTGAAATAAAGCACCGCATATAACTACGCCCGTGGTTATGTGTCCTGATTGCTAACATTTTGGCAACCCAGATGGGACCTCGCGGGCATTGCTGAGACGGCTCGCGTCTCGATCCTGCTCTGGCTAGCACCGAGGTATTCTTGGGGAGTGCGTCGGACGCGACCGGCTCTCTGCTGCTCACGACGGACCTCTGATTGGTAAGAAGGTGCTTTATCTGTTGTTTTACCTGGATTACTGGGTACCCATCTGGTCTGGTTCTGTTCTGGTCCTGTAGCCTGCTGGTCAGGCATCCGGTAGCCTGCCGGTCAGATGCGGCGAAAGCCACGCTCGGTTGGGCAGGGAGCTCCCGAGGTATTGCCTAGGCAGCCGTCCGTTAGACAGAGGGAAACCTCTGCAGGTTCGGCATCTGGTATCTGGTTATCTGGTTCTGGTTTTGCCTGTCTGGTTATCTGCGTGCACCTAGGGTCTGGTTACTTGTGCACACCTGGTCTGTTATTTGTGTTATTCAGGCTCACCACTTGGTCTGGTTATTTATCTGGTTGTCTGGGGTCGCCGGTTTCAACAGTGAATATAGATCATCGTTCTGGTAGTTTGACCTGTGTTCGCTGTTGAGACTGGTGATTTCAAAGTTATCCGTGCGTTATCTTTCTGTATTAACCCGTCTCTGCGTTACTCTTTTGTGTTGGTATGTGTGGTACAAAGATGTCACCATTAGACTGTTTGTTGAAACATTGGAAGGAGGCTGGATTTGCACAATCTATGAGTAAAAAGAAATTAGTTGAATATTGTACTCACTGGTGGCCTGAATATGACTTGCCTAATGAAGTACGTTGGCCACCGGAGGGTACTTTAGAACATGGAACTATTGTTGAATTAATGAGGTTTTGTCAAAGGGAAGGTAAATGGGATGAAGTACAGTATGTGGATCTCTTTTTCTATCTTGAACAAAACCAGGACTGGACGAAGGAATGTGGGTTAATGTTAGTCCAGAGGAACGGTATTAATGATAAATGTACGGGCTGTACGGTGGAAAAGAAATGCATAACGTGTTTGGCAGTAGAGAGCAGCCGCGGCAACGCTTCAGATCTGCCGTGTTTAGACGTTGCGCCTTCAGAAATTGATCCCTCTGCACCTAAACCCCTTAAACCCTCGGCACCTGTGCGTCTTACTGAAAGTGATATCGATTCCAGTGGGGATGAGGGGGCAGCAACCGGAGTAAAAGGAGTAACAACTACACCAATATCCCACAGAACTAGGAACAGAGAAAAGGAAGCCCAAAAGGGGGGTGAACCGTCAAATGTAATAGCACCCTTGAGACAGGCGGGTGAACCGTCAAATGTAATAGCACCCTTGAGACAGGCGGTAGGAGTCAGGGGAGAACCAGTTTATGTAAAAGTCCCATTTTCACCAGGAGATCTAATGATTTGGAAACAATCAGCTGGTCCTTACCGGGAAAACCCAGACAAGGTTGCAAGCATAATTAAGATGATAATTAAAACGCAGAATCCCGATTGGGATGATTTGCAGGTGATTCTTGACACATGAATGGATTCTACAGAAAAAGATATGGTTATACGGGTAGCAAGAGATAAAGTAAGAGAGGATATTCGGAATGGGGCTGTGGGCGGTAATGTTGATGAGAATTTCCCAAAAGAGGAACCCCGGTGGGATTATAATACTGGGGCTGGTCAGCTTCGCCTCCGGAGGTATCAGGACTGGTTATTAATTGGTGTTCAGACTGCTATGCCAAAACAAATGAATTGGTCAAAATTGTATAATGTTAGGCAGGAAAAGAATGAATCCCCTTCAGCTTTTTTAGAAAGATTGAAGGAAACTGCAAAAAGATATATGGATTTAGATATTGAAACGGAACAAGCAAGGGTCCAGTTATTCGGGAGAAATTACAGAAACTGGAGGGGGCACAATTGCGAGATCTGGATGTTATGTTAGAAACAGCCTGGAAAGTTTATAATAATAGAGAAAAGGAGCAGTCGAGGCGTTCTCAGCAAGACTTGTTGGCTCTGGTCCAAGGGCAAGGCAGGGGAATAGGAATGGAAGCCCGCGGCAGGGGAGCTAGAGGCGGCCGAGGGCGCGGTTTTCGGAATGTTCAGGGAACTCCTCTGAGGCCTGTTGTAAAGCTTGGTATAAATCAATGTGCTTATTGTAAGGAGGGAGGACACTGGAAAAATGAATGCCCGAATCGTCCGGGCCCTACGGGTCGGGTACCAAGCGCAGCAGGGAATGCAATACAAACTATGGTGTTGGGGGAGTATAATAACAACAGCTGACTATATGGCAGCACAGAAACAGATACCCAGAGTAAGGAACCCCTGGTGACGATACAAGTGGGGGATCAGGATGTGAGATTTTTTGGTGGACACAGGGGCTACTTATTCTGTGCTCAATTCTTTACAGGGAACAGTAAGTAATAAAAAGACGACGATTGTTGGTGCCACAGGGAAGGAAGAAGTACAGCCATTCCTACAACCCTTAGATCTGTGTTTTGGAGAAAAGGAGTTAACCCATGAGTTCTTATATGTTCCAGATCGTCCAGTTTCCCTTTTAGGACGGGACTTACTGACCAAATTGGATGCTGCAATAACATTCGAGAATGGAAACCTGGTAATGAAAATTCCAGAATCGAAGGTAGGACAAGTTTTGCTGTTAAAAGAAAACCCAGTAGCAGAGGTACCACAAGCTGTGGAGGAGGCAGTGATCCCCACGGTATGGGCGACTGACATACCTGGGAAATCGAAAACGGCCCAGCCCGTTAAAGTGGAACTGAAGGAAGATGCCAAGCCAGTACAGTTGAGGCAGTACCCACTGAAACTAGAAGCTAGGTTAGGAATAGTGCCTCTAATTGAAAAATTTTTGAGGTATGGAATTCTAGAGGAATGTGAATCAGAATATAATACTCCAATTTTTCCAGTAAAGAAGCCTGATGGTAGTTACCGATTAGTCCAAGATTTGCGGGCTGTAAACCAGATCACTAAGGACATTTATCCGGTATTTGTAAACCCATATACCTTGTTAACATCTGTGAAGGAGAAATAGAAATGGTTTACTGTACTTGATTTAAAAGATGCCTTCTTCTGCATACCCCTCGACCAGGAAAGCAAAAAATTGTTTGCCTTTGAATGGGAAAATCCACACAATGGAAGGAAAACTCAGTTAACCTGGACACGTCTTCCGCAAGGATTCAAGAATAGCCCAACTATTTTTGGAAATCAGTTGGCTAAGGAACTCGAGGAATGGACTACGAAAGGCCACATCATAATCCCTCGACAACGGTACCTGTTGCTACAATACGTAGACGACATTTTGATCGCGACTGAGACGCGAGAACTCTGCATCCAGGTAACGATTGAAATACTGAACCAATTGGGAATGAATGGGTACAAAGTATCGAAAAATAAAGCTCAAATTCTATCCGAGACTGTGATTTATTTAGGATGCGAGCTTTCTCAAGGACAGCAGAAAACACAAACCGTGTGCATGCTATCTGTGCTATTTCAGAACCACGAAACTTACATGAATTAAGATCCTTTTTAGGAATGACAGGATGGTGCAGGCTCTGGATCATGGACTATGGACTTACTGCCAAACCTTTATATGAGGCACAGAAGAATAAGACCTTAGTGTGGGGAAAGCCACAACGAGAGGCTTTCCAGAAATTGAAACCAGCTTTGATGCAGGCACCTGCCTTGGGTCTGCCAGACTTGAGCAAAGAGTTTCAGTTGTTTGTACATGAGCGACAAAGACTTGCCTTGGGGGTATTCACCCAACGACTGGGATCTTGGAAAAGACCTGTCGGCTATTTTTCTAAACAGCTAGATCCGGTAAGTGCTGGGTGGCCGGCGTGCTTACGGGCGGTAGCTGCTACAGTAATACTGATCCAGGAGGTCCGAAAACTAACTATGGGAAAAAGGATAGAAGTGTTTGTATCCCATATGGTGACAACAGTACTGGAACAAAAGGGGGGCCATTGGCTTTCCGCAAGCAGAATGATGAAATACCAGGTAATTCTGACAGAACAAGATGATGTTATTCTAAAAACTACTAACCTAATGAACCCTGCTGAGTTTTTGGGTGCAGGTACTGAAGAAGGAGACCTGGAACATGATTGCGTGGAAGTCATCAAATATACCCACGCAAGTCGCCCTGATTTGAAAGACACTCCGCTGGCAGAAACTGACTGGGAACTCTTTACTGATGGCAGTAGCTTTGTGGAGAACGGAATGCGGTATGCAGGATATGCCATCACTACTGCCAAGACAGTAATTGAGGCTAAGCCCTTACCATCAAACACCTCAGCACAAAAAGCGGAGTTAATCGCCTTAACCAGAGCATTGGAACTCAGCGAAAACAAGAAAGTTAATATATGGACTGATTCAAAATATGCTTTCGGAGTTGTTCATGTGCATGGAGCCCTTTGGAAAGAGCGGGGACTGCTCTCTTCACAAGGAACAAACATGAAGTACCAGGAGGAGATACTGAACCTGCTTAAGACCATTCAAAAGCCATCACAAGTTGCTGTAATGCACTGTAAAGCTCATCAAGGTGGAACATCAAAAATCATCGAGGGAAATCGGCTTGCTGATCAAACAGCTCGGTCAGTAGCACGGCAAGTAAGAACAATGGTGGGCCTTGTCTCCCAGAAGGTAAGAGCAATTGATTTATTACCTTCAGAACCACCTAAATATTCTACAGAAGATGAAAAATTGGCAAGTCTAGTAAGAGCCAGCAAAAATAATTCTGGGTGGTATGTAACCACCAACGGACAAGTTGTGGTACCAACCACTATTATGAGAGGAATACTTCAGACGGAACAACAGAAGTGTCACTGGGGTGCAGAAGCATTGGTAGCTTACCTAAGAAAACAAATTATCTCGGTCCAGATGTTAACAATGGCAAAGTCTATTACAGCTAAGTGTGAAATTTGCTTGAAAAATAATCCTTTAGTAAGAAGAAAAATAGAAATGGGGAAAATTAAGACAGGTGTACAACCTGGGGATTATTGGCAAATAGATTATGTAGAGCTCCCCAGAACCCGAGGATTCAGGTATATACTAGTTGGGGTAGATACCTTTTCAGGATGGCCAGAAGCTTTCCCTTGTCGCACCAACCAAGCAAAAGAAACTGTAAAATGGTTACTAAAGGAAATAATCCCTAGATTTGGGGTACCACTGGGGATATCTTCCGATAGGGGACCACACTTTGTGGCACAATTAGTAAAAGAAATCAGCAGATGTTTGGGAATTAAATGGGAGTTACATAGCCCATGGAGACCCCAGTCTAGTGGGCAAGTGGAGAAAATGAATCAAACTCTAAAAAGGCAACTTAGCAAGATCTGTCAGGAAGCAAAAATTCAATGGCCTCAGGCCTTGCCAATAGCATTGCTGCGCATTAGGATTAAACCTAGGAGTGGGATGTCAGTAAGTTCATACGAGATTTTGTATGGCAAACCATGTGAAGCACCAGACCCAAACCCAGAGGTACACGTGAAAGGTAATCAGGACTTGCACAATTATGTGTTGTCTCTTGGCAGGACATTGAATCGACTCAGATCCGCACTAGTGTGGAATCGCCCACTAGCGCTCGAGAATCCGGTACATGATATAGAGCCTGGAGACACGGTGTATATAAGAACCTGGAATGAAGAACCCTTAAAAGAGCGCTGGGACGGACCCTATCAAGTACTCCTGACTACATTCACCGCAGTCAAAGTTGCTGGAGTAGACTCCTGGATACATTATACCCGAGTGAAAAGAGTTCCAAGACTGTGGAAATCGCAGATAGTGGGTCCTACCACGCTCAAGATTACATCGCAATAATGTCTGGTTTTCATTACCGAATTGTGATTTTGGTTAGAGCGTTTGTACTTTTGAAAATTGGAGGGGGAAGTGCCACTCTATTCCACAAGGCCTCTGATAAACGGTGGGAAAATGGGACAATTCAAATGGGATTGCAAATTAGGCCACGAAGAGCAGTAAACAATGATGAAAGTACCCAGGTGCCACAGGTAGTACAAAGCGTACAGAATCAGGCAGAGAATCTGATGATAGGGCTAATTCGAGATTTTGCATTGACCCAGAATACCAGTAGCATCACTGCTTGCCTTCCAATTCCAAAATCGGCTGAAGATCCAATACAGTGGGGAATAATATCTACCACCTTACCAGAAGTAAATAAAACTAGTAAAATAGCATGTGAATCTCACACTAGAATAGAAGAAGTCCCAACTGAGCGATGGGTAAAAAGCGGACCCCAGACAGAAGTAATGACAATAGAAGATTGTATGAGACTCAGAGGAAAACTTGGTCCAGGTGCTGGGTGGAAAACCAAGTGCACCTATGAAAGCTGGACCAAAGAGACGGTAAATGAAAAGGTTGAACGGACTTACTGGGAATGCAAAGATCAAAATAGCAAAAATAGAACTGAATCATGGAATAACATGTGGACACTGAGTATTGTACAACAATACCAATATAGTGAAGCATTTCCATGGTGTGTACGGTGGTCCAATGTAACAGGAGGAACAACAGTACCATGGTGGAATTGTTCACAAGTAATAACCTGCCAGACAGATGTAAAAGAAATACCTCTGTCCATCATTAAAGTTGCAACAATTGCAGGTTGCATTTGTCAGAAACAATTGGATCCAAAGGAAGCAACCAAAATAGGCATTGATGGAGATAGAATTGATTGTAGAGGCGTTATAGGTAGTGTGGGACATCTGGTTTGGGCCTTAAGTGATGGGACCTGGACAACTCACCTACCAATAGGAGGACCAGTAAGGGAAATTACTCTGGGACTGCCGACCCTATGTCCTATTTGGAAAAAGTCACCCTTGAAAAATAGGCAAGAACTTCTACAGGTTAGGCACAAACGAGAGGTAGATGAAGATGTGTGGCACGAACCATCAAGCAGTGTCAAATTTGGCTGGGCACTAGAATCTTTCTTTGCACCAATTGCGGCCTACAGAAATAGAGAAATGATTGATAAATTGATTGGGCAAATGGATCGATTGGCTAGAATAACTAAAAAGGCTTTTCGGGAACTTAATATACAATTACAGGCTACGACTAAAATGACCTTGCAGAATAGAATGGCACTCGACATAATGTTACTGAAAGAAAATGGTGTCTGTGGATATTTGAAAGACAGAATTGATCGTTGCTGCATCCATATTCCAAACGTAACTTTGGAGGTCGAGAAGGACATTTCCCAACTGACCCAAACAGAGATGGAGCTGCAAAAAGAAAAGCAGGATGCAGAACAGAGCTGGATAGGAGCTCTGTTGGATTCATTTGGTTTAAATTTAGGAGGATGGGTACATTCACTACTAGAAAGCTTAATTGTACTTACAATTGTGATTATACTTCTTTGTTTATTATATGTAGGTATTGAACGCGTAATTAGTCAAACAGATGCTAAGAATAACCACATTTTTAGTGTCCTGAGTAGGAATTACGCTAATCCTGTATTTGACAGCCATCCAGCTAGCCCTCCAGCTTATGAACTGTCACATTTGCCAAATCACCAACCAAATCAATAATTGAAGAGGTTGTTTCAAGTGAAAATCCATTGTCTAAAAAAAGGATTTTCAAAAAGGGGAAGATGATAGTAATCAACCTTACAAGATGTTTTTTTCCATGGAACAGGACAGGATGGGTCTTCCCTGAATATCGCTGGATCTGTTACAATTGAATAAATATTAGGATAGCAACCAGCCCTGTAGCCATAGAACTCTTGTAATCAGTAACCAAACTCTGTTCTTAAAGCTGACATAGATTTATGGTATATTCTTATAACGCAGGTAACTGTAACCGAGCCTTATTTTTAAGGTGGACATAGATTTACGATATATTCTTTTAAAGTTGGTACCGTAGAAAATAACTGATAATCATAGCATCTTTTAGACAGAAAGTTTGTGTTAGAATAGGTGTGGAATATGCTAATGGTTGTCAGGGGTGTAATGAATATGTATGTGACTGACTTGTATAATAAGGTATGGTCTGAATCAGCTGTTCGAAGCCAGCTTTGGTTGTGAACCCCTGGTTTCCCAGTGCTGAAATAAAGCACCGCATATAATTACGTCCATGGTTATGTGTCCTGATTGCTAACAGGTCCATTTGGCCACTCCCAGGTCCCTCCCGAACTCCTGGGTCCCTTGGTGCACTACTGGGTCCCTCCCGAACTCCTGGGTCCATTGGGGCACTCCTGGGTCCCTCCCAAACTCCTGGGTCCCTCCCAAACTCCTGGGTCCAACTCAAACTCCTGGGTCCCTCCAGAAATCCTGGGTCCCTCCTGAACTCCTGGGTCCGACCCAAACTCTTGGTTCCCTTGGGGCACTCCTGGGTCTCTCTTGAACTCCTGGGTCCCTTGGGGCACTCTGGGGTCCCTCCCAAACTCCTGGGTCCCTTGGGGCACTCTGGGGTCCCTCCCGAACTCCTGGGTCCCTCCCCAGCTCTTGGGTCCTCCCCGAACTCCTGGGTCTCTCCCTGAACAGCTGGATCCCTTGGGGCACTCCTTGGTCTTTTTCCGAACTCCTGGGTCCCTTGAGGTATACCTGGGTTGCTAGGGGCACTCCTGGGTCCGTCCCGAACCCCTGTGTCCATTGGGGTTCTCCTGGGTTCCTCCCGAACTCCTGGGTCCGACCCGAACTCCTGGGTCAATCTTGAACTCCTTGGTCCCTCCTGACCTCCTGGGTTCCTCCCGATTTCCTGGATCCGTCCCGAACTCCTGGGTCCCCCCCGAACTATTGGGAGCCTCCCCGAACTCCTGGCTTTCTTCGGGCACTCCTGGGTCCCTTCTGACGGGCCTGGGACAGTGCTGGACGGCCTGTGGTGGAGATGGCCAAGGGCACTGGCAAGGCTGAATGTCCCTGACAGACCCAAGGGCTTTGTCCCCTTGTCTATGGCTGATGTTCCTGCCACCAAGGCCTACGAGGAGACACATCAGTTGTCACGGTCCCGGGGCCTCCCTGCGCCCCCTGGGGAGGCTGAGGAGGCGCCACACTACTGTCCTCCGCTTGGCATCGCACTCCAAAATGCAACTTTCACCTCAAATCTCCTCACAAACTCCCCCAAAACGCCATGTTTTTCTACCTCAAATCCCCTCCAAGTCCCCCAAAACACGATTTTTACTTTCAAATCCCCTCACAAACTCCCTTAAGATGCCACTTTTTACCTCAGATCCCCTCAGAAACTCCCAAAAAATGAGGGGGTTTGCCCTGAAAATGAGTATTTACACCCTACAGATGGAGCTCTAGGCCCAAAATAAGGCTTTAGGCCCTAGAAATGAGTATTTGGACCCTCAGAATGAGGATTTAGACCCTAAAAAGAAAGTTTTCTTCCCATGGCATGGCAGTGAGCGCGTCTGTCACATCCCCCATCCTGCACCCGTTTCTGGGAGCGCTGGACGGAGCAGCGGACTGTTCAAGACTGAGAGCAACGGGGGTGGAACTTGTAGAAACTGGGATTCAAATTTGGCCAAGGCCACCCTGAGAGCACCCAGGTGCCCAGGGCTGAGCTGACCCTGGGCCTCCCAAGGAGACACCCTGGCCTCCCTCCCCAGGCGCAGGGTCACAGTGGGGCCCTTTGTGACCTCACACTGTGACTCCCACTGCCCCGCATGTGCTCAGCGCAGCCGTGGCCCCAGCCCACACTGTCCGGCAGGACGGTGACGGGACAGGGTGCGAGCACGGAGCTGGCGAGAGCCCCGAGCGTAGCCCACGTCTTTCAGAGATTCATAGAATCAGAGAGTCATTTTGGGTGGAAGAAACGCTAAAGATCGTCGAGTCCAACCAGCCACAACCTATCTCTAGCTGCCCTGGCAGACTCACGCAAGGAGTCCCTGAGTGCAGCTCCCATCTTTCACTAGCGAGGAGCTTCCAACCACAGCCCACGTCTTTTACCGCTGCCCCTGGCAGACCCGCACCACCAAGACGTTTAGCTGAAGCTCCCCAGTTCCCGACTCTCACCCCTTCACCCCATCGAGCAGGATGGCGCAGAGACCCCCCAGCCGCCCCAGGCTGGCCCTGCAGGACGTCAGGGCTCGTGGGGTCGTCCGAGCTCCATCGCAGCACGAGGTGGATGTGGCCCAGCCACCAGAGATTGGTGAGTGAGGGGCCTTGATTGTCTGGGCAGGGTGGGGGGCAGCCCTTCCTCTGCTCTGTCCTGCAGACCTGCAAACCCTCTCTGCAGCCCTCCCTGCTCTCCTCCTTCATTAGATGCCAGCTGGTTACCTGTTTATGAATTTGAAGAGCAAAGCGTGAACTTCATCGTGACCTTTGTCGGCAACCCAGACAAGGTAACCACGGCTGTGTCAAAGGCGGCTGTGCCGGCGTCTGCTGGCAGGGGCTCTGCTGCGGGGCTGCTGGAGGGAGCTGGCTGGGCAGAGCTGCTGCTCCCAGGTCTCCAATGGGCACCGCACCCCGTGCTGCGGTGCCGCTGGGCGTGTCCCCATCTCACACTCCCTGTTTGTCTCTCTGCTCTACGTCTGCCAGGAGGAGAGCCAGACGATTCGTTTTCTCCTGAGCATCTGTGAGCTGTGTGACAGCAGCCAGCGCCGCGGTCTGACCCAGGGCCTAGATGTCTTCTGCCAGAGATACGAGCTGGCAGAAAATATCAAGGTGAGGGGATACCTGGCGGCTGTGGGGAAGGGATGGAGGCCCCTGGCACCGGCACCCTGTGAGGACAGCGTTGGGCAGGGGCTGGTGGCACTGGGTGCTGGCGGCTGCCAGGTCCCATCCCGGCTGTGCTCTGCAGGTGCTGCTGGAAGAGGAGCCCAGAGAGCAGCTGCGCATGGCGGTGTGGTGGCAGGCCACGCTTGCCATTGCCACATTGAGGTACCTGTCCGTGGCTCCTGGCGACTCCCAGAGCCCCATGTCCGCCTGCATGAGGCCTCGAGGCGCTGCTCCCAGCACCAGTGTCTAATTGGCTCCTCTGTCTCTTTGCAGCTCGGTGGAGGGAGTGCTGGAGGGCAAAGAGAGAAGTCTAATCCAAGTGGTCTTCTCCAGTCTCTTCTTGCCTCCTCCAGAAGAGGAAATGCCATACGCCACCTATTGCGTCTACTTCTTGGTAAGTGCTGGGTGAGCTACAGGAGCCCCCGGTCCCTCTGGGCTGCTCCCCTACCACCCCATGCTGCGATATGACCATAGATCCAAGGCAGGGCAGGGTCTCAGCTCTGCTGTCCCACCCTCATCCCTTCATCCCCTGCCTGTGGGCCTGGCCAAGTCCAGTTTCGCAGGCTGCTCTGCCCGCAGCAGATTATTTGCCGCTGGGTCTCTCCCAGGCACAGCAAAGCAGCGTGAGAGTCATCCCTTGCTGCTGGGAGCTCAGATCAGTCCCCTGCGGGCGAGAGGGATGGCAGGAAACATGGCCACAACTCCTTGTCTTCTTTGCAGACCATGACATCCATGGACTTCATGCTGCAGGAGTTGCTTCTCAACTCTCCTGCCTGCAGAGTCGGCGAGCTGCTGCAGAACATCTTCCAGGTCTGGGGCGTGCAAAGTCTGGGCTTCACAAGGGCTGTTCCTGGCCCTGGGGGACGGGATGTCCACTCTGGAGGTGACAGTCCCACCCCATGCTGTGCAGAGACAGCGCGCTGCCGGGAGGGTGCCCACCTCCCTGGGAAACCTGGGGCTGCCCTCCAGGCAACTCCGCGGCACAGTGGCCGCAGAGGGTGGCATCTGCCTTCCTGCCTGGCCACAGGGCTGGCCCGGGGCCTTTGTCCCAAGCCTGCCAGGGATCCTAGGGCAGGAACCCCACTACAGGCTTTGCTCGAGACCAGGGGAAGCCTTAATGGAGTGGGCCAGTCCATCCCAGCAGCTGAGCACTGCTGCTTCTGCTGGAGCGGGGGGCCGTTCCCAGGGCTCACCAGCAGCTTCTCTCTTCCCAGATGCTCTTGACTTTCACCAGTTCTGATAGAGCACATGTGCGGCTGAGGGCCATGGGGAGTATTGAATGCCTGAGCGCTCTGCTGTCCACACGTGCCACAATGCGGGTAAGGAGCCAGGCACCCTCCGGCCAGGCCGTCTCATCACCCCTGCACCCCAGAGCAGCCTGCAGCTCTCCCCACGCAGGGCTGCTGCCCAGCCAGCTGCTTTGGGAGCTGTGACCAGCACAATCCTGGAGAGCCCTGACTGCCCTGGACACACACTTGGCTTCAGGGCTTTGGCACCAGCTGCCTCCCTTCAATCATCCTCCTGTTCTTTTTCCCTCACCCAGGACTGGCTCCACTCTCAGAGAGACATACACGGCGATGTCAGCTATAGAGACATCCAGTTCCCAATCCTCGGACAGCTGCTGGGACATCTCCTTCTCCATACTTCTGGGGAAATAGAAAGTGAAGCCGAGGAAGCCGTGTCTAGCCTTCAGAGATTCATGGCTCGGCAAAACAGTAAGAGAAGTTGCTGTGGGCTTCACCCCCCTACGCACGGACATCTCCCCCTATGTCTGCTGCTCTTCCTGACCTCCTTCAGCCCTCACAGCTGCTTCCCACAGCATCCCAGCTGTCATTTTGCTGCAACAGCTAAGTGCTCTCCTGAACTCTGGGATCCATTCTCTGCTGCTCCCATTCCTCCTTCCTTTCAGGATCTAGAACCCCGCTCTTTTGTGGTTCCCAGAGCCAAAGCTACGGCTGATTGCCATGTCCCAAAGCCATGTGTTCCCTCCCAGTGCAGAGCAGATCCATCTCTGCATCCTCCTGGCTGGTCCTGCCAGTACTTCCAGCAGGAAGCTACTCCTGATGCCCTCCAGAAATCTCCTTGACCACTTAAGTCCTGCCACCTTGCAAGCAGATCTCAGGGCAGTTTGGGAAGCTTCCTGGCAAAGCTACTGTGTCTTAGTGACTTTTCTGTGTTTCCCTACTGTTTAGGCAGGAACAATCAAGCACAACAGCCCCCTTTGGAAGGTGATCTCCCCGACTTGGGGCTTTGGGTAAGCAGCTAAGACATACTAATCAGCTCTTGTTGGCGCTCTTGTTCGGCATCAGCCGGGGACTTGTGTGAGCAAAGATCTTCACAATCAGCGGGACTGCCGTGGCCTCCCTGTCCCTGCTGAGAAGGTTCCTGCTGTCCCCGAGCAGGGACGATGCGAGGGCTGCGCTCCAGTGTCCCAGCAGCAGCCCCAGTCCTCCTGGCCACCAGCAAGCTCTGGTTGGCAGCAGGGCCAGCACCCTGTGCCCAGGGCCCCAACCCGCCTCCCGCGCCCCGAGGCCTCTTTTCTCATCCTCCCCATGCAGACACTGCCACCCCTGCTGCCAGCTTTGCTGCGGGCACTGCCACCAGCACTGCTAGGCGACTCTGCAGGGCTGCTGGCGCTGCCCAGTTATGCAGCACCATCAGGGCACTTGGCGTGATATGGCTTTGCTTCCTTTCTTCCTCCTCTAGTCCTGTGCACCATACCTCAGACTTTCTGAGAGGACAGACATCGTCCTTGTGTTCATTGAGGCGATGAGAGACTCCAGCATCTTTGACAAGGAGCACACGAGGGACTTGCTGGACGTGGTCATGCAAAACCCTGGCTTCTGGCTGGCGGATGTAAGTGGCCTGTGGCTGGAGTGCCCTGCCTTTTGGCCCTGTCAGGTCTTGTTCCTCTCTCCATCCCTCCTTCCCAACCCCTGTTGTCTCAGGCACCTGAAGCCACATGAAGGCAGCAGAAAGGGATGGTAAGGGCAGCCGAAGAATCCACCGCACTCCAGCAACAGCACCATCCTCACCTGTGTCCCCTCCAGGTGCCAAAGATCACGAGCTGCATCCATGAAAACCTGGAGAGCACCAGCACGGCACCAGCCCGGCAGAGCCTGGACTCCCTGCTTCTGGTGATGGCTGACAGGAGACCGGGGGAGGTGGTCCGGACGCTGCTGAGGATCGCTCCAGCAGGAGACAGGTACTGACCCCAAAAGCCATGAGGGTTTGTCCCCTGTGGGGAGAGGGGCCCGGGGACTCTCTGGCTGCCAGAGCCAAGGAATCCTGCAGGACACCCCCGAGGAGCAGGACCCTCCATCCCACCACGCTTTCCAGCCCTGGGGGTCAGCCAGGCCCGCAGCAGCCACAGCTGAGCGAGCCAGCCCAGAGCCCCCCACCGCGCCCCTGCCAGCCCCACGGGAACACCAGCTCAGCCTCTGCTGCTGCCCAGGGCATCCCATGTGTCCTGCAGCGCTGTGGCCCAGGCTGCCCTGCTGACAGAGCGCTCTGGCTTGCAGGACTGCCCTGGCACTGTGGGAGGTAGTCTTCTCCGCACCCCGGATACCGAAGTTCTTCAAGAAGCTCCTCAGAGAACTCCAAGTCAGCAGAACATTCTACAGCCTGATCAGCTCAGCCACAGACCAGGCCTGCAAACTGCCCTTGGCTGTGAGTTACCAGGAAAGGCCTCGGTCACCTTCAAGAAGCCCAGCAGGCTCTGCCAGTGTCTCACTGCTGCCTTTGCTTGAGCTGATGCCCTCCAGTGAGCTTCAGTCGGAGGATTCTGGTGGCGAGTCCCACGTCCAGAGCTGTCAGAGGCATCCAAGCCTGGTGATAGCCTCCCTGGTCCTCCAAGTCCTCATGAGACTGGCAGAAAGACCTGACATGGTGAGCAGGGTGGCGTCAAGGGGAGCACTGTTGTCAGCTGGGGCTGGGGCAGCAGGTGGGGCGGTGGCTTGGCCTTGGCTGGGGGTCAGGCGGTGGGCGAGAGCTCCAAATGCCCTCCCTGCCATGCTGGAGCCTGATGGCTGCCGGGGGAGCTTTCCAGGCACAGAGGCTCTCCCAGGCATCTCCCCTTCAGGCCTGTGGGGAAAGGGAAAGGGGATGGCTGAGCAGGGCACAGGGAGTCCTCGCTTTTCTTCCTGCCCTGGCCCTGCTGTCCTGTGTCTCTGCCTGTGTGCCCATGGCCGCCACCTACCAGGAGGCTGCCACAGAGATTCCTGTGCCACCACCTGCCAGGAAGCTGGACAGGAGGCTGGTGCTCAGTGACCAGCTTGCTTGCCAGGGTGGTCTTTGAGTGTTTCACAAGAAGGAAACTGTTCTTCACACAGGCAAGAAAAATGCAGGTTTTCCTGCCGCACGTCATCGGGGTGCTCGACTATGCCAATGTAGACATCAAGACGAAGGCCCTGGAGTTCTTCCGAAATGTGATGGGTCACCTGAAGAGGGAGGAGACCAGCCCCATCACCAAGCAGCTGGTGGAAAAGCTCCTGCCCCTCTTTGATGATGTAAGGCTGATGGAGGAGACCGAGCCCTGCGGGCGGGCAGCTGTCACTCCATGGGCAGCACTGGGAGTAGGGTCCTCTCCACTGGGCTCTTACAGGATGGGTTCTGGGCTTTGCAGCCCAGCACAGCTTCCTCCTGCACAATCTGAGCCTGGAGCATCTCCCGTCACATCAGCCCCCATACTGCTGCTGCTCACCCTGGGCAGAGAGCCGCTGGGTTTGAAGTCCGACTTTCCTCCTTCCTCCCAGGTGTCCAGCCGGCTGCGAGAGCTCGCCATCCGCCTCTTCAGAGAGCGGGTGCAGTCAATGATGGGGCATGACAAGAAGAGCATGAAGAGCTATGTGTGCCGTGCACTGCTCCCCCTCTTCTTTCATCTGAGCGACGAGAGCGACAGCGTGGTCAAGGTACAGCTTCCACACTGAGCACTGAGGCAGAGGAGGGCGTGCCGATACCACATGGGTGGCCTGGGCACCAGGGGACAGGGCTGCTGGCAGCTGGCAGCCTCCACCAGCACAGCCCGTAGGAAGGGTCCCTGCAGACCCAGCGCGAGCCGCAACAGAGAAGCTGCCACGGCCATTTCCATCACCTGTCCTACCTGGTCCCGCAGGGCTCAGCAGCGGCCCGTGGCCACCGAGGCCTGAACAGGCACGTCCCTACGGGCTCCTCAGCTGTCCCTGCAGGTGCTGGGGCTCAAGCTTTGAGCCTCACTCCCTGTCCCCAAGGGCTGTGCCCAAGAGAGCTCCAGATGTTTGGGCCAGGGCATGTCTCTGCTCCCAAAGGGCAGGATTATCCCAGCAACAAAGCCAAGAGGAGGGGGACACCAGGTGCCATCTCCCAGCTTCTGCTGTTCTGCAGGCCGCCAGGGAAGCCCTCCTTGCTGCAGCAGAGCTGCTCCAGTGGAAACAGCTCAAGCACTCGGCACAGACACAGCAGACATGGAGGATTGCAGAGCGCTTGGTGAGGACAACGCCCAAGGCTCAGGGCAGATGGGTGCTGCCCCACATCTGTGGGCTGTGGGCTCTGCAGAGGTGCCTCGTCTGCCCTGCTGCAGCCCGCAGCTGCATCCTTGTTCCCTGTCCTCAAGAACAAAGCCCCCAGGGGCTCTTCCCTCTGCCCCACACCCAGTGGGAGGGAGGGCTGCCAGCACCCCTGGGACCCCTCGGCCTGTGTCTCTCTGTCAGCCTCAGCCCCACAGGGCTCCTGGCTGGGACACAGGAATGGCCTGGGGGGGAAGGGGAACGTGGGTTGTTGGGAGGAGAGACAGCGACTTGCTCACACCCTTGTGCTCTCTCCAGCTGGAGCAGGACAGGAGCAGGGCTGAAGAATACTTGAATCGCAGCCTGCCGTACCTGAAGGATGCTCAGGCCAGCTTGCGAGAGGCGGCCGCGAGGTTCATCGGTGAGTCACAGCCCCCGGGTCCCTCTTTCGGCAGCATGGCCCCAGTCCCCGCCGCTGCCCAGGCGCAAGGAGCAGCCCTGTGGCTGCCAGAGCCCCGGCTGCCCCGTGCAGGGCCTCGGGCTCCCCTCCCAGCCCTGCCCACGTGGGTGGCCTTGGTGGCCGCCTTGCTCAGTCCCACCATGTCAGCTACTGGTCTTCCCTGACGAGGGGAGGGAGCAGGGCTCTGACGGAACTCTGTGCCCAGGGCTGGCTGCGCGGCCCCTGAGGGACCGAAGGGAGGAGGAGAAGCTGGCTGAGATCTGCAGCGGTGAGTAGGGAGCATGGTCCGGAGGGGATGCCTGGGGGTCTCTGCAGACGTGGGAGCTCTGGGTTCTGCTTCTTTCTGTTGCAGCCCTTCAGCCCTTGGAGCAGGACAGCGAACCCTCCATCCGCTCTCTGGCGGCTCAGACCATCCTCATCCTGAGCAACCCAAGGGAGCAGCCAAGATCGCGATGGACCCTGCGAGCCCTGTGCTGCTGGTGCCGCTAAGCCCGGCGGAGGTGCAGCTCTTCTCGGGAGGAGGGCTGGATTTTAATAAAGCTGGAGGAGAATGCCAAAGCCCCGGTGCCCTTCAGATGTGTAGTGCCCTGAGCGTGCTGAGCAGACGGCGTCGTTCCTGGGCTCTCCCGCTGCCGCAGGACGTGGCGGGTTCACAGAATCAGAGGACGGTTTGGGTTGGAAGGGACCTTCACACTCATCCAGTGCCACCCCTGCTGAATGGGAACTGCGGAAGAACCGACGTCCTTACGTTCCTTTAACTGCAGAGTGGCAGTCTGGGGGGATTTTGAATGTGTTAGCTCTGGTGGATACGGGGGCTGAGCTCACAGTTTTACGTAGTGATATTAAGAACAAAGATGCTACATCACAGATTTGTGGTTTGGAGGGACATCTGACCCCTGCTCTCCAAGCTACTGTTACCCTCACAATCGCAAATCCCAAGCCATTTACTGAAACAGTGTTGATTGCCCCAATTAAAGAATATATCCTGGGTATTGATGTCCTAGCAGGGCAGACGGTTGAAACCTTAAGTGGTCGTTTTGCTTTCGGCTCTCTGCACGCAGGATTTGCTATCCGGTCTGTAACTGTCTTGTGTGGATTCCCAAAATGGGATCCTGTTGTGCTGCCTGCACCTGCCAAGGTGGTGACTCTAAAACAATATCGCATCCCGGGGGGGAGGAAGGAATTACTGAGACTATTCGGGCACTCCAGCAAGTGGGGATCACTAAAGAAACCATGACGGCTTTCAATAATCCTATCTGGCCTGTTTGAAAAACAGATGACACTTGGAGAATGACTGTAGGTGATAGAGAATGGAAGAAAGTCACCCCCCACACCTTGCAGTTATGGTGCCAGCCCTTCTGAGAGCTTCTCTCTCTGCCTTTCTCCCAGAGACGGCGCAGCAGCGGCTGAGCACGGCTCACCAGAGGAGACGGCGTGAACAGCCCCGCCAGGAGCTGCCCGACTACCCTGTGACACCGCTGGCCGCAGCCCAGGACCTCAGTGCCCCGACCGAGGGTCTCCCCAGCACCCTGGGTGAGGCTTCCACACACTGCGGGTGGGAAGGGACTTGCCGGGGGGCAGCTGCGCTTGTACCAGTGTCTCCAGAGGCTTGGGATGCTCCTGGGGGCTGGGTTAGTGCCCCTGTATGTAAACCTCAGGTGTGAATTGGCCTCCGCGTCCTCTGCAGGGGCTCAGCGGAGCTCTCTGAGCCAGCGCAGTGCCCGGAGGGGGCAGGAGGGGAGAGGCAGGTGGGTTAAAGCCCGTTTGCCCTGGCTTTGTGGTGTCCCCATCCTGTGCCGTCAGGTCCCTGCTGGGTCTTTCCCCAGGCGGGGACGCCCTTGGCGGCTTCCCCTGCGGGTCTTGCTCAGACTGCGAGGGTCTGGGCTCCGGATGAGCACGAGGAGGGGTCCCCTTCATGGGGGACATGGCACGAGGGAGGCTTTGGGATGTTTCTCTTGTTGGTGAGCAACACCCTGGACTGCGACCCTGTTTCTGTGGCACTTTCTGGGATCATTCCCACACTTCCTTCCCCTCTTCTCAGGGGGATGATTACTTAGAAAAGGAGAAGATCCTCTTGGAGTCCCTGAAGAAAGCGCCATACACCACTTCACGTCTGTCAGCATCCCGTCCGTCCTTCTGCCCTTCTCTGGACCGCAATTTCTTTGGGGTTTCGCAGTTATTTCTGGAGATCCCGAGGAAAGTGCCCTACTGCGCTTCACCTCTCCCAGCGCCCGGCCATCCTCCCTGCCCCCGACCACCATTTCTGAGAGGGTTTCTTAGAGAAATGGGTTTAAAAGCCCAAGGCTCTTTCGCCTTGTGTTCCCTGCCCCTGAGAGGGCCCCAGCCTGGACTGTTTCTCTGCTGTACCTTTTAAGTTGTATTTTATCTTATAATTAAGGCATCTTTTTAACGCGCAAACATCTGAGACTCTGATACAGGGAACCTGGGGTCAAGAACGTTTCCGGGACAGTTTTGTGCGCATGAATCCGCGTGTGGCACTGCTTTGCTGATGGAGCTGGGAAGGAAATACTCGTCCTTCTCTGGAGCCGAAAACCACACACAGTGGTTGGAGAAACTGCCGGTTTGACTCGGAAGGATGGAGACAGAATTTGAGGGCAGAAATCAGTTGCCCCAGGTCCTTGGGTCTGGAGATTGTTCCGGGATGTTCTTCTGGTTTTTAAAGGCCGTCTTCCAGAAAACAACAATCCAAGTGAAGGGTCCAGGCTGTGTTTTCCTCCCCACGCATTTCCCTGTGTGATCTGCTCTGTGACCCCGCGTGAGCAGGGGTTGGACTGGGGGTCTGCAGGGGTCCCTTCAGCCCGGGATTCTGTGACTCTGCCCTGCGGTTCCCCAGCACCCCCAGGATGTTCCACAGCCCACAGGCAACTGCAGCTTTTCCTTTTTGGGCCGATTTCTAAAAAAAACCTGGCTGTGGTTTTGGGTTTCACCTCCTGTCCGGGTACCCCGGGGTGACAGCGGGGCCTCTCCAGTCCTTCCGCGGGCTCTGCCCGGTCGGAGCAGCAAGGCCGGCGATGGGGAGGGGTTCCCGGGGAGGGCAGAGCGCGCCCCGCAGGGCTGCGGGGACGTTTCTAGGCAGGCTCCGCGCTAAACAGCCCCGTTGCTAGGGCAGGGGGGCATTCCCAGCCCGGCGCTGCGGTAGACAGACCCGTTGCTACGGCTGCGGGGCCTTCCAGGCCGGACTCCGCGCGGCGCGGCCCCCGTCGCTATGGGAACGGGGCCCTTCCAGTGCGGGCGGCGCGCAGCATGGCGGTGCCCCTGCCGAGCGCGGCGCTGAGCGGCGTCCGGAGCGGGCGGGCGTTCGGCACGGCTGGTGAGTCCCGGGCCGGGGAGCCCCGGTTCCCCTGGGCGGGCAGCGGAAGCCGCTTGCGGCGTGGCGGGGAGAGCGCTTGGGCGGCTGAATTCCTGGCGTGGCCGGCTTGGGGAGGCGGGGGTGGCTCCGGCTCTTCCCGGGCTCTCTCGGCCTCATCTCTTGGGCTCTGGAGAAAGCGGGAACTCTTTGGCAGCGAAGAGATGGAGTGAAGAGCAGAGGCAATGCCGCTGTTCAGCGGCATTCTTTATTTCATCAGCGCTGGGCAGCACTGGTAGAGTCTTGCACCTGGGCAGGAACAAGCCCAGGTTCCAGCCTAAGCTGGGGAAGGACCTGTTGGAGAGCAGTGTAGGGGAAAGGGAGCTGGGGGTCCTGGGGACAGCAGGGTGAGCATGAGCCAGCACTGGGCCCTTGTGGCCAGGAAGCCAATGGTACCTGGGGTGGGTTAGAAGGGGGTGGTCAGTAGGTCAGAGAGGTTCTCCTGCCCCTCTGCTCTGCCCTGGGGAGACCACACCTGGAATATTGTGTCCAGTTGTGGCCCTTCAGTTCCAGAAGGACAGGGAACTGCTGGAGAGAGTCCAGCGCAGCCACCAAGATGCTGAAGGGAGTGGAGCATCTCCCGTGTGAGGAAAGGCTGAGGGAGCTGGGGCTCTGGAGCTGGAGAAGAGGAGACTGAGGGGGGACTCATTCCTGGGGATCAATATGGAAAGGGGGGTGTCCCGGAGGCACCCCAGGTTCGTTTAAGGGACAACAGGGTCCAAACCAACTGTTGTCAAACCGGTGAGAAACAGGGTTTTAGCATCCAAAAGTGACTTGAATACAGGTTCAGATACCAGTTGAGGAAAATTATGAAGGGGCAGCAACCAATACGACAGGCGGTGCACAGAGTGCATGCACGTGGCTTCACCAAAACAGTGCCGGAGCCGTCCCTGAGTCCGGGAGGAGTCCGCACTTGCCTGAACACGGTGTGGGGTTATTTTGAAGAGATACACGTGCTGTAGTGAGTACGGAAAGTGCACACTCGCGATTCTGCGAGGGTAAATTTATAATACACTCGCAATCCTGCGAGGGTTAATACACGTGCAGATGTGCACGGAAAGTTACACGTGCTTGTGCGGAAGCAGGGGAGGAAAATACACACGCGATTCTGCGAAGAAATAATTGATACACATGCTTGTATTGAGCACGGAACGTTACACTTGCAAGTGTGCATGGAAAGTACACGTGCTTGTACTAAGCATGGAAAGTACGTGTGCAAATGTGCACGGAAAGTACACGTGCTTGCACTAAGCACGGAAAGTACGCGTGCAAATGTGCACGGAAAGTTACACGTGCTTATGTGGAAGCACGAGAGGAAAATACACCTGTGATTATACGAGGATTAATTTTACACAGGCTCGTATTGAGCATGGAAAGTTACACGTGCATGTGTGCACGGAAAGTATAAATACACTCGCAATCCTGCGATGGGCAGTTTCACTCACACCTGCAGCGGCAAGGCAGCGGAGTCTCCATCCTGGGGGGGCTCTCGGCGGCAGCATCTCGCTCGTGCTCCGAGAGACCCGCGACAAATGGGCGAAGTCTTGACGAGAGTCCCGTTTGTTATTGGCTGATCAGATCTGACTGTGGGCATTCCAGAAGCTTCTCTGCGCCCCCACTCTGGCTGTGGGTGCACCTGAAGCCTCCAAACATCCCCCACACTGGCCGCAGGCGCCCAGCGGCTCCCTGGCACCTCGGCGCTCCCTTCTCCTAACGGCCCTGGCCAGGGGCTCTGGGGCCAAACAAAAGAAGCTGTAGCAGAGAGACGGGGAGATGTGTCTACTCCTTCCATGATGAAGGAGGGAGGGGGAGAGAGGGGGGTTTGCACCTTGCCACACCCACTGTCCTGTACTGTACCCCACTATACTGCCCCTTCACCCTGCATACCCCCTCCCACCCCCCCTGCACCCCAATGTCCTCCACGTGGTGCTGGTGGATGGATCCAGCTCAGCACAGGGTGGGGTGCCCGACTACTCTTCCTGGGCCCCCCCCAAATCCTGCTGTGAACCAGCAGGTCCCAGTACAGGCCAGCACCGCTGTGCCTGCCCTAGGGGGTTGCAGCCAGTGGGGGGTGCCCAGGAGTGGGTGCTGGCAGTTTGGGGGAGCACCCACCTGGCCCCAGCCCAGGGCAGCATGTTGGGGTGATCCTGGGTCCCCACACCATGACACCCAGCAGCAGCCACTACGTGTGTGTCACAGGGCTGTGCTTGACACACACACATACCCAAGCACCTCAGAGCCCCCACCACCCTCTCCCATGGGCATCCCCACTCCGATGCCTTCATCATCCTCACCTGCACCCCCCTGCTCCTGGACACCAATTTAAGCCCAGCAGCCCCAGTGCTGGGATGTGTTGTGCTCAGCTCTGTTCCCTGTGCCCACTGTGGGGGTTTCCTGCTTTATCTGCCCCCACTTAGGTGTTTTATTTCCCCCTGATGGATGCTGGATGTGCAGTGGGACCTGCTGCTGCTGCCATGGTCCCCCTTTGCTGCCCAGGGTGGGGGTGCTGGGACCACCTGCAGCCCCAGCTCGTTTAGGGGGCAATGACTGGCAAACCAGCCTTCCCCCCACCCCGGGGGCACCCATTCTGCCCCCCTCTCTGTGCACTCTAGGTTCTCCCCATCCCTCTTCCCCTCTGCATCCTCTCTCCAGTTCCTCTGATCCCGAATATCACAGCTCCTGTGCTTCCCCCTCACACCCCCCATGCCCCAGATTCTTTCCTGGTTCTCCCCCATTCCTCTTTACCCCTCCAAATCCCCTCCAGCTCCGTTGCCCTCCGCAGGACTTTGCTCCTGTCCCCTGCTCAATCACCTCTATCCCCACCAAGCACCTTCAGCTTGGCTCTGGTCCCTGCGTGCTCACTCCCACCCTGTGTGACACCCCCTGCACCATCCCATTCCTTTCCCCCTCCCCATATACACTTGGATCCTCTCTGGACCCGTCTCCAAGACCCTCCCTGGGTTTCTGTGCCCCCTGCTCTGCTCCAAGCTCCTCTGGGGCCACCCAGACCCCTCTGTCCCTTCCTCTGCTCCCCGTGAGCTTGGGCAGGATGTTCCCCCCATGTCCCCCCTGGATGGGACCCTGCCCCACGATCTCACAGCGAATAGAGCCTGGAAAGAGGCTTTGCTGTCATCCGCTCTGGGTCGCCCATGGCGTGGCTGGGCTGGGACAAGCACCAGCCGCCTCCTTCCCCAGGGGAGCTGGAGCTGGTCCCATCATTGTGCAGGTTTTGGCAGTCGTTCTGCTTGCTGGTGTTCTTCAGATGACCTGAATCCCAGAGCACAAAATCTTTCCCATGGATATTTCTCCCAAACAGGCACGGGTGTCAGAGCCGGTGAGCTCCAGAGTGAGCGCTGTGCTGTCCCCGCGCTGTGCTTTGTCCCTGCGTGAGCAGTGAAAGCCTGGCAACTGTGTGGGGGTGTTATTTTTCCCTGCTAAAGTGGCTGAAGCATTTCAAAGGGTTTCCCCAGGTGTTCTTGGCAGAGAGCTAAAGCCAGGCACATTTCCCTGGCCTCTGCATCACCCAAGACACTTCATTTCTGCTTTTCCACCAAGCTGAGTGGTGCCGTCGATGTGCTGGAGGGAAGGGGTGGCATCCAGAGGGACCTGGATAGGCTGGGGGGTCCATGTGAACCTCATGAAATTCAACCAGGCCAAGTGCGAGGTCCTGCACCTGGGTCAGGGCAATACCCAGTACCAGCACAGACTGGGGGAGGATGGATGGATGGATGGATGGATGGATGGATGGATGGATGGATAGCAACCCTGTGGAGAAGGGCTGGTGGGTGACAAAAGGGACATAAGTCCACAATGTGCATTTGCAGCCCAGAGAGCCAAGTGTGTCCTGGGCCACATCACCAGCAGGTGGAGGGAGGGGATGCTCCCCCTCTGCTCTGCTCTCCTGGGGCTCCCCAGAGAACCGAGTCCAACTCTGGGTTGTCCGGCACAAGACAGACATGGACCCCAGGGGCTCTGTCCCTCTGTCATCAGTGCTGCCTCAGTCCCACCCTGCTCCCTCCAGCATTTTAGAACGATGCTAAAACCCAACCTGTGGCTGGTGATGCCAACCCAGGCGATGTGTGGCTCAAAAATCAGCATCACATATATTAACCCTCCTAAAACCAACATGGAAATGGCAGATGTTTGTGCCTCCTTGTGTGGAAGCAGCTCTGGCTGCCTCCTCCCGCATCCCACCCTTGCAGCTCCAGGACAGACCCCACACTGGTGGCCCTGCCTGCATCTCCTGTCCCAGAACAGCCAAAGGAGCCGCTTGTTTTGGCCTCCAACTGGCTGATTTAGCCTGGTTCCCTTTCTCCATGAAGGATAAAACCCGGTGCTGAGGCTCCGGTGTCAGTCCCAGCCTGTGCCTACCCTCCGTTGTGTGTCATTTCATGTGATTTTGATCACATCCTTGAAAACAAAAAGAACCTCCAACCCACTCAATCTCAGCCCTCCCAAGGCAGAGATATTTCCGTGTGGTGAACGCTCCCATGCAAATTCTCCCATGTCCTATTTTAGGTTTCTCGCCGGCACCGGCTGCAGACAACTGCGCTGGAGCTCCTGTCAAGCCTTAGACAAGGTTCTCAGGGATAGGGGTCAGTGCCAGGGGTGGGTTATGGTTGGGTTCCATGATCTTGAGGGTCTTTTCCAACCAAAATGATTAATGAGTTTTTAGGGTTTATCCCAAATGATGGGAACCCCCGGTTCCAGCTCTGCTCTTTACCAAATACCTTTTAGAGGCTGAAGAGGAAGGAGACGCAACACCTCAGCATACGGAGGATCTTCCCCAAAGCTTCCCAGTGTCCCTTCTGTCTCTGCACATCAGGGCAGGGCACAAGGGACAAAGTACCACCAGCACGCTCTGAAAGGTCATCATTTCTACCAACTGCAACCTGATCTGGGTGAAGATGTCCCTGCTCACGGCAGAGGTTGGACTGGATGAACTGTGAAGGTCCCTTCCAACCCAAACTGTTCTGTGAGTCTGATTCTGGGATTCTCTGATTTTCTTCTCTATGACCTTCAGACTGTCGGAATACCTGGAACTGGGACATTCCCAGCTGTTGACCAACAGACTCTGGGTCTTGGATTCGGTGATGTCGCTGCTGAGAGGTGGGTTTCTCGGTCAGCTGAGGCTTTGGCAGATGTTTGTGGACACACACGGGCCCACTGGTGCAGCCAGAGCCGTCTGGGGGACAGAGGTCCCAGGAAGTTGCTGGCTCCACAGGATCAAGGAGGGGAAGCCAGGCTGCCCCCGGCTTTCCTCTGGCCAGGAACGCCGTCCCCACCCCAGCCCATCCCCAGCTCTGCGAGGAGAACAGCTGGGTGAGGGCCAGGGCGATGGGGCTGCCTTCAAACCCAGGTGAGTGCTCCTCAGGGTTTGACCCCCATGCGTCCCGGGTGACAGAAGTGACCTAGGACCCCCCATTGCAGCTGGACCACAGGTTTGGGAGGAACGAAAAAGATCTGCTTTATTAAACCCAGTGGAGAAAGGGTACAAGGGGTGGCGGGGGAGTGCAGAGCCAAATGGATGGTCTGGGCCATCCAAAAGACGTGGGGTGGTGGGGGCATCCGAAGCACAAGGGATGGTCTGGGACATCCAAAGCTCTCCTGGAGCGACTGCTGCGTCTTCTTGCTGGCTTTCTTCTTGCTTTCGATCAGCTGCTGCCCCTCCTTCTTGATGTCTTCCCATGTGGGGACGTGCTCGTCATCTTTGTCATCAGATTCAGAGGATTCTGGAGGAGGGAACAGAGAGAAATGGGCTGGGGAGGGTCTGCACGGCCCCCTCCGCTGTGCCGATGTCACCAGGGAGAGCCGGCACGTTTTGGAGGGCTGGTGGCTTCACAAAGAGCTTTCCTGCCAAGCCCTGGCTCTTCCTGCCCAGCATCCCAGGCTGAGCTGCAATGCCGCTGTGACCCATCTCCAGCTGCCGGGGCTTCCCAGAAAGGTCTGGAGCCACGCGGTGCTGGACGCCGCTCCAGCTTCGTTCAAAAGAGGTGGCAAGCTCCAAAAACTCAGTGGCTCCTCCAAGAGCATCCAATAGGAAGAGGCCACAGACAGACCCCAGCACTGGTTATTCTTCACAACCAGGTGATTTTGAAGACAAGGCTCTCCCTCCTTGCCCCATAGCATCTTTTCTTGTTCCTTCTGTGGTTCGATGCTCACCACCCCACTGGCTGCCTTCATGCTCCCACATCCCCACCTAAAAGCACCACCCATACTCAAAGGCTTGGAGACAGCACAAGGTCTGGAGAGAACTCATGGGCTGGACTCTGCTGGGACAGGAGAGACAGGCGAGGATGGTCACAAATCCCAACAGGCAGGGGCAGGGACAGTCCCCGTGGGACGCGTCCCCGCTAAGCTCTCCTACCGTCATCGCTGCTGTCTCTCTCCTCAAAGGAAACCACCACGTTCCGAGGATCGCTCGACATTTTTTTCTCCAGAAAATCCCTGGCCTTCACAAAAGTCTGTGAAAGACACCCTGGGTTCATTGCTGAAGGGGAGGTGGGTGTTAGAACCCAAGGGATGCCCTTGATGATCCCCTGGGGACAACACCCTGCAGTGCCCAGTGCCACCTGGAGCTGAGCTGCTCCATGGGGCCACCTCCATCCTCCTCACTTGGGACGGGCCATCAGGAGGAGCCTGGTGCGGGTCCCCGAAGACCCCAGCAGGGATGGAGACCCCACGTACCCCGTTGCTCCCATCGGGGATGTGCCTGTCAGGGACAGGTGGGCCGCCCGCTGTGCCAGGTACTGCAGCTTCTGGCCCAGGTACTGGAGCTTCTCCTCCACCCCCTGGGACAGGAGAGAATCATCCTGGAGACAGAGAGAACCACCTTGGTGGGCAAAATGAGCCACTTGGGGTGACGGTGGCTGCACCAAGTGTCACCGCGCTGTGTCACTGCACCACCCAGCGCTGGGTGGGTACCTGGCCGGGCACGGTGATGCCGTGCAGATGCAAGATGAGGTTGTCGATGTTGTTTTCAAACCCGAGGAGGAGCTCAAGGTCCCTCAGCATCTGGGCTCGCATGCGGTCCCGCCGGGCCTCTTGTGACTGCAGTTTTGCCCTGAGCTCCTCCTCCAGCATCCTGCAGCCAAGCACAGCCACATCCATACAACTGCAAAGGGGTGCAGAGACACCACAAATCCGTTGCAAAAGCTGCTCAGGTTGCAACCCACCCCCCTGTGCCGTGAGCGGGGACATCTTCACCAGCTCAGGTTGCTCAGAGCACCGTCCAAGCAGAGTTGAGGGGCAGCATTTTCGGTGCAGGGCTTTAGGGTACAGGACTTGGGGGTGCAGGCTTCGGGTGTTCAGGACCTGGGGCTGCAGTAATTTAGGGTGCATTGTGTGGGAGGACAGAATTTGGGGTGCAGGATCTGGGGTACAGGTTTTTGGGTGGGGAATTTGGGGGTGCAGGGTGTTGAAGGACCTAGGGGTGCAATATTTGGGCTTTAAGGGTTTAGGGGGGCAGGATCTGGAAGTGCAGAGTTTGGGGACAGGATCTGCGGGTGCAGCATTTGGGGTTACAGGTTTTGGGGGTGCAGGGTTGAGGGAATTGTTTGAGGTGCAGGGTTATGAGAGTGCAGGATTTCCAGGTGCAGAGTTTGGGGGCGCTGGGTATGGGGCAGCAGGATCTGGGGGTGCAGGTTTTGAGGGGAAGGATCTAGGGGTGCAGGTTTTGGGGGTCCAAGGTTAGATAGGATTTGGGGCTGCAGGGATTTAGGGTGCAGGGCTCTGGAGTAAGGGGTGGGAGTGAGGCTTTGGGGGTGCAGGTTTTGTGTTTTCAAGAACTTGGGGTGCAGGGTTTGGGGGTGAAGACTTTTGGAGGGCAGGGTTTGAAGGGTGCAGGGTTCAGGTGTTCAGGATTTGGATGGAGGATTTGGGGGTGCAGGGTTGGGGAGAAGGATTTTGAGGTGCAGGATTTTAGGTGCACGGTTTGGTAGGGCTGAGTTTGGGGGTTCATGATTTTGGGGTGCAGGGTTAGGATTTGGGCGTGCAGGGTTTAGGGAAGCATGACATTGGGGTAAAGGTATTTGGGGTGAAGGGTTGGGTAGGACAGGATTTTGGGGTGCCGGGTTTGGGAAGGAAGGAAGGAAGGAAGGAAGGAAGGAAGGAAGGAAGGAAGGAAGGAAGGAAGGAAGGAAGGAAGGAAGGAAGGAAGGAAGGAGGGAAGGAGGGAAGGAGGGAAGGAGGGAAGGAAGGAGGGAGGGAAGGAAGGAGGGAGGGAAGGAGGGAGGGAGGGAAGGAGGGAGGGAAGGAGGGAAGGAGGGAGGGAAGGAAGGAGGGAAGGAGGGAAGGAGGGAAGGAGGGAAGGAAGGAGGGAAGGAAGGAAGGAGGGAAGGAGGGAAGGAGGGAAGGAGGGAAGGAAGGAAGGAAGGAAGGAAGGAAGGAAGGAAGGAAGGAAGGAAGGAAGGAAGGAGGGAAGGAGGGAAGGAGGGAAGGAGGGAAGGAAGGAGGGAGGGAAGGAGGGAGGGAGGGAAGGAGGGAAGGAAGGAGGGAAGGAAGGAGGGAAGGAGGGAAGGAGGGAAGGAGGGAAGGAAGGAAGGAAGGAAGGAAGGAAGGAAGGAAGGAAGGAAGGGGAAGTAATGTCGTGCTGGGGCATCGCTCCCGCTTTCCAAGGAAGAACAGCTGCACCCGATGGGAAAGGGCTATCAGGACTTGATCAGCGTTCATCAGGGTGTGAGGGGAGAAGGAGGTGAGGCCCACCTGGTGGAGAGCCAGCTGCAGGCTGAGGTGATACGATGTGCTGGCCCAAATCTTAGCGAACTCTGGAAGAACAAGGGAAAGACCCGTCATGCTCTGAGGCAGCAGCCGGGAAGCCGGCAGTGCTCTGCCCTGCCCGCGGGGGCACGGGGCTGTGCTCCACGCGGCTCTCGGAGGCTCAGGGCAGGCCCTGGTGTCTCCCCAGCAGGGGCCAGTTTTGCCGGGTCACATCTCTGAACACACAGAGCACACGTGGCCCACGAGCACCTTCAGCTCTTCCATTCAGACATGAGCTCAGCGTGGGCAATGCCCAGCGCCAGGCAAGGGCAGCCCCTTGGGGTCAGGGGCTTCTGCCTGGGCTGCCCCAGGAAGGCAGGGGCCACGTCAGGGAGGGAACCAGGAGCCCTGGCTGCCACATCAGCCCCTCAGCCCTTTGAGATGGTCAAGCAGGTCCCTCCTTGCAGTCACCACTCCTGAGCAACCACCCCCCACAGTCCTCAGGTTTCCATGCCTGATTTCAGAGATGTCCTTGACCCAGACACACATGTGAAATTGGGCCTGAAGGCCTTACCATAACGCTCCAGCTTCTCAGTGGTTGGAGTCGGGTGAGGCTGCCAGAAGAGGTCTCTTGCCATCTTAGTTCCACTCCTGCTTCAGGTCAACAACTGCAGAGAGTGGCTGGATGATGGCTTTACTGCTTCCTGCAAAAAGCCTCCTCTTTCTCCTCTCTGCTCTTCTCTCTTCCTTTTCTTTCTTCTCCTCCTTCTCCTCCTCCGTCTCCTTCTCCTTCGGAGCTCTGGTCAGTTGTGCTGTTGGACTAGAAGCGTCTCTCAGCCGAGGTGTTTCACTGGCCGGGGGCCCTGTCTGCCAGCCAAGGGCCATGAGCAGGGTGGGCTGTTGGTGGAGAAGTTTCTGGTGCTTTCAGGGGGTAGGGGAGGAAGGTGCATCTGCCACAGCCCCTCACAGTGTCTGGGAACTGGAGGGCACCCAGCTGAGGATGGTGCTGCCACTGGAGTGCAGCCATTTCCTCAGCTGCCTCTGAACCTGCTGCCCTTCCCATCCCAAAGCTACTGCCTTGAAATCATTTCCGGGTGCCTGAGGCAACGGGGCAAGGGAGGGAAGAACAAGGCCTGGAAGGGCTCCAGGGCAGGGCAGCCACGGGCCGCTCACCTTCCTCAGCCAGGAGCCAGGTTCTCTCACGGCCACATCCAGGATGCTGCTCGCCTCCTCCTTGTCACAGGTGCTGGAGTCTCTCATGGCCTCAATGGCCACAAGGGTTGACGTTTAAAACCTCTACTTGAATCTGAGCTGTGGTCAGTTGTGGTGGCGGACTAGAAGCTTCTCTCACCTGAGGGGTTTCACTGGCCAGGGGCCCTGTCCGCCAGCTGAGGGACACGGCTGTGACCGCAGTGCGCTGATAAAATAAAGAAGGCCGTGTCACGGGATCATCGACTCTGCTGTTATTTCTCCATTTGTGTGGCGTCTGGGCCAGCACCACCGCTCCTGAGCCGGGAGCCCCAGGAGGTGACGGGGCCCCAGGGTTTTGGAATTTGACAGTGGACTTGGAGGTGCGGGGAGGAAAACTGGCAGCTCCTGCACACCAGGAGGGGCTGTTGTCCATTAAAACGAACCAAGTGGCTCATGATGTTCAAAGCCGGTTTAGTCCAAAGGACTCAAAGACACTTATGCTTTTTCTATGGATAAACAACGTTTAATCCAATTCCTTAATTGTATTCTTTAAACATGTGTTCATTAGAGCATAAGCAAAACAGCGCTGGGTGCGCGGGGGATTCACTCCGCCCAGCACGCACACTTTTAACAATAAGAAGTGTGCTTAAATACAGTAAGGTATTACATATTCATAACGACCCCAGGAACGCCTCTACATATTCATGAAGTGAGTCTCAGATCACCATTCCCATAGCCCCTTCTCGCCCCTCCCCTGTTCGCCTGCGCAGTGTCACTTGGTGAATTTGAGGAGGGGTCTTTAGGGGTCTCTGGATGAAGGCTCCTTCAGCTCCGTCACAGTGGACTTTTTCCCTTTGGCTCATTACGAGGAACTGGTTGGAACTCAAGCTACCAAACCGACTGAAACCGGACTGGCGCCCCCTTTTTGCTGTAAATCTTGGCTGTCTTGTCTCCTCAAGGTTGCAGCTGGTGCTGTAAAACTTCTTATCTTGGCATTCGATGAAGTCCTGCTTTTTTTAGCACAATTGGTTACATACAGCTCTAAACTAGATATTAATTACGTGGTTTAAAATGTTAGCTTGTTAGTAGGCCCTTACTATATAGTTGCTTAACCCTTAAAACGTTAGTTCCCTCTATCAATAAAACTTCCTAAACAAGTTTCATAACTTTTTACATAAAACTTAACCACCTTTTTCCCTTTTCCAAGTTCAGAGTCCGTGCCTCATTTGGTTATATCTGTAAATATTCAACATCTTAGCGTGAATCACAACTGCATTTTTCACATTTTTCACAATTCCCCCTTTTTCGTTTTATCCTATTGATTCGTGCTTTGCCTCAAAGTTAGCTAGTACTTGCCTAGCGGCAGCTAGGTCCAGTTTGGTGTTATCTTTTAAAATCATCAATTTATACCCCGTTTCTTTTGTTGCCGTTTCAGGATCTATAGGCATAGCTGAGATTTGCATGCCTTGGACTACTGAATGTATTAACTGAATAAAGCATGGGATCATATATGGTACAAACAGTAAACCCAGAAATGCGCATACTATCATGAACCCTATTTTCTTCCACCAGACTACCATTTTGAGACCAATATCCATTAGGTGGACTTGGCCACCAAGTGGGAGGAGTAGAGGTATTTGATGAATTTGCCCGCAGCACTAACAAGGGTTTGTCCAATGTATTCACTAAAATCTCGTTTACCATCCTCCCTTGATATGCATATCTGCCCTATTATTAAGTGACTTAATACCCATCCTTCTGGTCTTTTTTTTTCTTGAGTTACATGAGTTCTGTTCCGCACCAGTAATCCTTCTGGGCTTACACTCTCTCCTCTCCAAGGCCACTGTTCTGCCATGTGAGACCCCCACATATCCAGCATGATGTGACATTTAATTCCTGGGCTATCTTTTCCATAAGGTCTATGAACAGGTTTTTCCCCTACTGTTGGTAATTGTAATCCCTTGTCTTTTTGCCTTATTTCTTCATACCAATCACTGCTTTTCTGTACCACTTTCTGTTTCTCTTGCCTTCTTTTCAATTCCTGAGTGGCACTCTTAACTAACTCCTCCTTATACTGATCTTGCACTCCCTTCCATCTGAATAGCCCCACATACCAGCTTGTGTAAAACAGATACTCTGTTCTCACCTAGGGCAGGAGACAGAGCCTACACCGAGTCCACCTTTCCCTAGATTAGTTGCTACCCGTAACTTCTGCCCTTGGATTTCACATTTTTCCAATTTTGTTCTATCAATCATAACATCCAGAATTAACATGAGTGTGATAATTGAGAACATATTGTGTCAGTTGTCTTATTCTCACGTGCTTATAGCATTTGGTACAGGGATTGGGCAGGCTAAGTAGGGAACAACAAGTCACCACTCCTAGCAAGAGGATCAGGTCCAGGTTTCCGCACCCTCTGCCTCTCTGGCTGAGCAGGTTGCAGCCGGCAGCCGAGTTCGTCGTCTTCTCAACAGAAAGGGCAGTGTCCCCGCCTTTCCTATTTTTGCCGTTAGCGTGGCGATGTTTTATCGTTTCCCACCTCTTGGCCTTCACTTCCTAGGAACAACAGGAGCAACATGGAATTTGATTTCTCTTTCTACACTCTATTCTTCTCATCACTGGTGGACTCTCTAAATTCCCATTCATCCCTTCAGTAAATACCTCCCACCATTCTTGACTATTCTTTTTCTGTTCTTCCAGTGGCAACTAGAATCCTCAACCGAGCTCTAGTTTCCTTATCTTCTATTTTTAGACATTTATTATGCAATCCTGTTGGTAAGTTCCCTTTGTGGATATGCTTATACCACAGTCCATTTACAACCTAAACATCGAAAATAACAAGAGAATTACATATACAACTTGGTTCAACACATTTAACTATTAAACCATTCTCATTTTCATTTATCAATTTCAATTCCCCTGGTTCTTGAGTTACTTTCCAGGTTCTTTCTTCCATCAGTGGTCCTTTAACTCAAGAGATGTGTGTCCATCCTTTCTCTGCAGTCCAAACAGCTGTTCCTGTAGTTAAAAAAGCAAGAAAAAGACCCCTCCCATCATGGGGTTTTCTTCACTCTAGAATGATGAATCCAGGCATTCTGTTCTCTAATATTGGTAGCAGTGAAGGATATCAGGAGGTCTTGAAATGGACCTTCCTATTATGGTTCCAAAGTTCTCTGCAAAAGACTTCACATACACATAACTAAAATGTGGCCCTCTATCAGAGGATATAACAGCTGGAACTCCAAACCTTGGTGTTATTTCATGTATCAATGTTCTAGTCACCTCCTAAACTTTTGCTGTCCTGGTAGGGAACGCTTCTGGCCAACCTGAAAAAGTGTCAGTTAATACCAACAAATATCGGTGCCCCCCTTTTCCTGGGAGTTCTGAAAACTCAATTTGCCATTGTGGTCCAGGCCCATTCCCCTTACCCATTTGACCCATTTCTAGCTTGGGCGTATTTCTGGGATTAGTCTGGAGGCAAAGATCACACTGCTGTCACCTGTTTTACAGCGATATACAAATTTCTAGCTCCTGTTTCCCCTAATCAAATGTTTGCATAGTGGTTCTACTCCCCAAAATCCTTTCTTATGTTCTTCCCTTACTGAAGGCCAAACTAGATGAAAGGCGACAATAAGTTTTCCCTGGGGAGAGGGGGCGGGGGGGGGGGGTGAACCCACCCTTCCTCATTATATGATTCTTCTAAATCTATGATGAGTTTCGATTCTCTTTAGTATACTCTGGCTTACCTGTTAAAGAGACCTGCCCGCCAAGGACGAGAGCACTTTCTGTTTTTACCTTATGCTTAGCCGTTTGTTTTGCCTCTCTGTCCACCAGCCTTTTCTGATTCCGAGCTCACTTTCTGGTGTGCCTTAATGCACGGTTGCCATTTTCTTAGGAAGTTTAACTGCTTCCGGTAGTTTCAATATCTCCTCCACACATTTGATATATTTGTCTTGAGAGTTCAAAAGTCCCTTTTCTTTCCAAATTGCTCTGGGCACATGCACAACCCTTATGGTTAGCTGCTTCCGTTTTCAGAGTTTTCAGTAGGAATGTCTTTTAGATTTAGTCGATTGTATTATGTTGCTTCGATGGTCTCCAGGCAGTCATGATGAACTGGTTCTCCAAAATTACCACTGAGGAAAGAAGCTGGGTTGACAACGTTAGTGACGGTAATTTCTACACCATCTTGTTAGACACTGTGTGGGATACTAGCACAGTCATTTTCTGACCCATGGTAAATCTCCAGGCCTCCTGTACATTCAGTACCACTGCAGTAACTGCCCACAGGCATGCAGGCCACCTCTTCGCAGTTGCGGCTAACTGTTCGGAGAAATAGGCAACTGCTCGTCGATATGGGCTGAGATCCTGTGCCAATGTACCCAAGGCTATTCCCTGTTTCTCGTGAGAGAATAGGAAAAATGGTTTACTCATATCTGGGAGTCCTAGAGCAGGGGCTGACACTGAAGCCTTTTTAAGTTCTTTAAAGGCTAGTGTGGCTTCCTTATTCCATTGCAGCTGTTTCTGGTCCATAGGGTCCAGGTCATGCACGTCTCCTTGGTTCTAGTAGCGATTAGAACGTCATCCACATATTGTAGCATCTGTCCCTCATCAGACAAAGCTTCCCAGGATTAAAAATCTTTAGCGAGCTGATTTCCAAATATTGTCAGGCTGTTCGTGAATCTTTGTGGCAACACCATCCACGTGAGCTGGGTTTTACATTTATTTTAGGGTTTTCTCATTCAAATGCACGTATTGTCTGGCTGGCTTCATGGAGAGGGAGGCAAAAGAAAGCATCTTTTAAATGATAAACCAAGTCAAATTAGGTGTTAATACTCTCAGAGGGGTGTATGGGTCTGCTACCACTGGGTAGAGGTCCTCAGCTATTTTGTTTATAGCTCTTAAGTCCTGAACCACCCAATATGACCCATCTGGCTTGAGGACAGGCAACATAAGGGTGTTATAATTGGACTCACATTCCTTTAATAACCCCATTTGCAGGAATTTCTCTATTACTGGCTGAATTCCTACTTCTGAACCTGGGTCAGAAGGTGTATATCTAAGGGGAAATCCGCATACTCTGTGCGCGTTACACACACCAGAGCAGCCCAGCAGGAACGGGCAATTTTCCAGCCTCTCTTCCTCGAGCCTGTAGTGCTGCCTGTGGTTGTTGTGACCCACGTGCAGAACCCAGTGCCCTCAGGCAATTGGCCTCAGCACAACAATCCAGCTGGTCCAGATCTCTCTGTGAGGCTTTCCCACCCACCAGCAGAACAACACTCCCACCCAACCTGGTGTCATGTGCAAACTTACTGGGGCTGCACTCGATCCCCTCATCAAGATTATTGATAAAGGTTAAATAGAACTGAGCCAAATACTGAGCCCTGAGGACACCACTTGTGATCAGAGGCCAAGTGCATTTGGCTCCATTCACCACAACTCTTTGGGCCCAGCCCTCCAGCCAGTTCTATACCCATCGCAGATACACCATTCAGGCCATGAGCTGCAGCTTCTCCAGGAGATGCTGTGGGATACGGTGTCAAAGGCTTTACTGCAGTCTAAGGACACAACACCCACAGCCTGTGTGGCGGATTCACTCCCCACGACAGACTTTCCCTCATCTGCTCAGCCGGTCACCTTGTCATAGAAGGAGATCAGGGTGATCAAGCAGGACCTGCCTTTCACAAAGCCATGCTGACTGGGCCCGATTGCTCGTCTGGTGTGTGTGACCTCACAGTCCTTTCCCAGCCATGTTCCTGCTGTTGGCCTGTCCCCTGCAGAGGCAGAAGTGACCTCACAGTGCCCTCCACAGCCATTGGCTTCCTACTGGACCATGAGCTCCTGAGACACAAGTGACCACATGGCATCGTACCCAGCCATCACCCACCCTCCTTGTGCTCCAGTGTGTGACCAGATAACAGTGAGCTGCTTTCATCAAATTTATCCAATAGATTTCCTATCAAGGGTTTGAGTGGAGAAACGTTCCTCAGAGAAGCTGCTGTATTTACTCTGGGGCATTTTACATCTCTGCTTCTGACTCTTATTATTTTTCTCTTCTTCCTCTGTTTATTCTGATGTGAAAGAGCTCTCCAAGGAAAAGATCCATGGAATCCTACAATAACACAGGTTGGAAGAGACCTCTGAACACCATCTCTGTCCCACTGACTTTTATGACACCCCAAGGAATAGCAGATAGCATTTGTGCTCCCTTGGGTTCACCTCACCACATGCACACAGTGGACATGCACATGATGTGTGTGTTTACAACTCATCTGTACAATGAACACATGGGTTTTTGACCTAGTATTTCATAGAATCATAGGATGTCCTGAGTTGGAAGGACCCACAAGGATCACGGAGTCTAACTCCTGGTCCTGTACAGGACACCCCACAGTTCACACCGTGTGTCTGAGGACGTTGTCCAGTCTCTTCTTGAACACTGTCAGGTTGGGTCCGTGACACCTCCCTGGGAACCTGTTCAGTGTCCAGCACCCCTGGGTGAAGAACCTTTTCCTCATGTCCAACTGACCCTCCCTGTCACATCTTCTGCCATTCCCTTGGGTTCTGTCATTGGTCACCAGAGAGAAGAGATCAGTACCTTCCCTTCTTTCTCGCCTTGTGAAGAAGCTGTAGCCACCATGAGGTCTCCATTTAGTCTTCTCTTCCGCTCTGATGCTCAGAAACCCCTTGGTTTACTTTCTGAGCAGAAAGGAGAAGCCATGACCTGCAGGCAATGGGAAGGGGGATCCTGTCCCTCACACATGGCTCAGGGCTTTTCCTGGGACCGTGGGATGTGGGCGTGCAAGGCCCAGGGAAGGACAACACTGGGACAACAACTTCCAGCTTCCCCATGGGGCTGCAAGGAGGCAACGAGGCCCCAGTGCCATGAGGACAATATGACTTCTCCTGGGCCTCAGTGGCAGAGGCAACTGCTATGGCCAAGGGGACAGAGACCTGGGTTCTGTGGGTGCCTTCCAGCCTTGCCAGTGCCCTTTGCCATCTCCATCACAGGCTGTTCTACACGGTCCTACCCCTGCCCCTCTTTCCCTGCAGGCTGCAGACACCCATCTCGCTTCCCCACCTGTTCTCAGCATTTCTTGTGGTCTTTCACCTGAGAGGAGAGAAGTAACCTCATCATGATCTTCTGAACCCCATGGCTGCTGCTGGCCTTTCAGCTTCTCTGACAGACACGACCATGTCCCTGCTGCTGTCCCGTCATGTACTCAGGTGGGATGGACATGACAACAAGTCTTCAAGGCCTCTTCCTGGGTAGGGCCTGTAGGTGCTTAGGCAGAGATACCTTCCCAGCTCTATTCCTGTTTCTGGCCTGCCACCTCCAGAGACAGAACTGACTTCACAGTCCCCTTCACAGCCAAAGTCTTTGAACTCAATTATGAGTTTCTGAGACACAAGTGACCTCGTAATCCCACACCCATCCATCACCCTCCTTATGAGCCAGGACCTGACTAGATAAAGCATGCTTGTTTTATCAAATTGATCAATTTTTTTTCCTACTAAAAACCTGAGTGGAGAAGCATTATTTAAGGGAATGTGAAATGTTGACATCCTTTCTATGTCCTCTCCTGCCTCTTTTATTTTTTGATTTTTTCCCTTCTTCCTGGTTGCTAATTGCAAATTCACTAACTGAAGTGCAAAGCCAATCCCACACCCAGAGATGAGATTTTGTTTATTCCAGAGCTGTGCAAGTCTGGATGCTGGAATAAAACCAGCACAACAGGTAGGGAAGGAACATCTATTATATCCAAAATCTTATCCCTACATTCAGACCCTCACTGCAGTCCTAAAGAGCCAAGTGTTTACACATTGGCATATTGGTTACATAATCATTTTATCACCATGCAAGCTTGTTGAGAAAGGGTCCCGGGCTGACCCCGGTTTCCTATTCTAGGGATGCATATGAGCACATAAGGTGAAAAGTACAGCTAAAGGACACTTTATGTAACAGTCTTGAGACAGATGTTAAAACAAGACTCAACTAATTGTGCAGACTCCAGAGCGACTGCACTGCAAGGACAGAATTCTTTGCAGGTTCTGTTTAGGTGTTTTAAAAGTCACTTTTATCTTTGGTAGCAGGGCAGACCGACCAAAACGGAGAGGATTTACATATTTTAGTTTAGCAATTACAGGCAGGATTTGTTCTTTTAACTGGTAAGGACTACATATTCTGTCTTCAAACACCTTTTCAAGGTAAAGATTCATTGAATCATAGAATAACTCAGGTTTGAAGAGAGCCCTGAACATCATCTTGTCTCACTCTGCTGCTCAAGACAGGGTCAACCAGGTGAGGTTGTTCTAGGCCTCTGCCCAGCTTTGCACTGTCCACAAAGGAGCTGAAAATGTGCTCCATGACACGATGCAGGGGGAGAATAAAGCCGTTCAACGGTGTTGGCCCCAGTACTCATCACTGAGGGTTGCCGCCTGTAAAAGGCTAAACACAGGACTTTGTACCACTGATGATATTTGGGCTTGGTCATCCAGCCAACTTCCCACCTATCACAACATCCACATCTGCATCCCAGATCTCCCCAAGCTGCTCTAAGGCCACCACAGGAGACCATGTCTGGGGCCTTGAAAAACTCCATGTACACAACATGCCTTTCTTTCCCCTGCCCATCTGGGTTCAGCAATCCCTTCCTTGTCCTACAACTGCCTGGAGATGGCTGCAGGAGAATGTGACTCGTTACCCTCCCAGGGACAGATGTAGGCTGACCAGCCTGTCATTCTCCCAGTTCTCCTTCCTGTCATTCTTGAAGATGGGTTTGACGTCTGCCCTTCTGAGGGACCTCTGATCCTCTCTGATTACTCTGGCACTTCTGAGACCACAATCCAGAATTTCCCACAGGGCAAGAGGGGCAGATGCAGGACTGTGTAGAACAACATGTGGTGGAGATGGCAAAGGTGATATAGCAAACAGGGACACTTGCGATAAGCCTGTCCAAGGCAGCTGAGATGAAACTCACTGCACCACTGGGGTTTGTCCCTGAAGTCACACACGCAGATGTTGGGGTTCTGTCAGGTGTGCACATAGAGATATTGAGGGACAGACACTTTCCCTTTTACACACAGAGGCAGGAGCCACAGTATCCCTCTGTCCTTCTGTTCCTGTTCCCAAAGAATGGGATGCACCTCAGTCCTATGTTGTTTCACCATGTTCTACATTTGTTTTGATGTCCCACACCATTAGGAAAGGAGATTGGCTCAAGGAAGCACATCCAAGTGCTGCATTCCGGTGGTTTCCTATGGGATATTAGTCCCAACATGATATGACCTCAATGAACTGTCTGTCTCACAGGTCTTCATGGAACCACAGGAACGGTGTTTGTACTGACTCAGATTCATATCACCTCATGTACATGATGTGCATGCTCAGTCTCATCTGTTCAATGCAAACATGGACATCTGAAATACTCATTCAGTGTAATTCCATGGAAGAGTGGCTTTGGGGCAGAGGCTCTGCTGGGGAGGAGAGGAGACCAGGGGTTGCACTGGGAAATGTGTCTTTGCTGCAGAGAATTTGAGAGAGGTTCCTAAATCCCATCCCCAGCATTTCTGGTAGCAGTTAACTCTCCCTGCCCATGTCTGTGCTGCCTGCAGCTGTGTCTCTGTCCCTGGGTCTGCTCCCTGTCAGTGTCACAGACCCCGTCCCACCCGCTGTGTGCTCAGCTCTGTCCTGCTCACACCTCCTGGCGCTGCCCAGGGGCAGCTCTGTGTGCACAGGGCCTCAGGAGCAGCTCAGACAAGTCCTAACGAGAACTGGGGTCTCAGTGTCTTCTCCAAAGAGATAAATAAATCCCCATCTCCCACTGTACACCCAGACAACCAAGAGTGGAAAACTGAAAGTACAGAATCCTTCCTTTGCAGCTGTTTCTGTCTCGATGTTGTTGTTCAGAAGGACCCTCTGCCATGTCTGTGGGGTTGATCTGGAGCTGTGAGCAGCCCTGACCCACACAGCACCCTCCAACCCCACAAACTCACTGCCTGCCCTGCCGGGGGTCGCTCCTTCCACCCACAGCTGCTGCCATGGGATCTCCCTGGGCAGGCTGAGCGCTGACTCTGGCAGGCGGCAGAGTCCCTGCCCTGGCACAGCCCTGGGGTGCAGGGACCCTGCTCTGCAGGACAGCCCTGGGCACCCCTGGGTGCTCACCCAGCTTCACAGCTGTTCAGCATTGCCTGACAAGAGCCCCCTCCTTACAGATCCCACCAGCTGTGCCTGTGCCAGGTTTAGGAGATGCCTCCAGGAGCTACAGCTGCATTGCCCTGCACCCAGAGACTTACCATGGCAAGAGCTGCAAAGGTTCCTCCTCCAGTGAGCTCTCAGTCATCCTCCCAATCCTGACCACCTTTAATCTCTCTCTGCCTTGCTCGTCTCCCTGAGATCCCCAGGCAGAGCCCTCAGCCCTGCTGCGCTGTGCAGAGGAGCTGCTCCTGGGCAGAGCTGTCTCTCTGAAGCGCTGCCGCTTGCCAGGAGCTCCCTCTGTCCCAGGAGCCCAGCCCAGCTCAGCAGCACAGGAGCAGCCCAAGGCGCTTTAATGACCCCTCTGGTGGCTTTGGTCCTGAGTCCATGAACCTCAGACCCTGAAGGCAAGTTGAGGAAACCTCTCAAGAAGTCAAACTCAGATGCAAACTCCAGAGTTTCTTGTGATGTTAATGGGTCCGACTGAGGCACACAACTGAGAAACTGTCCCAGGGTCAGTTAGAGCAGAAAACTGGAGGCAGAGATCACAGGTCAGGAATAGCAAGGCGAAGGTCTCTCTGATGCTGAGTAAACCTGGTTGTCTTTCATTAATCAAAGGGCCCCCAGCCCTGGGAAGTCAGATCCTGTCCTTCCCACGTTGCCCAGGGCCCTTCCTGGACAGTGTGATGTGGGGCTGTGCAAGGCCAAGGGCAGGACTATGGTCCCACAACTCCCAGGTTCCTGGCTGGGGACAAGGAGGCCATGAGGCCCCTGTGCTGGAAGGACAAGGTGTCTCCTCACAGGCATCAGAGGTGCAGACAACAGCCATAGCCAAGGGGAGAAGGAGCTCATGTCTGGTGGGGCTTTCTGCCTCTTTACATCCCTTGATCATCTCCACCACAGCCTGTCCTGTGCTGTGGCATCCCCTGCACCTCTTTCCCTGCAGGCTGCAGACATCCCCCCTGCTGCCCCACCTTGCTCTTGTCTGAGCATCTTCCTTCCTTTGCTGAGATCTCTGCATCCTCCCCAGCTGTTCCTTGAAGCACAAAGCCTTGGGCTGATGCAGACTCCCTCTGCTGACCTGCTCCACCACAGCACTGCCGTTCCAGTCACATTCCTTGCTGCTCATGTCCAGCCTGGACCTCCCCAGCTGCACTTTGGGCCATTATTTCTTTCTCATGCTCTTTCCCACTAGGAAGAAACCTCCACCACCTCTGAAACCACCCTTCAGGCACTCTCAGGCAACTCCTGCACTGCTGCAGCCTCCCCAGCGCTGCTGGGCCAAAGCAGCCCAGGTCCCTCAGCATCCCACACCATGTGCACAAGGTGCTGAACCTGCCTTGGCAGAGCCCTGCACTCTCCAGTTCCTCCCTGCTTCTCCAAACTGGGAAGCCGCACACTGGCACAGCCCCGTGTGTGTGGGGTCACACCAGTGCTGAACCGAATGGGATGAGAACTCCAGGTGTCTGGGTCCCCACACTCCTCCTCATGCAGCCCCGTGTGCAGCTGCCTTGTTCATGGTGAGCGTGCACCACGGGCTGGTGTGGGGACCTTGGAGTGCCCAGGCCCTTCTCCTCAGGGTCACTGCTCAGCGTGTCAGGTCCTGCTCTGTCCTGATGGATGGGGTTATTGTCCCACCCTGATACAGCACTGGTCACTTCTCTTTGTACAACTTCAGAGCTTTCTGCTGGTTGAATACCAGATTTTCACAAGGTCTGGACTCACCCTGGACTGAAGCTCCATTTGCTCATCTGTTAATATTTTCATGCAGATGGTTTATCCTGATAAGGGTTTCTCTCCCAAGATAACAGGATAAGGAGTTACAGGACACTACAAATTCCTTCTCCTGGAGAAACTGTGGAGTCTTAGGGGTCTGCTACTCACAATGTCAGAGGTTTGGACTCACAGTGGTAGATTCCCTTCTTGTGAGAGAACAGCAGGAATCCATGAAATTCAGCCTGGCGACAGACAATGTCAGCTGAAGGTTGAGGAGTCACCATGAGAAGGCAGAACAACATGGGCAATGTTGTTGTCACTGGACATCAGCTACAGACTCAGTGATGAGGAAGAGGAATTAGATGAGGCCTCCTTCAGACAAATGAAAGAAGCCTCATGTTTCCAGGGCAGTGTCCTCATGACAGACCTTAGACATCCCAATATCTGCAAGGTACCAACCATCCAAGAGGGGTTGGAGCTCATTGACAACATCTTCCTGACACAGGTGACTGAGGAGTCAGTGGGGTGAGGTGCCCTGTGGGACTTCACGCTTACAAACCACAAAGAGTTGATCAGGATGGAACAGTCAGGGATGGGAAAGTGGAGCTGAGGCTCCTGGGAGATGACCACAAGGCCAAGAGCAGGATTTCAGGAGAGCAAGCTTTGGCCTGCTGAGGGACCTGCTTGGGTCCTATGGGATATGACCTTGGTGTCTGCAGTGCTTTTCTCACACATTTCCTCCCTCCTCTCTCCCACCTGCTGTTGTGCAGCGTTTTTTACCCTTTCTCAAATACAATATCACAGGGGTGCTGCCAGCATCAATGAGTGGCTCAGATTTGGCAAGGAGTGGGTCCATTTTGGAGTAGCTGAAATGGGCTCTGTCTGACGTTGGTCAAACTCCTGTTGTCTTCTCAGAGAGGTGACAACTGTAGCACACCCACACCCACCCCCCGTTCCAAGACTTTGCCATAAACCCAGCACGGGGTGACAGTGCGTTGGGTGTTACAAAATAATTGATCGTGAAGAAGAAATTGTAAAGATCTTCTTTCAGCAACGCATGAAAGTCTCCAGTCAATGAGCAGGTTCCTATGGGGCACTGTAATTGCCGTGACAGTCACTGGCCAGGCAAATCTGCAGTTGCCAACAGTCCAAAGGATCTTGGGCCAAATGCTTAAGAGAGCTGCCTGATGGGCCAACAAGGGTGATGCTCACCTGGATCTGGTACCAACGAAGAAGGAAGAGATGGTGAGGGATGTGAACATGAGTGTCCACCTTGGCTGTTGTGACCAGGACACAGTGGGGTCCCAGGCACCAGAGGGGAGGGAGGAAGGCCAGCAGCAGAGCACAGGCTGGTGGGCTCCAGAGGAGAAGACTTTGACATACTGGGGGATGGCAGGTAGAGGTGGTGATGTGGTAAAGTCATGGAGGGTGAAGGAGCTCAGGAAATCTGATCAGCCTTATAGGACAGGCTGCTCCAAGCACAAGAATGATCCCTCCGAGTACCCATAAAAAGAAGCATTTATCTTGTGAGGCTGCTCCTCTGAACTGATGGAGCTGCAGAGCAAAAAGGCATCACACAGGAGGTGGAAGCAGGGGAAGCTACAAAGGAGGAATTTAGAAACCTTGGCCACGGATGCAGAGATGATTCCAAAGTTGCCCTGGACTTGATACCTAAAGGGGAGGCGGAGGGCAGCAAGATGAGCTGATACAGCTTCCTTACAAAAAAAAAAAGGAATAGACAGGGAGAACATGGGCTTGCTGCTGAACTTTATAGGGGCAGAATCAGACAGGACTGAGGTTCTTCATGGCTTCTTTGCCTCCATCTTCACCAGCAAGGTCTCCTGCGACTTTGTTCCTGAAGACAGGAGTCTGGAGAACACCCAGCAGTGGATGGGGCTCAAGTCAGGGGTGACCTGAGCAAACTCAGACACCATTACAGAACAGGAGATGGGTCACTTGAACAGCTCCCTGAACACAAGTATCACTGTGCTGTGGCACCTGAGATTCCCAGGAACACCCACCTCTTGGTACAGAGGAGTGTGACTCCTCTTGAGGTGTCCTGGCCTGTCTCCTCGGTCAAGTGATGCTTTAGGCACCCACTTCTCTGACACATTCAGTCATTCTCAGGAGATTCTCTAGATCAATATTCATTGGATATTGTTGATACCAGCTGTTGTGGAAATAAGGGTTTTGGGAGGGTGATGGAAATATTAGAGATTTGGTTTTATTACTCTTTATTATGGAAATGCTCACTGTTTGGCTACAATTCTGAAATCTCTGAAATCATCCACACCAGACTTGAAGCCTTTAGGAAAGTGCTGCAGAGAGCATTGTCTTGAAAGGGCGTTTTGGATGTTACTGACCCCTCTGCTGCCACGATCCTGAACTGCAGGTACTGAAAGAATGAACAAACCCGTCATGACCTGAAGGGCAGAAACAAACCCCAAGTTTCTGAGGGTGTTTGGGACCCCACGAAGGACCATTGCTGACACAAGCAGTCCCTGTCCCTGGAGACAACGGTCAGCAGTCGTAAAGGTGATGTGGAGGTGGCTCTGGTGCCACGTCAGCCCTTGACGTTTGTTCATCACCAGAATGGCCAAGCCCTGACCCCAGGACCAGACAAAGGAGACCCTTTCAGTCAAAGGTTTCTCAGGCTCTGCCTGTGGTCACTGTGAGTGTTTTGTGTTTTGGGGGTGGGTTTGGTGCCAAATGCTGTTGCTTTAACCACAAGGCTCTGGTTTTCTGAGGACTTGGAAATGCCTGTGAGGTCCCCCAAACCCATTCAACTTCTTTCATACACCTCGCAATGGTCACCAATCACCTGAGCTGTCCCAGTCCCACACTTGCTTGAATCCTCTATTTGGATCCATACCCATCACTCCAGGAGGTCCATGCATCCACCAGGTTCATGGAAGAGTCCTGAGGTCCATCCAAGTGTGGGCAGTGTAAGAGAGGAGCAGAGCAGGATCAGCTCATGGGCCATGACTGAGCACAAACACCCCAGCAGCAGCCATTCCCCATCTCCCAGGCACAGCTAAGCCCACAGCATGCAAATGGAACTGCCATATATCCTTAGTCCAAAAAAGCCTGCCTTCTTTCCAAAATCAACAACAATCTTTCTACTATTCCTCTTTGACCCCCAGATATCAGCCGCATTCCACTTGTGGCTCAGACATGGTTGTAAGGATTTGCTGAAGTCATCAACCGTCACCCTTTTCTACCCCACATCTCCTGACCCTCTCCCACACCACACATGGCCGGTCACTGCTGCTCAGGGCCTCACGCTCTACAGAACAGGTCTTGAGCTTCTTGGTTCTTCCTGGTGCTTGTTATAATCTTCCTCACTCCCTCCAGATCTCACGGTGAGATTTCTTGTTCATGACAGGGCCTTTGTAACCAACTCTTATGAAATGGTTGTCCTGTGATCATCTGTGCAGAAGAAATGATCACAGAAAAGCACCAAATATGTCAAATCTGATGCCGAGTGAAATGCAATAAAACCTTGTTGAGCCAGCCCTGTAGCTGTGTCTTTCCAGCAAGGAGTTTCTCCTGAGAAAGGGATCCAACCTCTGCCACTCTCTGCAGAGGCACATGAGCAGCGTCCATGCACCTGGGGACACAAAGGGTGACTTTTGCAAGATCACCCTCTATCTGGACCATTTAAAAATTTACCTGTGGATGGGGTATCAAGCCTTACAGTACAGCAGAGACTGGAGTTCTGAGCTCCCTTCAACTCCCTGTGTGACAGTCTGTAAAATTAATTAACCCAGTGAAAAAGTTGGTTTTGATTCTCTTCACAGCCAGAAGCACCACATGGCTCAGGAGACAATCCAGGATACCCAACCAGCACTCACATGCTCTGCACTTAAAGTTCAGGTGTTCCCGGGAATCTCAGCAGACACGTCACGCTGATATCTGGGTTCAAGGAGCTGGTCAAGAGCCTCGTCTGCATTTCTGTAACGGTGGCTTTGCTGCCTGGCTGATGTGCAGACTCTGTACATGGATGCTGACACCTCTTGAACAACCTGCTCTGAAAGGATGAACAAGGTGGTGTTTTCTTTCTGGAAGGGTATTAGGACAGCAAACAAGAGGAAGCTGGATTGCAGGAAATGAAAAAGGATACAAACGTTGTGATCAGGGTTGTTTATGGTTACTTGTAAAGCAGCCTTGCGCCTCATGCGAATTATTTCTGTGATCAGAGGGAACCTGAGAGCTTTCTCCAAATCAGAAACATGAAGGGGAAGGAAGGAAGGAAGGACAGTGTCATTCAGTCTCTAAGGCACCTCAAGAGGTGTCTTGACCAACCTCCTCCTCAAAGCAGAGTCAGACCAGATTAGTGAGGGGTCTATACAAACACATTGTGGTAACTTTCTGATGTAGAATGGATGCGCACTGCTGGGAAACAGCTTCCAGTGCTTGACTGTCCTCAGGAATGCAAAGTTTTTCCCCTTATCTATTGTCCTTCTAAGCCAAACCATCCAAATTGCCTTTTACCCGTCTACTTGCACACTGACACAGACCATAATATCCTAACTTGGGCACAAGCACATTGTAGGGGATGACGCTGAATGCCTTGCTGACTTCCAGGTAACAGACCACCCCTGCTCTGCCCACATCCAAACCCTGTCCTTTCCTCACTGAAAGCAAAGAGGATGGACAGGCACAACCTGCCCTGGGTAAACCCCGTCACCTTCTCTTCCAGACACCCAGAAATGGGGTCCCAGTGGACATGTTCTGGGGCACAGCCCTTAGTTCCCCTGCTCACCCACTGGCCATTTTGAAAAGTGCACACACTGTGTGAGAGCTGCCAGTGGTCAGGGACTCCCCCCAGTCTCCATGAGCTTTCCAAGATGGTGGAGAGTGGCCTCCCTGTGACATCGTCCTGCTGTCTCAGCTCCTGGGATGCTGCCCCTGCTGTCCCATAGACTGGAAAGGGTAGTGTTAGTTCCAGTGGCCCCTGACTTGATCCCCATCCTATGCTGCTTGTCCTCCAGATTCCTGTCTCAAGTCACAGAGGCCTGGACACATTGCTGGTGAAGATACAGGACAACAGGACACAGGGATTCTCACCTCTTTCCCTTATTAAATTGATCAGTGGCCACACACTGTCTTTGTTTCTCCTTTAAGTGTTCTTGCAGTAGTAACAGCTCATTATGGGCCCTTGAACTCCCTTACAGGTCCAGACTGAGTTCTGATCTGGGCTGTTCTGTGCTTGGAGGCTGCTGTCCTTGCAGACCAGATGAACTCACTTCTGCCACCCTGCCTGGCAGTTCATTCCACCCGTGTCACAGCTCTGTCTGCAGCACTGACAGCTCCAGCTCCCCCAGTCAGGTCCCTGGCTGAGGACATTGCCTCACATCTGGGCTGAACCACCCCAGCTGTGGCACCAGCCCAGATCTGACCTGCCACAAGAAACTGGTACCAAGTGTCCAAGAGCCCATGTGTGCAAAGGCTTTGCCTCAGAGCACAGACATGACATGGTCAAAGATTGATGAATGTCTCTCTAGACCTAGGAGTATAAAACCAGAATATGATGCTTAAACTCATTCAAATGAAGAATTTCCCATCCACAGTTTACAGAAATTTGCTGTAACATTCCTGGTGTCCTGCCTAATGATGGGACAAGAAAATATGATTCTCATACTGATTTATTTTTTAATACAGAGAACACAATGCTGGCAAGAAGTGTCTGTTTAGAGGAGAGAGAATCAACATCACTGATTACTTGAGGCTGTTTGAAGGGATGTGCCCTTGGAGCCCCAGGGACACATGGAGGGAACCCAGAGGGGACAGAGAAAGGGACATCATGGGCTGCTCCTGTGCTGCTGAGCTGGGCTGGGCTCCTGGGACAGAGGGAGCTCCTGGCAAGCGGCAGCGCTGCAGAGAGACAGCTCTGCCCAGGAGCAGCTCCTCTGCACAACACAGCAGGGCTGAGGGCTCTGCCTGCAGCACCAAGGGCAGAGGAGCCAGGCACAGAGAGGGGAAAGGCAATGTAGGTGGTTCGCTGCTGAGGGCTCATTGAGAGACAAATCTTCACAGTCCTTACATAGTAAGTCTCTGGCTGTAGGACAATGCAGCTGCATTTCCTGGAGAGAGACCCTAAAGATGATTCATCCCACAATCTACAGGATCTGTCAGGTCTTTCTCACAGTATCTCTGTTGTAGAGAAGAACACACTCCAGAGCAGGGCTTCCCTGCAGCACCATCAATGGGAAAGGGCATCATGGCACCTTCTGCTGAGGGTGACTGCAGGGGGACCTCCCAGGGGTGCCCAGGGCTGTCCTGCAGAGCAGGGTCCCTGCACCCCAGGGCTGTGCCAGGGCAGGGACTCTGCCGCCTGCCAGGGTCAGCACTCAGCCTGCCCGGGGAGATCCCAACAATACTGAGGGGAGAAGATGTCACATGAAGGAGCAAGCCCGATAGGGCAGGAAATGTGTTTCTGCTGTGGAGAGGGTGCGGTGTGGGTCAGCACTGCTCACACCTCCAGATCACCCCAAGATTTTTCCAGGGGGATGCCTCAAGGACAAGATCAGTGCAAGGATTACCAGACAGAAAAGGAGCTTTCCTGCGCCTGTCTTTTCAGTTTCCTCTCCCAAGGAGTGGGGGGTGCAGGAAAGGATAAAATGAAAATGAGCTCTCATGCTTAAACAAGTCACTGAGACTCCTGAACTGCAACTCTGAGTGATCAGTACATCTGCCAGAAGGCTCATAACATCCCTTCACCACCCCTCTGCCTGTGCACAGCACCTGCATCACCTTGGCTGGACCCATCAGACTAGTCTGACCTGTCCTGTTTTCCAGCCTGCAAACAGGAAGATGCCCCCAGGCAGTGCCCTGTGAACAGGCAGGATCTGTAGGGCCGGGGGAGGGCACAGAGGGTGGGATGGGGTCTGTGAGCACTGACAGGGAAGAGGCATGGACAGGGAAACACCTCCCAGGGGGACAATCTCCAGGCAGCAGGGAAATGATCAGAAATGAGAGGAAACTAAACCTGGAGTGGTTATGGGAGGGAGAACAGAGAAAAGACCCTGTGATCCTCTGCAGTGCAGATCCCTCCTGTGAGCAGCCCCCTGGCCTCCTGTCCCACCCAGCAAAGCCTCTGCCCTCAGGGCCGGGGGCTCCAAGGCATGAAGCAGCTCCTGTGCAGCCAGAGCTCCAGTTCCTCTGCAGAGCACAGGGGCTGAGAGCAGCTGCCCGGCAATGTTGGTGTCTGGGAGGTGGCTGCACAGCTGGGGAAGGGTGACGCTGTCTGAGTGCCCGGCTGCCTCTGCCCTGGCCTCTCTCACACCTACCCTCACCGCATTGTCCTTCTTGCTCCCCTGCTCTGGGTCACTGCTGTTGGGATCTTGTTCTTGCTGTCAGGCTCTCTCGGGATGGCAGTTTCAGCTGCAGAGTCACAGTCTGACCTTGTGGGTCCTTTCCTGCAGGTGTGTCCATGGGAACAGTTGTCCCAGCTTTTCTCTGCTCTGTGGAGCCGTGGGCAATGCAGTCTGTGGGGATGGGGAATGAGCTGAATCTCCCTGAATCAAATGCCGACATTAGGACTGTTGGCTGTGTCACTGAGGTTTCCTTCCAAGCTGTGAGTTTCCATCCAGGATGCAAACCTGTCCTACAGCATCTGTGTGTTATGTGAAATCCCCACAGATAAGCACAAAGCTGCTGTGACAGAGAAAATGCTGTTTGGTTTTTGAAATGAGCCATGTGTGTCCTGGTTCCAATGTGAATGCTGAGACCTTAGGAAAGGGTGAGACATGTTTTGGTTCCATTTGACAAAGATGAACTCCAGCTGGAGGAAGGTCTGGAAGAAGGAGAAGGGGGTGTGGAGTAGGGGGAGGATGTGTGAGAAATGGCTTTGATTTCCTCAGAGAAGTCTCCTCTTACTTGTCTGTTTTGCCCTGTGACAGTGCCCCATGTGCAGAGCCAGCAAATGCCCAACAGCAGCTCCATCACCCAGTTCCTCCTCCTGCCGTTCACAGACACACGGGAGCTGCAGCTCTTGCACTTCTGGCTCTTCCTGGGCATCTACCTGGCTGCCTTCCTGGGCAACGGCCTCATCATCACCACCATAGCCTGGGACCAGCACCTCCACACCCCCATGTACTTCTTCCTCCTCCACCTCTCCCTCCTCGACCTGGGCTCCATCTCCACCACTCTCCCCAAGTCCATGGTCAATTCCCTCTGGGACACCAGGAACATCTCCTATACAGGATGTGCTGCCCAAGTCTTTTTTCTCTTGTTCTGTGCTACAGCAGAATATTCTCTCCTCACCATCATGTCCTACGACCGCTACGTTGCCATCTGCAAACCCCTGCACTACGGGACCCTCCTGGGCAGCAGAGCTTGTGTCCACATGGCAGCAGCTGCCTGGGCCACTGGGTTTCTCTATTCTCTGCTGCACACGACCAATACATTTTCACTGCCACTGTGCAAGGGCAATGCCCTGGGCCAGTTCTTCTGTGAAATCCCCCAGATTCTCAAGCTCTCCTGCTCACACTCCTACCTCAGGGAAGCTGGGCTTATTGTTGTCAGTGTCTTCTTAGTTTTTTTATGTTTTGTGTTCATTGTGGTGTCCTATGTTCAGATCTTCAGGGCCGTGCTGAGGATCCCCTCTCAGCAGGGATGGCACAAACCCTTTTCCACCTGCCTCCCTCACCTGGCTGTGGTCTCCCTGTTTGTCAGTACCGCCGTATTTGTCCACCTGAAGCCCCCCTCTCTTTCTTCCTCATCCCTGGACCTGGTGTCTGTTCTGTACTCGGTGGTGCCTCCAGCAGTGAACCCTCTCATCTACAGCATGAGGAACCAGGAGCTCAAGGATGCCTTGAGGAAACTAATGACGGGATGCATTTGAAGTGCTCATCAACTGCTCTCTAACAGATAACAGTTTTAATGTAACTCATTAGAGGCCCAGACTTCTGGGTGTGTGTGTTAGTGGTATTTATTTTTTAATAAATCATGATATTTTTGTCATCCGCTTTCTAATCCATCGCTTCAGACAAGCCAGAAGGGAAAGACTCCAGCCTGGCTGAACAGAGAGTTTCAGGTGGAACTCAGGAATAAAAGAATTCAAAACCTATGGAAGGAGAGTCTGGCAAGCCAGGAGATATACAGGGATGTCATGAAGCTGTTCAGGAAGGAATCAGAAGGGCCAAAGCCCAACTGGAGCTGAATCTGTCCAGTGCCATAAAGGAAAAATAATATTTCTATAAATACATTATCCACACAAGGAAGGTAAAGAGAAACGTCATCCTTTATTGGATGCAGGAGGAAACACAGTGACAAGGATTAGGAAAAGGCTGAGGCCTTCTTGCCTCAGTCTTTAATAGTCAGAACAGTTGTGCTCCAGGTCCGCAGCCCCCTGAGCCAGAAAACAGGGATGGGGAGCAAATTGAAGCTCAAAAAATCCAAGGGAAATGGCTGGTGACCTGCTACAACACTTGAACACCCACAAGTCTATGGGGCCAGATGGGATACACCAAGGGTGCTGAGGGAGCTGGCGGAGGTCATCACTGAGCCTCTTTCCATTATCTACCAGCAATCCTGGCTAAGTGGGGCGGTCCCGGTTCACTGGAAGTTGGTGAAAGTGACACCCATCTACAAGACAGGACATAAGAAGGATCTAGGGAACTATAGTCCTGTCAACCTGACCTCAGTCCCAGGGAATAGTATGGATCGTATCATCCTGAGTGCCATTATGTGGCAGACACAGGACAACCAGGTGATCAGTCCTAGGCAGCATGGGTTTAAGAAAGGCAGGTCCTGCTTGACAAACCTGATCTCCTCCATGACAAGGCACCCTGTATAGGGGATCAGGGAAGCTTTAGTAAGACTTTGACACAGTTTCCCACAGCATCTCCTGGAGAAGCTGCAGCTCATGGCCTGGATGGTGTATCTGCGATGGATAAAGAACTGGCTGGAGGGTCGGGCCCAAGGAGTTGTGGTGAACGGAGCCAAATCCAGTTGGTGGCCGGTCATGAGTGGTGTCCCCAGGGCTCAGTATTGGTGCCAGTTCTGTTTAATTTCTTTATCAAGGATTTAGACAAGGGGATCACGTGCACCCTCAATAAGTTTGCAGATGACACCAAGTCTGTTGAGAGTGTTGACCTGCTAGAGGGTAGGAAGTCTCTACAGAGAGATCTGGATCAGGTGGATCGATGGGCTGAGGCCAATTGTATGAGGTTCAACATGGCCAAATGCTGGGTCCTGCACTTGGGTCACAACAACCCCAGGCAGCGCTACAGGCTGAGGGAAGAACGGCTAGAAATTTGTTGAGGACGGAAAGGACCTGGGGCTGTTGTTGACAGTGGTTGAACCTAAGCCAGCATGTGCCCAGGTGGCCAAATAGGGCCAGTGGTATCCTGGTTGGATCAGCAATAGTGTGGCCAGCAGGACTAGGGCAGTGATTGTTCTCATGTACTGAGGACTGGTGAGTCTGCACCTCGAGTCCTGGGGTCAGGTTTGAGCCCCTTATGACAAAAAAGACCTTGAGGTTCTGGAGCAAGTTCAGAGAAGGGAACGGAGTTGGTGAGGGGCTGACGAGCAAGTGTGATGAGGAGCAGTTGAGGGAACAGGAGATGTTTAACCTGGAGAACAGGAGGCTGAGGGGAGACCTTATGAGTGTCCACAACTACCTGAAAAGAGGTTGGAACATGGAGGATGTTGATCTCTTCTCCCAAGTACCGAGGGATAGGACAAGACGGAAGGGCCTTAAGTTGTGCCAGGGGAGGTTTAGATTGGACATAAGGAAACGCTTCTTCATGGAAAAGGTTGTGAAGCAGTGACTAGGGTTCCCAGGGAAGTGGTTGAGTCATCATTCCTGGGGGTGTCTAAAAGATGTATAGAGAAGGTTCTCTGGGAAATGGTTTAGTGCTAGAGTTAGGTTATGGTTGGACTTCATGGTCTCCTCTAAATAAAATGATTTTATGGTTCTAGGATCCTGTGATTCTATGCTTGAAGGGCTATTTCCCAGATGGTGGAGCTTTCCTTGGAGATAGGAATCATAGAAGCATAGAGAGTGTTGGAAGGGAGCTTCAAAAGTCATCTAGTCCGACTCCCCTGCCATGGGCAGGGACATCTTCAGGCAGATCAGGCTGCTCAGAGTCCCATCCAGCCTGGCCTGGGAATTCTTCAGGGATGGGGCATCCACCACCTCTCTGGGCAACCAGTGGTTGTGTTTCATCACCCGCATTGTGAAAAATGTCTTCCACATGTCTGGCCTCAGTCTCCCCTCTTCTAGTTCAAAACCATCACCCCTTGTCCTATCACAACAAGCCCCACTAAAAAGTCTGTTCCCATCATTCTTATCGACATGTTTTAAGTACAGAAACATGGGAATAAGGTCTCCCAGGAGCCTTCTCTTTTCCAGGCTTAACAACCCCAACTCTCCCAGCCTGTCCTGCCAGCAGAGCTGTTCCATTCCTCTGATCATCTTGGTGACCCTGCTCTGGACCCTCTCCAACAGTTCCATGTCTTTCCTGTACTGAGGGCTCCAGAGCTGGATGCAGGACTCCAGGTGGGCTCTCACCAGAGTGGAGCAGAATCCCCTCCCTTGACCTGCTGGTCATGCTCCTTTGGATGCAGCCCAAGATACATTTGACCTTCTGGGCTGCAAGCACACATTGATGGCTCCAGTCCAGTCTTTCACCCACCAATTTCCCCAAATCTTTCTTGTCAAGGCTGCTCTCCATCCCTTCATCCCCAGCCTGTACTGATACCCAGGGTTGCCCCAGGAGATGCAGGACCTTGCGTTTGGTCTTGCTGAAGCTCAGGAGACTCACATGAACCCACTTCTCCAGCTTATGCAGGTCCCTCTGAATGCCCTACTGTCCCCCAGGTGTATCAGCAACGCCACTCTGTTTGGTGTCATCTGCAAACTTGCTGAGGATGCACTTGATCCCACTATGCCACTGGTGAAGATAATAAATGGTACTGATCCCAGTATGGACCCATGAAGGACACCACTTGTCACCAGTGTCCGTCCAGACATTGTGCCATTGACCACCACTCTCTGGGTGTGACCACTGAGACAGTTCCTCATCCGCAGAACAGTCCAGTCATCAAATCCATATCTCTCCAATGTAGAGAGAAGGATGTGGTGAGGGACTATTTCAAAGGCTTTACAGAAGTCCAGATAGATGGCATCCATAGCCCCTCCTTTGTCCACTGATGTAGTTACTCTATCGTAGAAGGCCACTGGGTTAGTCAGGCAGGACTTGCCCTTGGTAGAGATGTGCTGCCTGTCTCAAATCACCTCCCTGTCCTCCTTGTGCCTTAGCACAGCTTCTAGGAGGATCTGTTCCATGATCTTCCCAGGCACAGGTAAGAGGCTGACAGGTCAGTACTTTTCAGGGTCCTCCTTTCTACAGCAGAGAAACACTGCCACAGAGCACAGCTTGGAACGTGGAGACTGTACATGAGGAGGGAGAAATGTGACCCAAATGGCAGTGCTGTGGCACAAGAAATCATCCAGGAGGAGCATAAGATCAGTCCATGTCCTTGTGTTTCAAGGAACAGAGCATGAGACTGGAGACACATCAGTCAACGTTTGGAAATGCCAGGGCGAGAGCAAGGGGAGGAAGCGAGATGGGTGTCTACAGCCTGCAGGGAAACAGAAGCAGCTGTGAGACAGTGTAGGACAACCTGTGGTGGAGATGGCAAAGGGCACTGGCAAGGCTGTATGTCACCAAGAGAACCCAAGTCTTTGTCCCCTTAGCTATGGCCATGGCCTCTGCCACCAAGGCCTGTGAGGAGACATGTTGTCCTGAGGCACTGGGGCACCTCATGGCCTCCTTGCACACCCCCAGGAAGGCTGGGAACTGTCACACCATTGTCCTTCACTCAGCATCACACAGGCCACATACCCCTGGCCCAGGAAGAGCCCTGAGCAATGTGTGAGGGACAGGATCTGCCTTCCCAGGGGCTGGGGGTCAGGCCTTGGCCTCTCTGCTTCACCCAACAAAACCAGGGTTTTCTCAGCACCTCAGCTGCCTGCACATTTCCCTTTGTTTATCTGCCACCATGGCCTCCAATTCTCTGCTCTAACGAGTCCCTGGGGAGGCTCTGCTGGTACTTGCCCTCAGTGGAACTCATTAATACTTCAAGGTACTTAGTACTTTTTTCTTCTGGCTTTGACTTCTGGAAAGGTTTGTGCAATCTCCTCCCAGCACATGAGTAATGTTCAAGGACTCAGCACCAAATGCACCATGGGGCTCATTACACTGAAGAAAGCTCTATCAAACCATGTCTCTTCTTGTAATTGTCTTTCAGTCTTCTCTAGTTAATCAGAGAGTTTTCTTGGTGTAATAATGGAGAATGATTTCAAAAAGCTTCTGACAACAATGTCTTTCTATTGTAAAGGGTGCATTTTATTACTTATCAGTTTGCAGAAGACCTGATTGCAGCATTATCTGATGTTGATCCAGGGTCTCTCCTAAGCAGGTCTGGACTGGCTGGAGAAGCTGTCCCTGGAGCTCTCACACCGTGTGCACAACCTTGCTCCTCACCTCCCCAACCCCATCGTTTCTCTCATTGGCCCCCTGGGCCTTGCATCCCTTTTCCTTACACCAGACTTCTCCACTGCAGTCTGCAGCTGGATGTGCCAGCTCCTTTGCACCAGCTCCCACCTGCTCTCCTTGGAGACCTGGCTGCACACAGCAAACAGGGACTTTGCTTTACCTTTGAACTAACAAAATAACACTGATGAGAGTCATGATTAAAACACATCCTCAACTGTACACCATGGACAAACTGCCACCACTGAGGTTCACCTTCTCCAAGGCAGAACCGTGCAAGAAATGTTGTAGATAGGAAGGTAATTATAAAATAAACACAATAAAAGAGTTGGCTAAAGACAGAATTAGACAGAGTACTGAAAGACAAGAAAACTTATAACTCCTTGAAACTGAAAGCAGCAACTGGATTGTGGAAAAGTGTCTGAGTGATCAAACCGTAAGAGGAAGGGAACCCCAGAGAGCAATCGCAAGTGCTTGTGTGCAGATCAGCTGCTGGAAATGGGACTTCAGACATGGTCGGTTTAGTTAGGGCAGGAGGAAATACCTGGAAGATGAGGGAGATCAGATGCGCAGCCTGATAGAGAGAGTGCTGAGAAGGCAAATCTAGTGGAAGATCAGTAGTTCTCCTGTTGCTCTTAATGCACATGCTGAATAGTCTCATTTTGATCTCATGGGAAAACACTGGTATTTAAAATATTCAAAACAAAGAAAGGAGAAATAAAACACCAACAATATGTGATGCTTAAAGTTGCAACAAGACAGTTCCTTCACTCTACATCTTTCATTTGATTTCTTTTTCCCTTCAGTTTTTAAAAATGTTCTCTAGATTTCTGTCCTGCCAAAGCATCCAGCATTAAAAAGATAATCCTTTTTCTTTCGTGGAGTCAAAGGCACCAAACAATCCACTGCCATGGACTGTCAGTGCCACTTTTTACCCTTGGCACAGAGTGAGTCCTGCTGGAAGCTGTTGGCCACTCTTGCCTGACGGAGGGAAGAAGGAGAAAAAGGTTAATTGAACTGTTCTCTTTTTAGATGGTCATATTGACATTCATCTTAACACACCTGTGTTATATGTCTTTCTATGTGGTCATGAGCTCCCTTTGAACCTGAATGACACTGCCCTTCCTTCCCCTTCATGTTTTCAGTTTAGAGATTCTCTCTGACCACAGGAACAATTCACATGAAGTGCAGGGCTGCTTTACAAGTACCCCTGAACAGTCCTGACCACATTCCTTTTCGTTTGACCCAACCCAACTTGTTCTTTTTTGCTATACTAATGCTCTTCCAGAAAACACTGCCCATTTTGTTAATCCTCTCAGAGCAGGTTGTTCAAGAGGTGTCAGCATCCATGTGCAGAGTCTGCACATCAGCCAGGCAGCAAAGCCACCACTGCAGAAATGGAGACAAGGAACTTGACCAGCTCCTTGAACCCAGATATCAGCGTGAGGTGTCTGCTGAGACTGCAGTGAACATCTGAACTCGAAGAGCAGAGCATGTGAGTCCCCATTGGGTATCCTGGCTTGTCTCCTGACCCATGGGGTGCTTCAGGGTGTGAAGAGAACCAAAAAAGCCATTTGACTGGGGTAGTTCCATTTTACACGTGTCACACTGGGCAGGTGAAGGGAGTTCGGAACTCCAGACTCTGCTGCACAGTTGGGACTTGAGAGACTGGATACGCATGTAAAAGTGTTGTGTAAGTGTACATCACATAAACATTCTGGCTTCCTTTGTGCCTTTGCACTGACCTGGGATCTGTTCCTTGGCCTTCTTTGCCTCAAAAAGAAACTGTTCTCATATGCCACCTCCACATCACACCAGGGAAAATAAAAAAGGAGGAAAGTTATGAAAGAAGCATGATTTTGGGGTAATTCTTTCCAACAGGTGTAATCTTTAGATGATTAAAATAAAGGTGAGACGAAAAGCATTGCTCCAAGAACTTATTTCAGGACACAACTACTGAGGCATAGTAGATGTTTTGAAAAGTAAGAATGACTGTTAGGAATGCTATTAAAGAGCTTTACTTCATAACCATCATCAGTGAGAATAAGGAGTTCCCTGTTACTGTTTTTAGTGATAGCACCACTGTTCAAAACCATCTTTCAGAGCATCTCTGTTGTCCCTCGGCTCCAAAGCTCAGCCTGCTCAGATTTTGAAGGGATTGCTTCAAACCCCTGTGACCCAAATCTCTACAACTGTCTCTCCTCAACAGCCCTTTACCCCAGGAAGGGGAAAACTCCCAATGCAGGCACCAAGCAGTGCCCAACCTGCCTGGAGAGTCAGGACAGCTGTGCCACACAACAGCAGCCTCTGAGGGAAGCTGGAGGTGATGGAATTGAAATGGTTTCAAACCAAATCATAGAATCATAGCATAATGGAATCATTTAGGCTAGAAGAGACCCTTGAGAACATGGAGTCCAACTGTAAATCAAACACTGTCAGCTCCACCACTATACCAGATCCCTAAGTGCCACATCTCCACATCGTTTAAATACCTCCAGGGATGGAACCCCAAATACTGAGCTGGCAGGACACCATTGGCTGCAGTTGGACATAAGATACTGGTCATGACTGTGAGTTCAGCCCTCGGTGGCAGAATGTCTCACACCCTCACTGAGGAGGGCAGGGGGCTGGGAGATGGGAGCACGTTTCAGTTTCCAGATCCCAGCACAGAGCCCAAACCATCCTGCCCTTGAACTCTGGCATCCCATTTCCTGAGATGCAAAGCTGGTGGCCTTCTGAGCATAATCAGGTTAAAAGGCATGAGAAGTCCTTCAAATGTTTGCATAACTTATCTAGACACAGGGGTAACTCACCAGGTCTTTACGGCATTTCACTCGGCATCAGTTTTGACATAATGGGTGCTGTCCTGTGACTGCCCTTTCTGCACAAATGATCATAAAAACACAACCATTAAGTAAGACAAGGCCATAGGGGGCTGTTATGGACAAGAAAGCTCACCATGAACTCTGCAGAGAGCAAAGAAGTTTATTATAATCACCATGACGAACCAAGAAGCTCAAGGCCTCTTCTGAAGAGCGGGAGGCCCTGAGCAGCCATGATTGGCCATTGTAGGTGTGGGAGAGGGTGAGGGCATGTCAGGGAGAAGCAGTGAGATGGCTGATGGCTTCAGTGAATCCTTACAGCCATGTCTGAGCCCAGAAATGGAAAGCAGTTGATGTCTGCAGGTGGAGGAGGAACAGGAGGAAGAATTTCCTGGGAATATGGAAGGAAGAAAGGCCTCTCTTGGGCTACTCATATATGGCAGTGACATTTCCATCCTGGGAGCATGACTGTGCCTGGAAGATGGGGAATGGCTGCTGCTGGGGTGTTTGTGCTCAGTCATGGTCCATGAGCTGACCCTGCTCTGCTCCTCTCTTACAGTGCCCACACTTGGATGGTCCTCAGGAATCATCCATGAGCCTGGACGATGCATGAACCTCCTGGAGTGATGGGTATGGATCCAAATAGAGGATTCAAGCAAGTTTGGGACTGGGACATTGAGGTGATTGGTGACCATTGCCAGGTGTATGAAAGAAGGTGGATGAGTTATGAGGAACTCACAGGCATTTGCAGCTCCACAGAAAACCAGAGCCTTGCTGTTAAAGCAACAGCAGTTCACATAAAACCAACTCCCAAAATACAAAACACACTGACCACAGGAAAAACCTTGATAAATATTCGAGAAAGATCTACCAGGTCCCAGGGGTCAGATCTCAGCCATTCTGGAGATGAACAAGCATCAAGGGCTCACATGGCATCAGAGCCACCTCCACATGGCCCTCCCCACCTCTAACCAGTGTCTCCAAGTCTTTCCTTGACCAGCCTCCAGGGACAGGGACCTGCACTGGTTGTTTCCTTCACAGCTGTGTCAGCGATGGCCCTTCATGGGGTCCTAAACACCCTCAGAAACTTGGGGTTTGCTTCTACCTTTCACTTCATCAGAGGTTTGTTCATGGTTTCAGTAGCTGCAGTTCAGGACCATGGCAGCAGAGGGCTCATGAACATCGAAAATGCTCTTACAATCTAAGGCTCTGTGCAGCATTTTCCTAAAAGTTTCAAGTCTGGTGTGGATGATTAGAGAGATTTCAGGAATAGCCAAACAGAAAGTATTTCCATAATAAAGAGCAAGAAATCAGTATTTCTTCTGTTTCCTTCCCTGCTCACCCTTCCCTTCCTTTCCAGAGCTGTTCATCTCAGCAGTTTCGTTTTCATATAGTTCTGGAGAGTCTCCTGATAAAGACTGAATATAATGGAAAAGTGGGTGCCTAAATCACCATGTGAATGAGGAGACAGGCCAGGACACCTCAAGAGGAGTCACACTCCTCTGGACCAAGAGGTGTTCCTGGGAATCTCAGGCAACAGAGCACAGTGACACTTGTGTTCAAGGACCTGGTCAAGTGACCCATCTCCTTTTCTGTAATGGTATCTGAGTTTGCTCAGGTCACCCCTGACTTGAGCCCCATCCACTGCTGGGTGTTCTCCTTTAGGATTAAAGTCCCAGGAAACCTTGCTGGGAAAGATGGGGGCAAAGAAGCCATGAAGAACCTCAGTCCTGTCTGAATCTACTCTTACGAAGTTCAGCAGCAGACCCATGATCTAGACAGGGTGTCTGTTCTTTTACTGCAAATGAAGCAATGTCAGCTCATCTTGCTGCCCTCAGACTCCCATTCAAGGATCAAGCCCAGGCCATCTTTGCCATCATCCCTACATCCATGTTATAAATGTCTTCTTCTGCAGCTTCCCCTGCTTCTACCTCCTGTGTGCTGCCTTTTTGCCCTGGAGCTCCATCAGTTCAGACAAGCACCCTCAATGAGATAAATGCTTCTGTTCATGGGTGCTTGGAGAGAAAATTCTTTGCTTGGAGCAGGCTGCCCTGTAAGGCTGATCAGATTTCCTGAGCTCCTTCACCCTTCAGACCTACTTTCTACTTCCAGACCTACTTCCTACTTTGCCCACCATCCCCCAGTATGTCAAAGTCTTCTCCTCTGGAGCCCACCAGGCTGTGCTCTGCTGCTGGCCTTCCTCCCTCCCCTCCGGGGTCTGGGACCCCACTGTTTCCTGCTCGCGACAGCCAAGGTGGACACTCATGTTCACATCCCTCACCAGCTCTTCCTTCTTCATCAGTACCAGATCCAGGTGAGCATCACCCTCATTGGCCCACCAGGCAGATATGTTAAGAAGTTGGCCCAAGATCCTTTGCACTGCTGGCACCTGCAGCTTTGCCTGGCCAGGTAATGTCAGGGCGATTACAGTTCCCCATAGGAACCTGCTCATTGACTGGAGACATCCTAAGGTTGCTGACAGAAGATCTTTTCCATTTCTTCTCCATGATAGAGTAGTTTGTAACATCTAACTGGATTTACATGGTGAAGTCTTGGAACTGGGGGTGAGTGTGTCTGTGCTACAGTTGTCACCGCTCTGAGAAGACAACAGGTGTTCAACTGACATCAGACAGAGCCAGTTTCAGCTGGCTCCAAGATGGACCCACTTCTGCCAAATCTGAGCCACTCAGTGATGCTTGCAGCACCTCTGGGATATTGTATTTGAGAAAGGGTAAAAAACACTGCACAACAGCAGGTGGGAGAGAGGAGGGAGGAGATGTGAGAGAAAAGCACTGCAGACACCAAGGTCATATCCCATAGGACCCAAGCAGGTCCCTCAGCAGGCCAAAGCTTGCTCTCCTGAAATCCTGCTCTTGGCCTGGTTATCATCTCCCAGGAGCCTCAGCTCCACTTTCCCATCCCTGACTGTTCCATCCTGACCAACGCTTTGTGGTTTGTAAGTGTGAAGTCCCACAGGGCACCTCACCTCACTGACCCCTCAGTCACCTGTGTCAGGAAGATGTTGTCAATGAGCTCCAACCCCTCCTGGATGGCTCGTACCTTGCAGATTTTGGGATATCTCAGGTCTGCCATGAGGACACGGCCCTGAAAACATGAGGCTTCTTTCATTTGTCTGAAGGAGGCCTCATCTAATTCCTCTTCCTCATCACTGAGTCAGTAGCTGACGTCCAGTGACCACAATGCCCATGATGTTCTGCCCTCTCTTGCTGACTCCTCAACCTTCAGCTGACATTGTCTGTCCCCAGGCTGAATTTCATGCATTCCTGCTGTTCTCTCACAAGAAGGGAATCTACGCCTGTGAGTCCAAACCTCTGACATTATGAGTAGCAGACCCCCAAGACCCCACAGTTTCTCCAGGAGATGGAATTTGTAGTGTCCTGTAACTCCTTATCCTGTTATCTTGGGAGAGAAACCCCTATCAGGATAAACCATCTGCATGAAAACATTAACAGCTGAGCAAATGGAGCTTCAGTCCAGGGAGAGTCCAGCTCTTGTGAATATCTGGTATTCGGCCAGCAGAAAGCTCTGAAGCTGTACAAAGAGAAGTGACCAGTGCTGTATCATGGTGGGACAATAACCCCATCCATCAGGACAGAGCAGGACCTGACACGCTGGGCAGTAACACTGGGGAGAAGGGCCTGGGCACTCCAAGGTCCCCACACCAGCCCGTGGTGCACGCTCACCATGAACAAGGCAGCTGCACACGGGGCTGCATGAGGAGGAGCGTGGGGACCCAGACACCTGGAGTTCTCATCCCATTCGGTTCAGCGCTGGTGTGACCCCACACACACGGGGGTGTGCCAGTGTGCGGCTTCCCAGTTTGGAGAAGCAGGGAGGAACTGGAGAGTGCAGGGCTCTGCCAAGGCAGGTTCAGCACCTTGTGCACATGGTGTGGGATGCTGAGGGACCTGGGCTGCTTTGGCCCAGCAGCGCTGGGGAGGCTGCAGCAGTGCAGGAGAAGCCTGAGAGTGCTTGAAGGGTGGTTTCAGAGGTGGTGGAGGTTTTCTGCCTAGTGGGAAAGAGCATGAGAAAGAAATAATGGCCCAAAGTGCAGCTGGGGAGGTCCAGGCTGGACATGAGCAGAAAGGAATGTGACTGGAAGGGCAGTGCTGTGGTGGAGCAGGTCAGCAGAGGGAGTCTGCATCAGCCCAAGGCTTTGTGCTCAAAGGAAAAGCTGGGGAGGATGCAGAGATCTCAGCAAAGGAAGGAAGATGCTCAGACAAGAGCAAGGTGGGGCAGCAGGGGGGATGTCTGCAGCCTGCAGGGAAAGAGGTGCAGGGGATGCCACAGCACAGGACAGGCTGTGGTAGAGATGATCAAGGGACGTAAAGAGGCTGAAAGCCCCCACCAGACATGAGCTCCTTCTCCACTTGGCTATGGCTGTTGTCTGCACCTCTGATGCCTGTGAGGAGACACCTTGTCCTTCCAGCACAGGGGCCTCATGGCCTCCTTGTCCCCAGTCAGGAACCTGGGAGGTGTGGGACCATAGTCCTGCCCTTGGCCTTGCACAGCCCCACATCACACTGTCCAGGAAGGGCCCTGGGCAACGTGGGAGGGACACGATCTGATTCCCAGGGCTGGGGGTCAGGGCTTGTCCCTTTGGTTAATGAAACACATCCAGGTTTACTGATCATCAGAGACATCTTTACTTTGCTTTTCCTGACCTCCATTTTTCTTCTGTATCCAAACCTGGTATTGTTTCTCAATAGGTTCCCTCAGTGGGACCCATTAACAGTACAAAAAACTTTGGAGTTTGAATCTGATTTTGACTTCTTGAGAAGTTTCTTCACCTTCCCCTCAGGGTCTGAGGTCCATGGACTCAGCACCAAACCCACCAGAGGGGTCATTAAAGGGCCTTGGGCTGCTCCTGTGCTGCTGAGCTGGGGTGGGCTCCTGGGACAGAGGGAGCTCCTGGCAAGCGGCAGCACTGCAGAGATAGCTCTGCCCAGGAGCAGCTCCTCTGCACAGCGCAGCAGGGCTGAGGGCTCTGCCTGGGGATCTCAGGGAGACGAGCAAGGCAGAGAGAGATTACAGGTGGTCAGGACTGGGAGGATGACTGAGAGCTCACTGGAGGAGAAACCTTTGCAGCCCTTGCCATGGTAAGTCTCTGGGTACAGGGCAATGCAGCAGTAGCTCCTGGAGCCATCTCCTAAAGTTAGTCAGGCACAGCTGGTGGGATCTGTAAGGAGGGGGCTCTTGTCAGGCAATGTTGAACAGCTGTGAAGCTGGGTGAGCACCCAGGGGTGCCCAGGGCTGTCCTGCAGAGCAGGATCCCTGCACCCCAGGGCTGTGCTGGGACAGGGACTCTGCCGCCTGCCAGGGTCAGCGCTCAGCCTGCCCAGGGAGATCCCCTGGCAGAAGCTGCTGGGGAAATGAGCATTCGCCCATAAGGGCAGGAAAGGTGCTTCTGCTGTGGAGAGGGTGCTGTGTGGGTCAGGGCTGCTCAGAGCTCCAGATCACCCCACAGACACTACAGAGAGTCCTTCTGAACCACAATATCAAGACAGCAACAGCTGCAAGGGAAGGAGTCTGTGCTTTCAGTTTTCCACTCTTGGTTGTCCGGGTGTGCAGTAGGAGATGGGGATTTATTTCGCTCTTTGGAGAAGACACTGAGACCCCAGTTCTCATTAGGACTTGTCTGAGCTGCTCCTGAGCCCCTGCACACACAGAGCTGCCCCTGGGCAGTGCCAGGAGGTGTGAGCAGGACAGACCTGAGCACACAGCGGGTGGGATGGGGTCTGTGACACTGACAGGGAGGAGACCCTGGGACAGAGACACAGCTGCAGGAGCACAGACATGGACAGGGAGAGGGTGATAGACCAGAAACGCCTGGGAGGGGATTCAAGACCCCCCTGCCATCCCCTGCAGTGCAGACACATTTCCCAGTGAAACCCCTGGTCTCCTCTCCTCCCCAGCAGAGCCTCTGCCCCAAAGCCATGGGGTCCAGGTCACGAGTCTCCACCTCAGCAGCTGGACCTCCAGGTGAAGCGTTCCTGGAACGTGGAACACAAAAAGGTGCTAAAAGTACTTGCTCTACAGTGTCATTAAGTGAGTGGGAGCGGCACAGCCGGGTAAGGAGAAGGTTCCACAGCATGCCCGTCTGCCTTTGTGTCCTTGCTTTATTTTTTCGTAGCACTGCAGTGTCCTTCCCTGTTTCTACACCTGTCCCTGGTGCTCTTGCTCTCTGTGGTTGGGGTGGGAGAGTGGGTCAGTTTTAGTTCTGACACCAACTCAGGCGGTTTTGCCCCAGAGCTGTGTTCATGGAAATGAGATGTCCAAGCTGCATTTTAAACTGTGATGAACTGTTTTTCTCACTTGGTAAAAAGAGAGAATGAGCAGAAACATCCCTCCATCAGGGAGGGGTTTTTCCATGAGAAACAGCCTGTTTATTTTCTTCAGAGAAGTCTCCCCTAACTTGTCACTGTCTTTTGCTCCTTGCACAGGTCCTCATGCCCATAGACAGCAAATGTCCAACAGCAGCTCCATCACCCAGTTCCTCCTCCTGGCTTACACAGACACACGGGAGCTGCAGCTCTTGCACTTCTGGCTCTTCCTGGGCATCTTCCTGGCTGCCCTCCTGGGCAACGGCCTCATCATCACCACCATAGCCTGGGACCAGCACCTCCACACCCCCATGTACTTCTTCCTGCTCAACCTCTCCCTCCTTGACCTGGGCTGCATCTCCACCACTGTCCCCAAATCCATGGCCAATTCCCTCTGGGAAACCAGGACCATCTCCTTTTTAGGATGTTCTGCACAGCTCTTTTCATTTGTGTTCCTGATAATAGCAGAGTACTCTATGCTCACCATCATGTCCTATGACCGCTATGTTGCCATCTGCAAACCCCTGCACTACGGGACCCTCCTGGGCAGCAGAGCTTGTGTCCACATGGCAGCAGCTGCCTGGGCCACTGGGTTTCTCAATGCTCTGCTGCACACGGCCAATACATTTTCACTGCCACTGTGCAAGGGCAATGCCCTGGACCAGTTCTTCTGTGAAATCCCCCAGATCCTCAAGCTCTCCTGCTCACACTCCTACCTCAGGGAAATTTGGCTTCTCATGTTTAGTGCTTCTTTTTTTGTGGGATGTTTTGTGTTCATTGTGGTGTCCTATGTGCAGATCTTCAGGGCCGTGCTGAGGATCCCTTCTGAGCAGGGACGGCACAAAGCCTTTTCCACCTGCCTCCCTCACCTGGCTGTCATCTCTCTGTTTGCCAGCACTGGCATGTTTGCCTACCTGAAGCCCCCCTCCATCTCCTCCCCATCCCTGGACCTGGTGGTGTCTGTTCTGTACTCGCTGATACCTCCAGCAGTGAACCCCCTCATCTACAGCATGAGGAACAAGGAACTCCAGGGTTCCGTGTGGAAACTGATAACTGGATGTTTTCAATAACAAACAGCAACAAACTCTCATTTTCTCCATAGCAGTTATAGTTTAACTCACCGCAGGCTCAGCCATTCTTGTTCTCTTGTTGTTCTTGTCATGTTTTGTGATAATGTTGTCATCCCTTTCCTAATTCACTGTCTACCTTTTTTTCTGACCAATTTTTATGTAAATGAGAAGCCATTGTGTCTGTGTTTAAAAAATAAATAAAGGGAACTACAGTGTTCTGTCTAGGTTTGTTTTTCTCCTGAGATCTTCTTTTAAGTCCTTTTTGGAGACACAGGGAGTTTCTGTTTGCATTGGTGGAGGGGAACAGAATCCATCATGGCAGCCCTGCCAGGGATCAGCAGCCCTTGTTCTTCCAGAGCTGTTCTGGTTCCACTCCCACACTCTCCTTCTCATCCCTTGTGTTGGTGCAAGGCCTGAATGCTCTGGTAGCTTGGTCACCATCCAGAAAATAAAGCAGGGACAGGCAATGGGCACTGCTGTGACAGAGCTGGTCTCAGAACAGCCTTTCCAGATGGAAAGGTGATCTCCTCAGGGCAGGGTCTGAAGGTTTAGTTCTTCTTACAATGTTTTTCTCAAAAACATTTTCAAGAAAGTGGGCACAGATGAAACACCAGGGTACAGCTGAACAGTGTGTGTGTGCAGGGCTGGCACACAGCAGTGTCCTCTCACAGCCAGGCCTCCTCCCAGAGACCTGCAGGACCAGCAGAGCAGGGGCTGGGCTGTGCCCTGTGCACTGGACACCCCTTCAGAAGGTGCCTCAGGTCAATCACCATGCACTGGCCACTCACAACTACCATTTCCAGCCCTGCGCTCTCACCGAAAGAGGCTGTTCTTCCCTCCATGGGTAGACACTCAATGAGTGCTTCAGCAGTCCATGTTTGCTTTGGACAGATGAGATGGGAGTATGCACATCATGTACGTGAGGTGACATGAACGTGAGTGAGCACAAACACCATCAACTACTCCTTTCCATTCTGTGAAGGCCTGTGGAACACACGAGGTCTTGAGCTCATTTCATATTGGGAGGAACAACCTATGGGAAATCACCTGAATGCAGCACTGGGTTGTGCTTCCTTTGACTGAGGTCCCCGTGTCCATTCCTCATGATGTGGGACATCTCAGATGAGTCCAGAGCAGGTGACACAGCACAGGGGTGAGGTGTCTCCCATCCTTTGGGAGCGGCAACAGGAAGCCAGAAGGACACTGTGACTCCTGCCTCTGTGTGTAAAAGGGACAGACTCTGTCTGTGAGCATCCCTGAGTGCATAAGGAGCCCATGAAACCAGTGGACACCTGACAGAACCCAGATATTTATGTCAAAAGTGCCATAGAAACCAGAATGGTTCTTGGGTCCTTAGAAAACACAGACCTCAAACCCATCTTCAAGAAGAGTAGGAGTAGGAACTGGGAGAATAACAGGCTGGCCACCCTACCTCCCTCCCTGGGAAGGGGATGGGACACGTCCTTCTGCAGCCATTGCCAGGAATGTGAAGGACAAGGAAGGGACTGCTGAACCCAAATGGACAGGGGAAAGAAAGGCATGTTGTGTACAGGGTGTTTACAAGGCTCAGCCATGGTCTCCTTCTGGCCAGAGTGGTGCTGATGGGGCTCAGGAAGTGGATGCTGGGTGTGAAGTTGGCTGAACCATCAAGCCCAAGTATCATCAGTGGTACAAAGTTCTCCATGCAGCCAGTTACTGGTGTCATCTCTCAGTGACCAGCACTTGGGGAACACTGTTGAACATCTTTATTCTCCCCTCCTATGATGTAACGGAGTGAACTTTCAGTGCCTTTGAGGATGATGAAGTCCTTGAGCAACCTCACCTGGTTCACCCTGCCCTGAGCAGGAGAGTGAGACAAGATGAGTGAGACAAGGGTTCTCTGTAAACCTGAGTTATTCTGTGATTTGACAGAATTTTTGCCTTGGAGAGGCTTCTGGAGAGGGAATAGGTAGAATAATAATAATAAAAATGAATAAATAAATGAAAAATAAGGCTGTAGAGGAGATCTAGAAGGTGTTAACATAAAAACAGCAGTTCTAGTGAGGAGTACTTTTCACTCACAGTGTTAGTGGGAAATATATTTGACAAATTTGAACAAGGTGAGGAAGCGAGATGGGTGTCTGCAGCCTGTGGGAAAGAGGGGCAGGTATAGGACGGAGTAGAACACGCTTCAGTCTTGGGAGGTCCTGGGTGCTAAGGAGGAGGATGGATGAGTGTGGTATTATGAGTTCAGTTGTGTTTCAGACACTCATAATCCAGTCAGAATCCTGTGGCTGTGAAGGGGACAGTGAGGTCAGTTCTGTCTCTGGAGGTGACAGCCCAGCAGCAGGGACATGGCGGGGAAAGAACCTCTGCCTAGGTGCCCACAGGCCCTACCCGGGAGATGGGTAGGAGATGCCTTAGAGATGTGTTATCATGTCCATCCCACCTGAGAACATGACGGGACAGCAGCAGGAACATGGTCGTGTCTGTCAGAGAAGCTGAGCAGCCCGTAGCAGTCATGGAATTTAGAAAATCATGGTAAGGTCAGGTAAAAGACGACAAGAAGCCTAACGGGTTGGGTTCCCTGCATGAAGGGCAGTTTCTGAAGTGGCTGAGCTTTCCATGGTAGTTGGAAAAAGCAGAAGAGAGAAAAAAAAAAATGCAAAGTGCAATTTGGAAGGTGAGGATTGGATATGAGGAGGAAGAAATGTCAGTGGAAGGGCAGTGCTGTGGTGCAAGAGGTCACCCAGAGGAAGCTGGATCAGCCCATGGTTTGTGTTCCAAGAGCAGCCAGCGAGGGTGCAGACACAGCAGTGAAGGTGCAGAAATGCTGGGGTGAGAGCAGGTGGGGAAGCGAGATGGGTGTCTGCAGCCTGCAGGGAAAGAGGGGCAGGGGCAGGACCGTGTAGAACAGCCTGGGATGGAGATGGAAAAGGGCGCTGGCAAGGCTGGAAGGGACCCACAGAACCCAGGTCTCTGTCCCCTTGGCCATGGCAGTTGTCTCTGCCACTGAGGCCCAGGAGAAGCCATGTTGTCCTCATGGCACTGGGGCCTCTCTGCCTCCTTGCAGCCCCTTAGGGAAGCTGGAAGTTGTTGTCCCAGTGTTGTCCTTCCCTGGGCCTTGCACACCCACATCTCACGGTCCCAGGAAGAGCTCTGAGCCGTATGTGAGGGACAGGATCCCCCTTCCAATTGCCTGCAGGTCATGGCTTCTCCTTTCTGCTTCAGAAAGCAAACCAAGGGGTTTCTCAGCATCAGAGCTGAAGAAAAGACTCAAAGGAGACCTCATGGTGGCTACAGCTTCCTCACAAGGGGAGAAGGAAGGGAAGGTACTGATCTCTTCTCTTTGGTGACCAATGACAGAACCCAAGGGAATGGAAGAAGGGTGTGCCAGGGGAGTTTTAGGTTGGACATGAGGAAAAGGTTCTTCACCCAGAGGTGCTGGACACTGAACAGGCTCCCAGGGAGGTGTCACGGCCCAACCTGACAGTGTTCAAGAAGAGACTGGACAACGTCCTCAGACACACGGGGTGACCTGTGGGGTGTCCTGTGCAGGGACAGCAGTTGAATTCAATGATCTTTGTGGGTCCCTTCCAACTCAGGACATTCTACAATTCTATGAAATACTAGGTCAAAAGTCCATATTTTCATTGTACAGATGAGTTGTAACCATACACATCATGTGCATGTCCAATGTGTGCACATGGTGAGATGAACCCAAGGGAGCACAAATGAACCTTGGGGTGCCATAAAGGTCAATGGGACAGAGATGATGTTCAGGAGTCTCTTCCAACCTGCGGTATTGTAGGATTCCATGAATCTTTTCCTTGGAGAGCTCTTTCATGTCAGAATAGACAGAGGAAGAAGAAAATAAAAATCAGAGGCGGAAGCAGAGATATAAAATGCCCCAGAGTAAATACAGCAGCTCCTCTGAGGAACGTTTCTGCACTCAAACCCTTGATAGGAAATCTATTGGATACATTTGATGAAAGCAGCTGAGTTTGATCTGCTCACACACTGGACCACAAGGAGGGTGATGGCTGGTACGATGCCATGTGGTCACTTGTGTCTCAGGAACTCATGGTCCAGTAGGAAGCCAATGGCTGTGGAGGGGACTGTGAGGTCACTTCTGCTTCTGCAGGGGATAGGCCAACAGCAGGAACATGGCTGGGAAAGGACTGTGAGGTCACACACACCAGACGAGCAATCGGGCCCAGTCAGCATGGCTTTGTGAAAGGCAGGTCCTGCTTGACCACCCTGATCTCCTTCTATGACAAGGTGACCGGCTGAGCAGATGAGGGAAAGTCTGTCGTGGGGAGTGAATCCGCCACACAGGCTGTGGGTGTTGTGTCCTTAGACTGCAGTAAAGCCTTTGACACCGTATCCCACAGCGTCTCCTAGAGAAGCTGCAGCTCATGGCCTGGATGGTGTATCTGCGATGGGTAAAGAACTGGCTCAAAGGCATTTTGTCCCCTGGAGCCGTTTATTCCCTTCCTGTTCACATGGGCATCCCATGAATGCATCACTGCTCTCCTCCACTGTAGACAGTCACAAGGCCTTCTCCACCTGGACCTCAAACCAATGCCACTGGTTTCTCCAGCAACCTCATCCTAGACTGTGGGATGTCCAGAACAGTCCTCCCAAGACAGTTTGACAAAGCCTTTTTTCTGCACCATCCCCGCATCCCTGCTCAATCCCCTCATGTACAGTTCAAGGACCAGAAAGTTTGGGTGTAAGTGGAGCATTGAGAAAAATGGTCAGGAAAGCTTTGAAATGCACAGGGAGCCCATCAACATGTTGGCCTGCTGCTCTCTTCTGAACAGGCCCAGCGGTCCTGGACAGGATTTGCTGTGTTCCAGAAATTTGCCTGGAAGGTTGGGATATGGGGAAAAGGTTTGGTCTGGGAAGGGAGAGACAGGAGCTGGTGGAACTGGCTGGTGTGAGCGTGAGACATCTCTCCAACACCTCAGAAAAGTCCTGGCTCTCAGGGGGGTTGCATGGTCCTCTGAGAAAGAAAATATCAAAAATGACTTATCATAGAATCATAGAATAATTGTGGTTGGAAGAGACAGTTAAGATCATCGAGTCCAACCATAACGTATATCTGGCACTAAACCATGTCCCTAAGAGCCTCATCTATTTGTCTTTTAAACACCTTCAGTGAGGGTGGGCAGTCCGTTCCGTTGCTTCTAAACCCTTTCCCCAAAGAAATTTTTACTAATATCCAATCTAAACCTCCCTGTGTGCAACTTAAGGCCATTTCCTCTTGTCCTATCACTTGCTACTTGGGAGAAGAGACCAACACCCACCATGATAAAACCTCCTTTCAGGTAGCTATAGACAGCAATAAGCCTCCTTTTCTCAAGGCTGAACAGCCTCATCTCCCTAAACCGCTCCGCGTAACACTGGTGCTCCAGACCCTTCACCAGCCTTGTCACGCTCCTCTGAACTCTCTCCAGCACCTCAATGTCTTCCTTGTCATGAGGGGCCTAAAATTGACCCCAGGATTCAAGGTGCAGCCTCACCAGTGCTGAGTACAAAGGGATGATCACTCCTCTAGTCCTGCTAAAACTCAGATTGAATCAAGGCTTGAACACCTCGGTCTGACCCCTGTTGGTGACAGGTTGGACTGCAGATTCCTGAGGTCCCTTCAACCTCAGTTCTCTTACGATCCCATTGTGATGTTGGGCTCTGTTTCTAACTGGAGTAGAGCAGACGATGATGGGGCAGGATCCACCTGTGCTGTAGGTGACCATCTAAACCAACATCTCAGCCAGGGAACCAGCCAACACCTCAGTGTGACTCGCTCTGGGCAAAGTGTGAGGAGTCCTGGGTAGGGAAGGTTTGGAGGGCATGGGGCGCTATGTAAGACACAAAATGATCTTGGCTTAATGATTGTAGGCCCATCAGATGTCAGTTAATGTCGATGAAAATTAAAATAAGAAGAACTGAAGACAAAGATCTAAAGCAAAGGAAGGTGTCAACATACTACTCTTTATTTTTCTTTACGGGGGTTTTCTTTTCCTTGAAAAGGAAAGAGTTTTCCAGAACTGGGCATGGATTTAGGACACAGATGTCTTCAGCTCCAGAGACACAAACACCTGGTGCCAGTGTAGATGCCCTGGGAAGCCCTCCCCAGGCTCCACCTGCATTGCAAGGTGCTCTGGTCTCCCCAGGTCCTGTGTGATAGATGGAGATCCCAGGCCAGCACCTCAGGTACACTGGGGCCCCTAAGCTGGCACTGACTGTTAATGATGAGACAGCTGATGACTGATGTCTGCTTGGAAAGGTGCACCTTTGCGTTGTTGTTTTGTTTCTGCTTTGTTTTGTTGTTGTTGTTCCTGCTGTTTTGTTTTTGGTTTTGGTTGTTGTTTTGTTGGGTTTGTTTGTTTGGTTTTTTTTGCTTTGGTTTCGTGGGGTATTTGTTTCTCCTGTTTTTTTTTCTTCGTTTGTTTGATTGGAGATTTTTGTTTAGTTATTTTTTTTATTTGTTTGGGTTTTTGTTTGTTTGTTTGTGTGGGATTGAGTGTGGTTTGTTCTTTTAAACATATTAATTAAAAAAAATAAAGACCAAAAAGTGAATTATGGGGAAGTGTACTAAGGGTAGAAGAAGAAATATCGGTCTTCCCCTGTACTTCTATTACCAACACACTATTTTATCATCTCCCTCGTCATTCAGGAGTTCCCACCTCTCCTGATTCAATGTCCCTGTCAAAGGACAACTTTCCAGCACTGTCTGGACATTTGACCTTCCCAGTGCTCTCAGGTTTCTCCTCCACTTGCTCTTCAGTCATTCAGTTCCTCTCAACTGTCTGGTTCCTGCTTTGAGCTTCAGGGAGTTACAAACTTGCCCCATTCTTCAGAGCTCTAATTAACATTGCAGTCAACACGTTCATTGTGTTTATTGCTATCCTTTCCTGTCTCTCTGTCTAGACCAGTTCTTGTGTGGGTGTCCCTTGTGGATGGTGGACATCAGATCCAGCTTACACACACAGCTGAGGAAAGTGTTTTACTGTTTATTAAACTGTGCAGTGTTTGCACAGGAGAGCAGGTGGAGCTGGTGCACAGGAGCTGCAGCATCTCCTGCAGAGCTCAGTGGAGAAGTCTGATGTGAGGAAAAGTGATGCAGTCTCTGGTGGCCAATGAGGGAACCGGCAGACTGGGGGTGGGGGGTGAGGAGCGAGGTTGTCCATACAGTGTCCAGCCCCAAGGGACTGTTCTCCTGCCTGTCCAGATGTCTTCAGGAGACCCTCTGGATCAATGTCCAGTGTAGAATGCTGCTGTCACTTCTTCTATACACTGAAAAATGACAGAAAACAGCCTTGAAAGAAAAAACCCTCCTTTATGAGATCTTCTTTGAAATCTTCATCAGCAATGTCCCATTGAAACCTCCCCAGTTACTTCTACAAGTCTGGAAGATTTGAAGAAAATTATAGAAAGAAACATCGCTCGTTAGGTCTTTCTGTGTTTTAATGAGCCCCATGGTGTATTTGGTGCTGAGTCCATGAACCTCAGATGCCAAGCACTGACTGAAGAATCTGCTCAAGAAGTCCAAGTCAGAGAAAACTCCAAAGTACCTTGAAGCATTAATGGGCCCCACTGAGGGCTGTTACTGACAAAGCCTCCCCAGGGACTCGTTAGAGCAGATAATTGGAGACTGTGATTGCATCAGGCAAAGGCAAAGTGCAGCAGCTCTGATGCTGAGAAAACCCTTGGTTTGTTTGATGAAGGACAATGGCCAAGTCTTGAGCCCTTGCCCCTAGGAAGGGAGATCCTGTCCGTCACACGTGGCTCAGGGCTCTTGGTGGGGATGTGGGGAGTGCGATGCCCAGTGCAGGACAATGGTGTGACGCTCCCTGGGGGTGCAAGGAGGCAATGGGTGCCATGGCCATGACAACCATGTGTCTCCTCTTAGGCCTCGCTGTCAGGGACATCAGCCATAGCCAAGGGAACAAAGACCATGGCTCTTTCAGGGACATCCAGCCTTGCCAGCGCCCTTGGCCATGTCCACCACAGTCCAACCTGCACTGTCCCAGGCCTGTGGCTGTTTCCCCACAAGCTGCAGACATCCCATGCACTTCCCCACCTTGTTCTCACCCCAGTGTGTCCCCACCTCTGCTGCTGTCTCTCCATCCTCACCAGCTGTTTCTCGAAACACAAAGCCATGGCTGATCCAGGGTTCCTCTGAATGATTTTCAAGAGATCTTGAGCTACTACTGTTCTTCCCTGTCGATGTTTTACCTCAACCAGAAACTAAGACCACAGCAGCTGCTCATACAGTCCCCCAACCTATGAAGTGCAATACGGAAGAGAACTGAAGAGAAGAGAGAAATCCATGGGTTCAGAAAAAGCATTTTAATAAGGCAATAAAAATAGTGTTTTGGAATATTCTACTAACATGCTAATACTACTATGTATATAATAAAATTAAATTAAAATACTAAATGAAATACAAACAAATCAAACTAAATTAAACTAAGAAAATAACTCAGTGCATTCCCTCATGTAACTCCAGTGACACGAAACAGCCAGTCCTGGAGAAGGGAGCACCTTGGTCCCAAACAACCAATCCCAGGAAGACAGAGCAAAAAGACCCAAGGGCCAATTGCAAAATGGCAGAACAGCAAAAGGCTGAACTCCCTCAAAACTCCCAACAGAACAGAACTTCCACACAAAACTAACCAAAGTAGCTGGAAGACCCGAACTAATGGAAGTAACTACCCAGCTCCAGCTTTATACTGAGCATGACACTAATTGTAGGTGTGAGACTATAAGGGGAGATTGGCAAGGAGGAGATTTGTAAATACACTTAAGTGACTGTACCTGGGTGTAGAAAAACACAAATCACACTGATTTTTGTTTAGCCTTGTGTGCTTGCTTCACAAGTGGAACCTGTGTCTTTATAGAACATAGACTTGTGAAATCTTAAAGGCATCTTCTCAAACATCCTTGAAATTCCTGCTCTGCCGCAGGTAAGTATGAAAGCCATGTGCTAAACCGTGCCTGCATGAATCCCTGATGTACAGGTGAAACCAGCAGGTCCTGGTATCCAGACAGGACTGAGCTCTGCAGCACTTGTGCTCTTGCTTGTGTCACCTCTGCCCAGGTGCTTAGGTGCTTTTTTGGGGATCCCCCAGTTAGTGAGGTAAAGAAAATAATTTACACTTTGCATTTCATCTGCGGTTTGTGGTTGTTCCTGTGACCTGCCTGTGTCAGCTCACACATTTGGCATGTTCAGCACCACCAGAAACAGCCACGCCATGGTTTGCAAAAAGGTCGGGGACTGGGTGGCCGTGCTGGTGACTCCCTGTGTTCAGGGATGGCCCAGTACTGAACACTGGGTCCCTATGACCGCTTTCCTGGATCAACTGGCTCCACCAGAAGCATGGTCTGAGATTGATAATGGGGCAGTGGATTCCCCCCAGGCAAAAGAAACGTCTCTGCATGTGTTGCCATGGGAAGCAGCACTGGATTCTTCTCACAAGTCAGCCAGCAGATGGATTTGGTAATTATTTACCCACCTTAGAGCTCCTGACCGTGAAGCTGTCACATAACAACATATCAATGGTTGTGTCCAGAAGTTTTGTCACTGTATGCTGAACCTGTCAATTCAGTGTCATTCTCAGAACCTGGTGTGCAATGCAAAAAGGTATTAATGTGATGTGGCAGATGGGGATGCCTCATGCATTGCTTTTAGGATCCAGTCTGGACAGAGCAGCAGTAACGAGTGTCAAAATGCAGTTTTTGAGAGGAGTGCCTGCCTCACTCGAACCCGTGACTACAGCAGCAGTGACAACCGCTACAGGTAAGGGAGGTGCTCTAGTAAATTCCTTGGGGGAAATTTTGGCTGTAATTTTGGGACCCTCTGTTTGGATGGTAAATCAAGGAAAGGCAGCAAAACGAAATGTAATTACAGTATGGGTTATGAGGACACAGATGTAGAATGATCTTGTACAAGCTGGTATCCCACAGTCAGAAATAGATGGGGTCAGAACATCAGAAAAGTTTTGCTGATGGCAAAAGTTAATGCTTATGCAAAAAAGCCACCTGTGCCTGGCCCCATCACCTGCACTGTGCCCACCCCACCTGTCAGCTCAATACCAGACCAGTTTGCTTTTACCTGGCAACAAAAGCAATGCACTTTCCAAGTATTGCCTCAGAGATACACAGAATCAGAGAATGTCTTGATTTGGAAGGACCCACAAGGATCGTGGAGTCCAACTCCTGTCCCTGCACAGGACACCCCACAGGTCACCCCATGTGTCTGAGGATGTTGTCCAGTCTCTTCTTGAACACTGTCAGGTTGGGGCCGTGACACCTCCTTGGGAGCCTGTTCAGTGTCCAGCACCTCCGGGTGAAGAACCTTTTCCTCACGTCCAGCCTGAGCATGCCCTGGATCATCTTTCTTTTACTCCCTTGGGTTCTGTAATGACAGTCCCAGCCCTTCAAGCAGTCTTGCGTGAATCCAGTCAGGTCTCATCCACTTGCAGGGATCCAGCTGAAGTAACAGATCCAGTACAATCCCGGATCGTTTGGGAGTTTACCATTCTCATAGCTGTGGTTTTCCAGTCCAGGGTTATGGGGGCCCACAAGTCCATCATCGGTGTTGAAGACCAAGGTGAAGAAAGCACTAAACATCTCAGCTTTGCCTGTGTCCCTGTTAATAAGGTGACCATGCTCATCGAGTAATGAGCCAAAGTTATTTCTAGTTTATTTCTAGTTTGCTTTTATTAATACATTTAAGAAGTTCTTTTGATTGCCCTTCACAGTATTGAACAGTTTCAATTCTAATTGAGCTTTGGCAGCATGAATTTCCTCCTACAATAGCGAGCAGCATCTCTGTAGTCCCCCCATGTTGCCTGACAAACACAGTCCCTCCATTTGCCACCAAATGATAGCAGCTAATGTCGCACTCTGGTCAGGTATCATTTCTGTTTGCCATTATATTGATGATCATGGCAGTGTCACAATAAGAAAATGAAGTAGCTGGCAAATTCTGAAATTTCATTTACAGGACCAAGACTGGGCAACTAATCCAATGAAAACACAGGGCCCTAGTGCTACTGCACTATTTTTAGGAATAGTTTGGCATGGACAGCTTAGAGAAATACCAAACACTCCAGCAGTTTTCCGTACCAGCCACGGTAACACAATTGCATGCCTTTGGGGGATTTTTAGGGCATTGCAAAACTTTCATCCCTTTTATTTTTCTGTGGAGGTGGATTCCCCTTGTGAAGGGTTAATAGAAGAGCACAATAAAGTTGATACATTTAAGTCACAAAACAACAGGGAAGTAAATAATATGGCCTCTGCCAAGCTGCATGCTCAAGGTCTAAACGTGCATATAGATTGTGGACATCAATCAGCTTATACTTCACGTGCACGGAACGTAGCTCACAATCAAACCCCTTTGCTATTTTAGACTTGTAAAACGTGCACAGATCTTTGTGCTACTTATACTCGGGTACATTTAAGGGCATTATGTAGGCCATGGGAATAGATAAAACGCGGTCAGTGGGCCTTGCATACCTGTCAGGTTGATTTTAATGGCCCCCTAACGCATCTAGGGGGTGGCAATATGTACACACTGCTGTGGATACAGTGTCAGGACTAATTACATGGGAGGGTGAAAGTCACGGACTCCACACAATCCAATGTGAATTCAAGCAAAGCCGTTTATTGTTACAATTCTCCTTAAGTATCTTTTTGACCTGTCCACGTGCCATCTGCACATCTGAAGGCTGCTTGTAATTGGTCAATAGCTACTGTTCACGCGCCGAAAACTAACAAATAATTGTATTTTACAAATCTGCACGAGCTCTAGTGCTAAGCAAAAAGTATCTACTAAATTGCTGACTTGCTGACTCTTCTTCACTTGCTCAAGGCTGCACAAAGTCACGTAAGGCATGTAGGCTGCTCGACTCTTGCTCTCTTGCTGGATACAAAGGCCTCAGATGCCTATTCACTTCAGTTCCATACAATGTCCATTAACTTCAAGAAAATCCCTCAAATCTCCCACAATTTATATCAATATATCAGGAACAAGAGGAGGGCCAAGGAGAATCTCCATCCCCTGGTGAATACAGAAGGAAACATAGTGAGAGAAGATGAGGGAAAGGCTGAGGTACTAAATGCCTTCTTTGTCTTTGTTCTGTCTTTAATATTCAGAACAGTTGTGCTCCAGGTACTGAGCCCCCTGAGCCAGAAGACAGGGATAGGGAGCAGAATGAAATCCCAATCATCCAAGGAGATGTTGGTGACCTGTTACATCACTTGGATACCCATGAGTCTATGGGTTCAGATGGGATACACCCAAGGGTGCTGAGGGAGCTGGCACAGGTGATCACTGAGCCACTTTCCATTATCTACCAGCAATCCTGGCTAACTGGGGAGGTCCCGGTTGACTGGCTGTTGGCCATGGTGACAGCCAACTACAAGAAGAGCTGGAAGGACGACCTGGTGAACTACAGACCCGTCAGTCTGCCCTTGGTGCTGGGCAAGGTTGTGGAGTAGATGATCTTGGGTGATATCACAGGATTCACATAAGAGAACCATATGATCAGACCCAGTCAACATGGGTTTATGAAAGGCACGTCCTGTTTGACCAACCTGGTCCCCTTCTATGACAAGGTGATCAAGTAGATAAGGGAAAGGCTGTGGATGTTTTGTCCTTCGACTTCAGCAAGGCCTTTGACGCTCTATCCCACAGCATCTTCTGGAGAAGCTGCAGTTCATTGCCTGGATGGGTGTATCTACAATGGGTAAAGAAGTGGCTGGAGCTGTGGTGGACAGAGCCAAATCCATTTAGGGACTGGTCATGAGTGGTGTCCCCAGGGCTCAGTATTGAGGTCAGTTCTGTTTAATCTCTTTATCCATGATCTGGATGAGGAGATCAAGTGCACCCTCAATAAGTTTGCAGACGACACCAAATTGGGTGGGAGTGTTGATTTGCTGACAGGTAGGAAGGCTCTACAGAGGGATCTGGACTGGTTGGATCAATGGACTGAGGCCAATTTTATGAGAGTCAACAAGGACAAGTGCTGGGTTCTGCACTTGGGTCATAACAACCCCATGAACACTACAGGCTCAGGGAAGGGTGGATGGAAAGCTGCTTGGTGGAAAAAGATCTGGGGGTGTTGATGGGCAGTGGCTGAACATGAGACAGTGTGTGCCCAGGTGGCCAAAAAAGCCACCAGCGTCCTGGCTTGTATCAGGAATAGTGTGACCAGCAGGACCAGGGTAGTGATCGCCCCCTGTACCGGGCACTGATGAGGTCAAACCTTGAATCGTGGGTTCAGTTTTGGGCCCCTCACTATAAGAAAGACCATGAGGTGCTGGAGTGAGTTCAGAGAAGGGACTGGAGCTGGTGAAGGGTCTGGGGCGCAAGTCTGATGAGGAGCAGCTGAGGGAGGTGAAGCAGTTGAGCCTGGACAAAAGAAGGCTGAGGGGAGACCTTCTCACTCTGCACAGCTCTCTGAAAGCAAATTGTAGCATAGAGGCTCTTGGTTTCTTCTCCCATATATCAAGTGATATGATGAGATAAAATGGCCTTAAGTTGTGCCGAGGAAGGTTCAGGTCAGACATTAGGAAACATTTCTTCATGGGAAGGGTTGTGAGGCAGTGGAACAGTCTGCCCAGGGCAGTGGTGGAGTCACCACCCCTGGAGGGGTTTAAAAGACTTTTAGATGAGCTTCTCAGGGACATGGTTTAATGCTAGAGTTGGGTTATGGTTGGACTCGAAGATCTTGAGGGTCTCTTCCATGCAGAATGATTCTATGATTCGGTGTTTCTAATCCAAGTTCCCATGTGTGCAAAAGTTTCCTTCATAGTACAGAAAGAGTGACTGGTAGAGAAAAACATAAAGCTGAAACTGAATGTCGAGTGAGGAAACCCTGCTGTCCCCAAGGTCAGAGGGAAACAGGGCTGGGAAGTGCAGACCTGGCAGTGGTGTCTCTGCTGCCCTGGAGGGCCTTGATGGACATGAAGGTGATCGCCATGACTGACAAGGTGCTGCTGACAGGCCCACTGTGAAAAGTGTTGGTCCGTTCCTCAGCTGTATCATCAAGGGGGTGAGTGAAGGCTGGTGGAGAGAAAAAGCAGAAGTTCAAATGTGTAGACACATACGTGGAGACTCCAGTGCAGTGTGCTTCCTATTTATGGACCGCCTTACATCTACTGGATAGAGAAATGATGGACATGCCATACTCCCGTGGTGGCAACCAGTTTGTTTCACAAAGACACCGAGTCTGTCTGCAGTGCTGTCTGGGGTGTCGGTCACACATCAGTGCGAATGGGGATGGCTGCCCCGTACAGGACCATCGCTGTCCCTGCCCAATGCAGGAGGAGTGTGTGAGAGCCTTGGCACCTCACATAACACTGCAGGTCTGTAATTGGCAATAGAAGGAACAACTTCCCTGAGTATGATCAGACAATGTGGGGATGTTCATGACACCGCTGCCATTACAGTCAAAGGAGCTGGAGTCAACCCAGCTGATGGAAAAGACAGAGAGAAACTTAGCTCTGTCTGTGGTTCCAGACTCCACTCATCAAATAAATGCCTGCATAGGCTGCCCCAAACATAAGAAATAAAGATTCTCTCATCCTAAAAGTGGCTATCTGATGTCAGTTCTATTGGCCAAAGGGATTCCCCACCGGCCTACAAGAAGTTGCCCCCAGATGCTGCCTCTCCTCTCCGCATTGCTCCACTCAGCTTGCAGCCAGCTCCATGTACTGTGCATCACCTCTGGCACTTCACATGTCACCTCGTCTTTGCATCTCAGCACATCAGTCTTGGCCTCTGCCTCCATTCATTAGCACGGGAGCTGAAACAAGGAGCTCACAAGTCAGTGTCTATTGCATGTGCACCTGAACTGAGGCCAGAGGAATCCATCTCCTGTGGGTTTGTGTTGTGCGTGGGGGTAGCTGAGGACTGCAGACATGGAATGGGGGTAGAATCCCTTCCCTCAGAAAAGGCAAATTAGATCATTTTGTGCCCATGTTTTGTCGTCATGTCCAAAGACAGGACAGTGAAAAGCTGATTCCTGGACCATAATATTTTTCAAATGAGAGAAATGACTCTGTGGGAAAAAAAAGTGTGTCTCACCAGCTGAGACAAGGAAATTAGAGCTGACTTGAGCTTGTTTCACAGCAGGTTCCCCTAGAGCTCCAGGGACACCGGGAGGGAGCCCAGAGAGGACAGAGAAAGGGACATCATGGGATGCTCCTCTGTTGCTAAGCTGGGACCAAGGGAGCTCCTGGCAAGCGGCAGCGCTGCAGAGAGACAGCTCTGCCCAGGAGCAGCTCCTCTGCACAGCGCAGCAGGGCTGAGGGCTCTGCCTGGAGCACCGAGGGCGCAGGAGCCAGGCACAGAGAGGGGAAAGGCAATGTAGGGTTGTAGATTGCTGAGGGCTCACTGAGAGACAAATCTTCACAGTCCTAACACGGTAAGTCTTTGGCTGTAGGACAATGTAGCTGCGTTTCCTGGTGGTATCTCCTAAAGGTGGCACATCCTGTATTACCAGATCTGTCAGGTCTCTCACACAGTATTTCTCACGTAGAGGAGAAGAACATGGTCCAGAGCAGGGCTTCCCTGCTGCACCATCAATGGCAAATGGCATGACGGCAACTTCTCCTGAGGGTGACTGCAAGGGGGAGCACTCAGGGGTTCCCAGGAGTGTCCTGCAGAGCAGGGTCCATGCCCCTCAGGGCTGTGCCAGGGAAGGGACTCTGCCATGTGCCAGGGTCAGCGCTCAGCCTGCCCCGGGAGATCCCAACAACAAGGAGGGGAAAAGATGTGAGTGGAAGGATCAAACCCTATTAGGGCAGAAAAGATGCTTCTGCTGTGGAGAGGGTGCTCTGTGGGTCAGAGTTGCTCACAGCTCCAGATCACTCCCAGCATTTTTCCAAGGGGATGCCTCAAGGAGAAGATCAATGCAAGGATTACCAGACAGATAAGGAGCTTTCCTGAGCCTGTCTTTTCAGTTTCCTAGCTCAAGGGGTGAGGGGTGTAGGAAAGGATAAAATGAAAATGAGCTCTCATGCTTAAACAAGTCACTGAGACTCCTGAACTGCAACTCTGAGTGATCAGTACATCTGCCAGAAGGCTCATAACATCCCTTCACCACCCCTCTGCCTGTGCACAGCACCTGCATCACCTTTACTGGACCCATCAGCCTTAGTCTAACCTGTCTTGTTTTCCAGCCTGCAAACAGGAAGATGCCCCCAGGCAGTGCCCTGGGAACAGGCAGGATCTGTAGGGCCAGGGGGAGGGCACAGAGGTTGGGATGGGGTCTGTGAGCACTGACAGGGAAGAGACATGGACAGGGAAACACCTCCCAGGGGGAGAATCTCCAGGCAGCAGGGACAGGATCAGAAATGAGAGGAAAATAAACTTGGAATTGTTATGGGAGGGAGAACAGAGAAAAGCCCCTGTGATCCCCTGCAGTGCAGATCCTTCCTGTGAGCAGCCCCCTGGCCTCCTGTCCCACCCAGCAAAGCCTCTGCCCTCAGGGCCGGGGGCTCCAAGGCATGAAGCAGCTCCTGTGCAGCCAGAGCTCCAGTTCCTCTGCAGAGCACAGGGGCTGAGAGCAGCTGCCCGGCAATGTTGGTGTCTGGGAGGTGGCTGCACAGCTGGGAAGGGTGATGCTGTCTGAGTGCCCGGCTGCCTCTGCCCTGACCTCTCTCACACCCACCCTCACCGCATCGTCCTTCTTGCTCCCCTGCTCTGGGTCACTGCTGTTGGGATCTTGTTCTTGCTGTCAGGCTCTCTGGGGATGGCAGTTTCAGCTGCAGAGTCACAGCCTGACCTTGTGGGTCCTTTCCTGCAGGTGTGTCCATGGGAACACGTGTCCCAGCTTTGCTCTGCCCTGTGGGGTGAGGGCAATGCAGTCTGTGGGGCTGGGGAATGAGCTGAGTCTCCCTGAATCAAATGCCATCATTAGGACTCTTGATTGTCTCGTTAAGGTTTCCTTCCAAGCTGTGAGCTTCCATCCAGGATGCCAACCTGTCCAACAGCAGCTGTGTGTTATCTGAATCCCAATGTAGAAGCACAGAAATGAAGCAACAGACAAAATGCTGTTTGGTTTGTGAAACAAAATCGTACGTGTCCTGGGCTAAATGTGGGGTTCTCAGACCTTAGGAAAGGGTGAGACATGGCATGGTGTGAGATGGATCCCTCTGCTCTAAGCAGTGCTTGGTGGCTTTTCAGGGTAACATGGGAGTGTGATCAGCCTCCATCTCAGGAAGGTGCCAGCCCAGGGCAGCTGGAGCAGGACAGAGGGACAGAGCAGCTGCCCTCACTCTGCACTGACCTACAGGCATCCTCTGGTCTCACAGGACTCGCTCTGTTCTCCCTGAGTGCACCAGAAATGCTGAGGGTTTCTGACACCCAACAACACTCCCCAGGGTGGGAAGGGAGAAGGAGCTGTAGAAACGCCAAACCTCTCCAACTCAGTTTCTCAGGCGTGGGGGTGCAGATGGTGACAGTCCCTTCTGCACCAGGAGCGGTTCCAGCTGACAAAGCTGAACCCCAGATCTGGCCCCTGCCCCACTCAATCACACAGGGTCAGGCTGACTGCTCAAGAGCCCCTGGGCAGAGACCCTGCTCTTCATTGCACACTCATCAAGCACCAACGAGGGCTCCAGCCAGAACGTTCTCCTGAAAACTAAAAGTGTCTCCTTGTGTGACGGGGTTTGAGGGTCTGTGAGTCTCATCTAAACCATCACTGTCTTTTCCTCCTTGCACAGGTCCTCATGCCCACAGGCAGCAAATGTCCAACAGCAGCTCCTTCACCCAGTTCCTCCTCCTGCCGTTCACAGACACACGGGAGCTGCAGCTCTTGCACTTCTGGCTCTTCCTGGGCATCTACCTGGCTGCCCTGCTGGGCAACGGCCTCATCATCACCACCATAGCCTGGGAGCAGCACCTCCACACTCCTATGTACTTTTTCCTCCTCAACCTCGCTCTCCTTGACCTGGGCTTCATCTCCATCACTGTCCCCAAATCAATGACCAACTCTCTGTGGGATACCAAGGCCATTTCCTTTGCAGGATGTGCTGCCCAGGTCTTCTTTGCGTGTTTCTTGCGTGGTGCAGGGTATTCTCTCCTCACCATCATGTCCTACGACCGCTACGTTGCCATCTGCAAACCCCTGCACTACAGGACCCTCCTGAGCAGCAGAGCTTGTGTCCACATGGCAGCAGCTGCCTGGGCCACTGGGTTTCTCAATGCTCTGCTGCACACGGCCAATACATTTTCACTGCCACTGTGCAAGGGCAATGCCCTGGGCCACTTCTTCTGTGAAATCCCCCAGATCCTCAAGCTCTCCTGCTCACACTCCTACCTCAGGGAAATTCGGCTTCTCATATTCGGTGCGCTTTTTTGTGAGGGATGTTTTGTGTTCATTGTGGTGTCCTATGTGCAGATCTTCAGGGCCGTGCTGAGGATCCCCTCTGAGCAGGGACGGCACAAAGCCTTTTCCACCTGCCTCCCTCACCTGGCTGTGGTCTCCTTGTTTATCAGTACCGGCACGTTTACCTACCTGAAGCCCCACTCCATCTCCTCCCCATCCCTGGACCTGGTCCTAACTGTTCTGTATTCACTGGTACCCCCAACATTGAATCCCCTCATCTACAGCATGAGGAACAAGGATCTCAAGGATGCTCTAAGGAAGCTGATGACTGGATGTTTTTCAGGAGCCACAGGCTGCCTGATTTTCCCTGCAAAGGCCTCCCAGTGTATGTCATGACTGGCCAAGTCTGATTTCCTCTCAGCTCTGATGCTGAGAAACCCCTTGGTTTGTTTGATGAAGGACAATGGCCAAGCCTTGAGCCCCTTTCCCTAGGAAGGGAGATCCTGTTCCTCACGTGTGGCTCAGGGCTCTTGGTGGGGATGTGGGGATTGCGATGCCCAGTGCAGGACAATGGTGTGACACTCCCTGGGGGTGCAAGGAGGCAATGGGGTGCCATGGCCATGACAACCATGTGTCTCCTCTTAGGCCTCGCTGTCAGGGACATCAGTCACAGCCAAGGGGACAAAGACCTTGGCTCTTGCAGGGACATCAGCCACAGCCAAGGGGACAAAGACCTTGGCTCTTTCAGGGACATCCAGCCTTGTCAATGTCCTTGGCCATCTCCACCACAGTCCATCCTACACTGTCCCAGGCCTGTGGCTGTTTCCCCACAGGCTGCAGACACCCCATGTGCTTCCCCACCTTGTTCTCACCCCAGTGTGTCCCCACCTGTGCTGCTGTCTGTCCATCCTCACCAGCTGTTCCTGGAAACACAAAGTCATGGCTGATCCAGAGTTCTTCTGAATGACCACAGCACTGTGCTCAGAATGACATTTCTTTATCCTGAGCTCCACTCTGGGCCTCCAGAGCTGCAGTTTCTGATGGTTTTCCTTTCTCATGCTGTTTTCCTCTACCGTCTTGTAAAGAGATTTTCAAGATTCCTGAAGCTACTACTACCCTTTCTTGTCATGGTTTTACCACAACCACCAACCAAGACCATGAGAGCTGCTCACATTCTGCTCCCAGTGCCCAAGTGAGATAAGGGAGAGAAATGAAAGCGAAGGGAGAAACTTGTGGGTTTAGGGGAAAAAAAAAAAAAAAAAAAAAAAAAGAAAAAAAGAAAGAAAACAGTGAAAATTATACACTACAAATAATAATATACTAAAATATACATAAAGTAAAATATATGATTCTCAGTGCAATCCCCCACGTAACTCCAGTTGTGCTAAACAGACAGCCCAAAAGAAGAGAGCACCCTGGTCCTGAACAGCTCATCCCAGGAAGAGAAAGTACAAGTGCAAAAGGCAGAGAGGCCCAAGGGCCAACTGAAAAGCAGAAAAACATCATAAAGCGGAACTGACACTGAACTCCCAATGGAATGGAACTTCCAAACAGAGCCAACCAAAGTAGCCGGCAAACCAAAACTAACTGGCTGGAAAAGGCATCTCCAGCTTTATAGTGAGCATGACACCAATGGTAAAGAATAGCTCGTTATTGACCTGGATGTCAGTCAAGGTGCTGTCCTGTCTGTGCCCCCTCCTGCCAATTTGCACCTGCAGCTGGACTCCAGAGAAGTCCTTGGTTTCACTGACAATAGTCCAGGTAAATTAAATAGAAATAGATAAATTAAATTAAGAAAATATACTCAGTGCTACCCCCCGTGTAACTCCAGTCACACGGAACAGCCAGTCCTGCAGAAGGGAGCACCTTGGTCCTGAACAACCCATCCCAGCAAGAGAGAGCAAAAGGGCAACAGGCAGAAAGGCCCAAAGGCCAACTGCAGAATGGCAGAACCGCAAAAGGCTGAACTGACATCGAACTCCTGACAAAATGAAACTTGTGAATGGAACAACCAAACCAGCTGGAAAACCCAGAGTAACGGATGTAACAAGCCCTAAAAGCCGGCTCCAGCTTTAGACTGAGCATGACGCTAATCATAGGGAATATTTCATTGATCAGCCTGCATGTCAATCCAGGTGCTGTCCTGTCTGTGTCCCCTCCTGCCAATCTGCATCTGCAGCTGGATGGCCAAAGAAGTCCTTGGTTTCCCTGACAACAGCCAAGATCTCAGTGAGTTCTGACGTTCCTTTCATAGCAAATGGCAAACACTGTGAAGCTGCTAAAAGAAAAAAAATGAACTCTATCCCAGGGAAGAAACAGCGTTATCTCACTATTCTCATAGTAAATCTAAACAAAAGACTGTACTGGAAGTGAAGGAAAATGTATGAATAATATTAACTCAATTTCAGTAAAAACAGCACATTTCCTCAGCCTCCCCTTCACCAGGCTGAAGAAGTTTGGGTCTCTCAACATGTCCACATGTGACCCAGACTTTCTCTGGCCACATGGCAGCTCCTCCCCGTTCCTCCAGAATGGGGAACCTCACACTGGGACACACCGCTCCAGATGTGACCACACCAGTGCTGAGTCACGATGGGCAATAACTGCCCTTGTCTGGGTGGCCACGCTCCTCCCAGTGCAGCCCAATGTGCTCATGGGCATATTCCTGTTTAGCACCACTGAAAACTGGCTGAACATCCAGGCTCAGAGGGCTGTGAGCAGTGGCACAAAGCGCAGCAGGAGGTACCACGAGGAGCACTAAAGGACACCATATCCCTACCCAAACTCTCCTCCTACAGGTGTCACTTGCGTCCTTGGAACCACCTCAGTGACAAGGGGGAGAGCACTGCCTGTATGGGGTGGAGGAGATGGGGTCTGGAATGAGGGTCCTGGGGCAGTTTCTCGTGGTTGTTCACGCAGTGACAAGCTGGGCTGGATATTTGGAGAGAGGAACACTTTCTAGGGGCCTCCAAAGGGCATGTGGATGGTCTACGGTTTCTTGCATGGTGCCTTTTCTGGTGGCGATCGCAGAGGCTGCCAGCCCTTTAGAGGACCCAGGACAGGCCTTGACCTTCCTCTGGTCACAGCTGGACCCCAGTTCTCCAGCTCAGACCCAGCTCAGGAGCCTTGTCTAGGGGTGACTTTTGGGGTAAGGTTGACAAGGGGGGTGCATAAGTTTGTCTTAAGGACATGTGATGAGCACCAGGACTGAAGTACCAGAGCAAAATGATGTGGCTTCTGGGTGAATACTTTCTTCAGTGCAAGACCTGACACAGGGTCCCAGACTTGCTCTCCATGCCACCCTTCACGAGGGATGATGCACTAAGAGATGGCAAGTGGGGGACACCAGTCCTTCTCCAGCTACTTCCCAGGCCTGGTGAAGCACCAGGACAGCAAGGACTTCTGGTTCTGCACCCTAAGCTCTGGGTATAATCTTGGGGCAGCTGAACACCAGCATTTTTCTCTCCAAGGCCATTTCCAGCCCAGGTCAGCTCCTGTCTGACCTCCCCCATCCCTCCTCTGATCTGCTCTGGTGCTCCTGGCCCCTTCCCTGTGCTCCCCACAGGGCCCCAAACTGGCAGTGATGCTCTGCAGAACAGGTTGGTTGCAGAACCATGGAGTGACTGCAGACTGGTTGTGCTGCTCAGTGAGGGACACAGATGCAGCTGGATGGGCTGCACTGTCACTGAGCTCTTTCCTGGGCGTCTAAAGCTCTCGAATGAGTTCAGAGCATTTCTTGGGACTCATTGGATTTTCCACTCATTTCGGTTCAGCAATCCCTTCCTTGTCCTTCAGGTGCCTAGAGACTGGTGCAGGAAGACGTGGCACCTCTTCTGCCATTCCCTCGGTTTCTCTCACTGACAGAGAGAGAAGAGCTCAGTTCTGCCCCTCCTGCTCCCCTGCTGAGGAACCTGCAGCCCCATGAGCTCTGCCCTCAGTCTCCTCTACTCCAGCTGAGCAAACCCAAGGACTTCAGCCGCTCCTCATACGGCTTCCCCTCCAAACCCTTCACCAAATTTGCAGCCTCTTCTGGACACTCTCCAGTAGCTTTATCTCCTGAGATCAGCCCAGGGCAGAGCAGAGGGGGACAATCCCCCACCCTGCCCAACTACCCTGCCCGGCTGGCCGTGCTGTGCTGGATCCACCAGGACACGGGTCCCTCTTGGCTCCAGGGACACTGGTAGCTCTTGTTCAATTTCCTGTCAACCAGAACTCCCAGATGCCTCTCTGCAGAGCTGCTCTCCAGCATCTCGTCCCCTCAGCCTGTATGTACCATAGGGACAAAGTACCTCTCTGAACTGAGGTGAGAGATCTGGGCTAGAGGGATTAGTCCATGATGATTAGGGCAGATTGGATGGGGTGACCAGTGCACAGGGGCACAGCCCAGCCCCTGCTCTGCTGGTCCTGCAGATCTCTTGCAGGAGGTCTGGCTGTGAGAGGACACTGCTGTGTGCCAGCCCTGCACGCACACGCTGATCAGCTGAACAACGGTGTTTCATCTGTGGGTAACTTTCTTGGGCATGTTCTTGGGAGAAGCTTTGCAAAAAGACCTAAACCCTCAGGCCCTACCCATAGGAGATCACTTTGCTTTATAGAAGAACTGTTACAGAGGCCAGCTCTGTCACAGCAGTGCCCATTGCCTGTCCCTGCCTGCGCTCACAGCACTGACACACAGCAGGACGGGGACCAAGCTGCCAGAGTACTCAGGCCTTGCACCAACACAAGGGATGAGAAGGAGAGTGTGGGAGTGGAACCAGAACAGCTCTGGAAGAACAAGCACTGGTGCTCCCTGGCAGGGCTGCCATGCTGGACTCTTTTCCCTTCCACCCATGCACATGGGAACTATCACTGCAGCTCCAGAAAGGTCTTGGAGAAAGAATGTCAGTGAAAATTATTGGTGAAGGATCCTTTATTTTGCTTAAACACAGAGAACACGATTCCACATTGACACAGCCACTCACTGAGAAAAGAAAAGCAGGCAGTGAATTACAAAGGGAATAAAAATATTATCATAAAAAAAACCAAACTCACAAGTAGAGACAAAAAATACTGCACAAAGGATGAACCTGCAATAAGAATGTCTTCTTATGTAGAAGACAGACAGTTTATAGATTCAGAAGAAATCCAGTTGTCAGTTTCCACACGGCATCCTTGAGCTCCTGGTTCCTATTGCTGTAGATGAGGGGGTTCACTGCCGGAGGCACCACCGAGTACAGAACAGACACCACCAGATCCTGGGATGGGGAGGAGATGGACGGGGGCTTCAGGTGGGCAAACATGCCAGTGCTGACATACAGGGAGACCACGGCCAGGTGAGGGAGGCAGGTGGAAAAGGCTTTGTGGCGTCCCTGCTCAGAGGGGATCCTCAGCACGGCCCTGAAGATCTGCACATAGGACACCACGATGAACACAAAACACACAAATGCTAACCAGACACTAACCACAAGAAGCCCAGTTTCCCTGAGGTAAGAGTGTGAGCAGGAGAGCTTGAGGATCTGGGGGATTTCACAGAAGAAGTGGCCCAGGGCATTGCCCTTGCACAGTGGCAGTGAAAATGTATTGGCCATGTGCAGCAGAGCATTGAGAAACCCAGTGGCCCAGGCAGCTGCTGCCATGTGGACACAAGCTCTGCTGCCCAGGAGGGTCCCGTAGTGCAGGGGTTTGCAGATGGCAACGTAGTGGTCATAGGACATGATTGTGAGAAGAGAATACTCTGCTGAAGCTAAAAAGAAAAACAGGAAGAGTTGTGCAGCACATCCTGCATAGGAAATGTCCCTGGTATCCCACAGAGAGTTGGCCATGGACTTGGGGACAGTGGTGGTGATGCAGCCCAGGTCCAGGAGGGCGAGGTTGAGCAGGAAGAAGTACATGGGGCTGTGGAGGTGCTGCTCCCAGGCTATGGTGGTGATGATGAGGCCGTTGCCCAGGAGGGCAGCCAGGTAGATGCCCAGGAAGAACCAGAAGTGTAAGAGCTGCAGCTCCCGTGTGTCTGTGAACGGCAGGAGGAGGAACTGGGTGATGGAGCTGCTGTTGGACATTTGCTGCCTGTGGGCATGTGACCTGTCACAGGAGGGAAAAACACTAACAAGTTAGAGGAGATACCTCTGAACAAAATCAAATCCATTTTTTCATAGACCCTCCACAAGCTACATGCACTCTTTCATTTTCCAGCAGATGTTCCTTCAGCTCCGTGACTGGAGCTCTCTATGAGGAGAAGTTGAGGGAACCGGTACGGTTTAGCCTGGAGAACAGGAGGTTGAGGGGAGACCTTATTGCTGTCTACAACTACCTGAAAGGTAGTTGTGCCACGGGAGATTTAGAGTGGTTATTAGGAAAAACTCTTCCTGGAAAGGATTGTCAGGTGTTGGGACAGGCTGCCCACGGCAGTGTTGGAGTCACCATCCCTGGAAGGGTTTAAAAGGCATTTAGATGAGGTTCTTAGGGACATGGTTTAGTGCTAGTGTTCGGTAAGGTTATGGTTGGACTCAATGATCTTACAACTGAAATGATTTTATGATTCTATGATACAATGAAGAGCAGGGCCTCTACACATGGGGTCTTGATACGTCAGCCCAACTTGGCAGTACGGGGTAGTTCTTGGACTCAGTGTTGTCAGATCAAACCACTGCTAACACAAAGATGCTAAAGAACATGTCTACATCTTAGAGGGAATCACTCAGCATCGAAGGACACCTCAATGAGACAGCCAAGCATCCTGATGACGGCACTTGATTCAGGGAGACTCAGCTCGTTCCCCAGCCCCACAGACGGCATTGCCCACAGCACCACAGGTCAGAGCAAAGCTGGGACACGTGTTCCCATGGACACACCTGCAGGAAAGGACCCACAAGATCAGACTGTGACTCTGCAGCTGAAACTGCCATCCCCAGAGAGCCTGACAGCAAGAACAAGATCCCAACAGCAGTGACCCAGAGCAGGGGAGCAAGAAGTACAATGCGGTGAGGGTGGGTGTGAGAGAGGCCAGGGCAGAGGCAGCCGGGCACTCAGACAGCGTCACCCTTCCCCAGCTGTGCAGCCACCTCCCAGACACCAACATTGCCGGGCAGCTGCTCTCAGCCCCTGTGCTCTGCAGAGGAACTGGAGCTCTGGCTGCACAGGAGCTGCTTCATGCCTTGGAGCCCCCGGCCCTGAGGGCAGAGGCTTTGCTGGGTGGGACAGGAGGCCAGGGGGCTGCTCACAGGAGGGATCTGCACTGCAGAGGATCACAGGGACTTTTCTCTGTTCTCCCTCCCATAACAATTCCAAGTTTATTTTCCTCTCATTTCTGATCCTGTCCCTGCTGCCTGGAGATTCTCCCCCTGGGAGGTGTTTCCCTGTCCATGTCTCTTCCCTGTCAGTGCTCACAGACCCCATCAAACCCTCTGTGCCCTCCCCCTGGCCCTACAGACCCTGCCTGTTCCCAGGGCACTGCCTGGGGGCATCTTCCTGTTTGCAGGCTGGAAAACAGGACAGGCCAGACTAGGCTGACAGGTCCAGCAAAGGCGATGCAGGTGCTGTGCACAGGCAGAGGGGTGGTGAAGGGATGTTATGAGCCTTCTGGCAGATGTGCTGATCACTCAGAGTTGCAGTTCAGGAGTCTCAGTGACTTGTTTAAGCATGAGAACTTGTTTTCATTTTATCCTTTCCTGCACCTCTCACCCCTTGGGAGAGGAAACTGAAAAGGCAGGCTCAGGAAAGCTCCTTATCTGTTTGGTAATCCTTGCATTGATCTTCTTGAGGCATCCCCTTGGAAAAATGCTGGGGGTGATCTGGAGCTGTGAGCAGCCCTGACCCACACAGCACCCTCTCCACAGCAGAAACACCTTTCCTGCCCTGATAGGGGTCACTCCTTCCACCCTCAGCTTCTCTACGCAGACCTATTGGGATCTCCTTGGCAGGGACCCTGCTCTGCAGGGCAACCCTGGGTGCAGAAACAGCTTCACACACCTGGAGTCATCCTCAGCAGGAGGCAGCTGCCTCTGATGGTTCATGAAGGAATTCCCTGCTCTGCTGCATGTCCTCCTTAGCTGTACAAAGAAGTTTCTGATAGTTTTACTTACCTGTCTCGTTTGTTGTACCAGCATCAGGAAATCCCACCACCTCCTCTGTGTGAAGATTTTTCTCCTTGTGAACTCACAGCAAACCTCCCACCCCAGACTGCATTTCTCCTCTCTTTCTGCCTCATCTCCCGTTGCAGGCAGAGCCCTCAGCCCTGCTGCGCTGTGCAGAGGAGCTGCTCCTGGGCAGAGCTGTCTCTCTGCAGCGCTGCCGCCTGCCAGGAGCTCCCTCTGTCCCAGGAGCCCAGCCCAGCTCAGCAGCACAGGAGCAGCCCAAGGCGCTTTAATGACCCCTCTGGTGGGTTTGGTGCTGAGTCCATGGACCTCAGACCCTGAGGGGAAGTTGATGAAACCTCTCAAGAAATCAGATTCAAACACCAAATTTTCTTGCAATGTTAATGAGTCCCACTGAGGGACACTACTGAGGAACTGACCCCAGGGTCTGGTTAGAGAAGAAAATGGGATACAGCGACAAGAGGTCAGGGAAAGCAAGGTGAAGTTCTCTTAGATGCTGAGTAAACCTGTATGTGTTTCATTAACCAAAGGGACAAGCCTTGACCCCCAGCCCTGGGAAGGCAGATCCTGTCCCTCCCACATTGCCCAGGGCCCTTCCTGGACAGTGTGATGTGGGGCTGTGCAAGACCAAGGGCAGGACTATGGTCCCACACCTCCCAGGTTCCTGGCTGGGGACAAGGAGGCCATGAGGCCCCTGTGCTGGAAGGACAAGGTGTCTCCTCACAGGCATCAGAGGTGCAGACAACAGCCATAGCCAAGGGGAGAAGGAGCTCATGTCTGGTGGGACTTTCAGCCTCTTTACGTCCCGTGATCATCTCCATCACAGCCTGTCCTGTGCTGTGGCATCCCCTGCACCTCTTTCCCTGCAGGCTGCAGACATCCCCCCTGCTGCCCCACCTTGCTCTTGTCTGAGCATCTTCCTTTCTTTGCTGAGATCTCTGCATCCTCCCCAGCTGTCCCTTGAAGCACAAAGCCTTGGGCTGATGCAGACTCCCTCTGCTGACCTGCTCCACCACAGCACTGCCCTTCCAGTCACATTCCTTTCTGCTCATGTCCAGCCTGGACCTCCCCAGCTGCACTTTGGGCCATTATTTCTTTCTCAAACTCTTTCCCACTATGCAGAAAACCTCCACCACCTCTGAAACCACCCTTCAAGCACTTTCAGGCTACTCCTGCACTGCTGCAGCCTCCCCAGCACTGCTGGGCCAAAGCAGCCCAGGTCCCTCAGCATCCCACACCATGTGCACACCGTCCTGAACCTGCCTTGGCAGAGCCCTGCACTCTCCAGTTCCTCCCTGCTTCTCCAAACTGGGAAGCCGCACACTGGCACACCCCCGTGTGTGTGGGGTCACACCAGTGCTGAACCGAATGGGATGAGAACTCCAGGTGTCTGGGTCCCCACACTCCTCCTCATGCAGCCCCGTGTGCAGCTGCCTTGTTCATGGTGAGCGTGCACCACGGGCTGGTGTGGGGACCTTGGAGTGCCCAGGCCCTTCTCCTCAGGGTCACTGCTCAGCGTGTCAGGTCCTGCTCTGTCCTTATGGATGGGGTTATTGTCCCACCCTGACACAGAACTGGTCAGTTCTCCTTTTAAAACTTAGGAGATTCCTTATGGTGGAACACCAAATTTCCTAAAGGTCTGGACCCTCCCTGGACTGAAGCTCCATTTGTTCAACTGTTAATATTTGTACGCAGATGGTTTATCCTGACGAGCATGTCTTTCCCGAAATAACAGTGTGAGGAGTTACAGAACACTACAAATACAACCTCCTAGAGAAATATGGGGTCTTGGGAGTCTGCTACTCATAATGGATTTGGATTCCAAGGAGAATGTGTCCTTTATGTCAGAGAGCAGCAGGAATATGTGGAGCTCTGCCTGTGGACAGACAATGTGAGCTGAGAGCTGAGGAGTCAGCATGAGAGGGCAGAACAACATGGGAAATGTTGTGGTCACTGAACATCAGCTACAGACTCACTGATGAGGAAGAAGAATTAGATGAGGCCTCCTTCAGACAAATGAATGAAGCCTCATGTTTCCAGGACCCTGTACCCGTGGCAGGCCAGAGATATCCCAGTATCTGCAAGGTACCAGCCATCCAGGAGGGGCTGGAGCTCATTGACAACATCTTCCTGACACGGGTGACTGAGGAGTCAGTGGGGTGAGGTGCCCTGTGGGACTTCACACTTACAAACCAGAAAGAGTTGGTCAGGATGGAACAGTCAGGGATGGGAAAGTGGAGCTGAGGCTCCTGGGAGATGACCACAAAGCAAAGAGCAGGATTTCAGGAGAGCAAGCTCTGGCCTGCTGAGGGACCTGCTTGGGTCCTATGGGATACGACCTTGGTGTCTGCAGTGCTTTTCTCTCACATTTCCTCCCTCCTCTCTCCCACCTGCTGTTGTGCAGCGTTTTTTAACCTTTCTCAAATACAATATCCCAGAGGTGCTGCCAGCATCACTGAGTGGCTCAGACTTGGCAGGAGTGGGTCCATCTTGGAGCCAGCTGAAATCTGCTCTGTCTGATATTGGTCAAACTCCTGTTGTCTTCTCAGAGAGGTGACAACTGTAGCACAGACACACTCACCCCCAGTTCCAAGACTTTGCCATGTAAATCCAGTTAGATGTTACAAACTACTTGATCATGGAGAAGAAATGGAAAAGAACTTCTGTCAGCAACCTTAGGATGTCTCCAGTCAATGAGCAGGTTCCTATGGGGAACTGTAATCGCCCTGACATTACCTGGCCAGGCAAAGCTGCAGGTGCGAGCAGTCCAAACGATCTTGGGCCAACTTCTTAACATATCTGCCTGGTGGGCCAATGAGGGTGATGCTCACCTGGATCTGGTACTGATGAAGAAGGAAGAGCTGTTGAGGGATGTGAACATGAGTGTCCACCTTGGCTGTCGTGAGCAGGAAACAGTGGGGTCCCAGACCCCGGAGGGGAGGGAGAAAGGCCAGCAGCAGAGCACAGCCTGGTGTGCTCCAGAGGAGAAGACTTTGACATACTGGGGGATGGTGAGCAAAGCAGCACACATCAGCCATCTCATTGCTTCTCCCTGACATGCCCTGACCCTCTCCCACACCTACACATGGCCAATCACGGCTGCTCAGGGCCTCCCGCTCTTCAGAAGAGGCCTTGAGCATCTTGGTTCTTCATGGTGGTAATGATAAACTTCTTTGCTCTCTCCAGAGAGCATTTCCCCTCTCTCTGCCTTGCTTGTCTCCTGTTGCAGGCAGAGCCCTCAGCCCTGCTGTGCTGTGCAGAGGAACTGCTCCTGGGCAGAGCTGTCTCTCTGCAGCGCTGCCGCTTGCCAGGAGCTCCCTGTGTCCCAGGAGCCCAGCCCAGCTCAGCAGCACAGGAGCAGCCCAGGATGTCCCTTTCTCTGTCCCCTCTGGGCTCCCTCGTGGTGTTCCTGGATCTCCAGGGGAGTGGCCCGTGAAACAGGCTGAAATAATCAGGGATGTTTCTTCTCTCACCTCTACAGACACAGTTCTGTCCTGCAGTAGTTCTTTCATATTAGAAAATAATTTGGGCATGAGAAGCATCTTTTATTTTCCCATCATTAGACAAGACATCAGGAAGATTACAGCAAAGGATCTAAATTCTCGAAGCTTGGCAGAGGAATATCTTCAGCTGAATGAGTTTAGGGATTTTATTCCGTTTTTGTAGTCCTAGGGCTAGAAAGACATTCAGCAATCTTTTGAATATGTCATTTATTTTTTTTTTTTTAATACGTCATTTTGCTCTGAATCAAAGCCTTTGCACACATGGTGTCTTGGACACTTGGTACCAGGTTTCTTGTGGCAGGTCAGAGCTGGGCTGGTGCCACAGCTGGGGTGGTTCAGCCCAGATGTGAGGCAATGGCCTCAGCCAGGGACCTGACTGGGGGAGCTGGAGCTGCCAGTGCTGCAGAGAGAGCTGTGACACGGGTGGAATGAACTGCCAGACAGGGTGGCAGAAGTGAGTTCATCTGGTCTGCAAGGACAGCAGCCTCCAAGCACAGCAACAGGCCAGATCAGAACTCAGTCCAGACCTGTAAGGCGATTCAAGGGCCCATAATGAGCTGTTACTACTGCAGGGACAGTTGAAGGAGAAACAAAGACAGTGTGTGGCCATTGATGAATTTAATAAGGGAAAGAGGTGAGAATCCCTGTGTCCTCTTGTCCTCCATCTTCACCAGCAATGTGTCGCAGGCCTCTGTGACTGGAGACAGAACAACCAGCAGTGGATGGGGATCAAGTCAGGGGTCACTGGAACTAACACAATCCTTTCCAGTCTATGGGACAGCAGGGGCAGCATCCCAGGAGCTGAGACAGCAGGACGATGTCACAGGGAGACCACTCTCCACCATCTTGGAAAGCTCATGGAGACTGGGGGGACTCCATGACCACTGGCAGCTCTCACACAGTGTGTGCACTTTTCAAAATGGCCAATGGGTGAGCAGGGGAACTAAGGGCTCTGCCCCAGAACATGTCCACTGGGACCCCATTTCTGGGTGTCTGGAAGAGAAGGTGACGGGGTTTACCCAGGACAGGTTGTGCCTGTCCATCCTCTTTGCTTTCTGTGAGGAAAGGACAGGGTTGTGGATGTGGGGAGAACATTGATGGTCTGTTACCTGGAAGTCAGCAAGGCATTCAGCGTCATCCCCCACAATGTGCTTGTGCCCAAGTTAGGATATTATGGTCTGTGTCAGTGTGCAAGTAGATGGGTAAAAGGCCATCTGGATGGTCGCTTAGAAGGACAGTAGATAAAGGGAAAAACTTTCCAGTCCTGAGGACAGTCAAGCACTGGAAGCTGTTTCCCAGCAGTGTGCATCCACTCTATCTCAGAAAGTTACCACGATGTGTTTGTATAGACCCCTCACTAATCTGGTCTGACTCTGCTTTTAGGAGGAGGTTGGTCAAGACACATCCTGAGGTGCCTTAGAGACTGAATGACACTGTCCTTCCTTCCTTCCCCTTCATGTTTCTGATTTGGAGAAAGCTCTGAAGTTCTCTCTGATCACAGAAATAATTCACATGGGGAGCAGGGCTGCTTTACAAATAACGGTAAACAGCCCTGATCGCAACTTTTCTATCATCCTTTTTCATTTGCCCCAGCCCAGCTGCTTCTTGTTTGCTGTCCATATATCCCTCCAGAAGGAACACACCACCTTGTTCATCCTTTCAGAGCAGGTTGCTCAGGAGGTGTCAGCATCCATGTACAGAGTCTGCGCATCAGCCAGGCAGCAAAGCCACCGTTACAGAAATGCAGACGAGGCTCTTGACCAGCTCCTTGAACCCAGATATCAGCGTGACGTGTCTGCTGAGATTCCATGGAACACCTGAACTTTAAGTTCAGGGCATGTGAGTGCTGGTTGGGTATCCTGGATTGTCTCCTGAGCCATGTGGTGCTTCAGGCTGTGAAGAGAATCAAAACCAACTTTTTCACTGGGTTAATTAATTTTACAGACTGTCACATAGGGAGTTGAAGGGAGCTCAGAACTCCAGTCTTTGCTGTACTATAAGACTTGATACCCCATCCACAGGTACAGATCTAAATGGTCCAGATAGAGGGTGATCTTGCAAAAGTCACCCTTTGTGTCCCCAGGTGCATGGACGCTGCTCATGTGCCTCTGCAGAGAGTGGCAGAGGTTGGATCCCTTTCTCAGGAGAAACTCCTTGCTGGAAAGACACAGCTACGGGGTTGGCTCAACAAGGTTTTATTGCATTTCACTCGGCATCAGATTTGACATATTTGGTGCTTTTCTGTGATCACTTCTGCACAGATGATCACAGAAGGACAACCATTTCATAAGAGTTGGTTACAAAGGCCCTGTCATGAACAAGAAATCTCACCGTGAGATCTGGAGGGAGTGAGGAAGATTATAACAAGCACCAGGAAGAGCCAAGAATCTCGAGGCCTCTTCTGTAGAGCGCGAGGCCCTGAGCAGCAGTGACCGGCCATGTGTGGTGTGGGAGAGGGTCAGGAGATGTGGGGTAGAAAAGGGTGATGGCTGATGACTTCAGCAAATCCTTACAACCATGTCTGAACCACAAGTGGAATGCGGCTGATATCTGGGGGTCAAAGAGGAATAGTAGAAAGATTGTTGTTGATTTTGGAAAGAAGGCAGGCTTTTTTGGACTAAGGATATATGGCAGTGCCATTTGCATCCTGTGGGCTTGGCTGTGCCTGGGAGATGGGGAATGGCTGCTGCTGGGGTGTTTGTGCTCAGTCATGGCCCATGAGCTGACCCTGCTCTGCTCCTCTCTTACACTGCCCACACTTGGATGGACCTCAGGACTCTTCCATGAACCTGGTGGATGCATGGACCTCCTGGAGGGATGGGTATTGATCCAAATAGAGGATTCAAGCAAGTGTGGGACTGGGACAGCTCAGGTGATTGGTGACCATTGCGAGGTGTATGAAAGAAATTGAATGGGTTTGGGGGACCTCACAGGTTGCCAAGTCCTCAGAAAACCAGAGCCTTGTGGTTAAAGCAACAGCACTTGGCACCAAACCCACCCCCAAAACACAAAACATTCACAGTGACCACAGGCAGAGCCTGAGAAACCTTTGACTGAAAGGGTCTCCTTTGTCTGGTCCTGGGGTCAGGGCTTGGCCATTCTGATGATGAACAAACGTCAAGGGCTGACGTGGCACCAGAGCCACCTCCACATCGCCTTTACCACCTACGACCATTGTCTCCAGGTTTTTCCTTGAGCAGCCTCCAGGGACAGGGACTGCTTGTGTCAGCACTGGCCCTTTGTGGGGTCCCAAACACCCTCAGAAACTTGGGGTTTGTTTCTGCCCTTCAGGTCATGACAGGTTTGTTCATTCTTTCAGTACCTGCAGTTCAGGATCGTGGCAGCAGAGGGCTCAGTAACATCCAAAACGCCCTTTCAAGACAATGCTCTCTGCAGCACTTTCCTAAAGGCTTCAAGTCTGGTGTGGATGATTTCAGAGATTTCAGAATTGTAGCCAAACAGTCAGCATTTCCATAATAAAGAGTAATAAAACCAAATCTCTAATATTTCCGTCACCCTCCCAAAACCCTTATTTCCACAACAGCTGGTATCAACAATCTCCAATGAATATTGATCTAGAGAATCTCCTGAGAACGACTGAATGTGTCAGAGAAGTGGGTGCCTAAAGCATCACTTGACCGAGGAGACAGGCCAGGACACCTCAAGAGGAGTCACACTCCTCTGTACCAAGAGGTGGGTGTTCCTGGGAATCTCAGATGCCACAGCACAGTGATACTTGTGTTCAGGGAGCTGTTCAAGTGACCCACCTCCTGTTCTGTAATGGTGTCTGAGTTTGCTCAGGTCACCCCTGACTTGAGCCCCATCCACTGCTGGGTGTTCTCCAGACTCCTGTCTTCAGGAACAAAGTCGCAGGAGACCTTGCTGGTGAAGATGGAGGCAAAGAAGCCATGAAGAACCTCAGTCCTGTCTGATTCTGCCCCTATAAAGTTCAGCAGCAAGCCCATGTTCTCCCTGTCTATTCCTTTTTTTTTTTGTAAGGAAGCTGTATCAGCTCATCTTGCTGCCCTCCGCCTCCCCTTTAGGTATCAAGTCCAGGGCAACTTTGGAATCATCTCTGCATCCGTGGCCAAGGTTTCTAAATTCCTCCTTTGCAGCTTCCCCTGCTTCCACCTCCTGTGTGCTGCCTTTGTGCTCTGCAGCTCCATCAGTTCAGAGGATCAGCCTCACAAGATAAATGCTTCTTTTTATGGGTACTCGGAGGGATCATTCTTGTGCTTGGAGCAGCCTGTCCTATAAGGCTGATCAGATTTCCTGAGCTCCTTCACCCTCCATGACTTTACCACATCACCACCTCTACCTGCCATCCCCTAGTATGTCAAAGTCTTCTCCTCTGGAGCCCACCAGCCTGAGCTCTGCTGCTGTCCTTCCTTCCTCCCCTCTGGTACCTGGGACCCCACTGTGTCCTGGTCACAACAGCCAAGGTGGACACTCACGTTCACATCCCTCACCATCTCTTCCTTCTTCGTTGGTACCAGATCCAGGTGAGCATCACCCTTGATGGCCCATCAGGCAGCTCTCTTAAGCATTTGGCCCAAGATCCTTTGGACTGTTGGCACCTGCAGCTTTGGCTGGCCAGTGACTGTCACGACAATTACAGTGCCCCATAGGAACCTGCTCATTGACTGGAGACTTTCATGTGTTGCTGAAAGAAGATCTTTACAATTTCTTCTTCACGATCAATTATTTTGTAACATCCAACGCACTGTCACCCTGTGCTGGGTTTATGGCAAAGTCTTGGAACGGGGGGTGGGTGTGGTTGTGCTACAGTTGTCACCTCTCTGAGAAGACAACAGGAGTTTGACCAACGTCAGACAGAGCTGATTTCAGCTACTCCAAAATGGACCCACTCCTTGCCAAATCTGAGCCACTCAGTGATGCTGGCAGCACCTCTGGGATATTGTATTTGAGAAAGGGTAAAAAACAGTGCACAACAGCAGGTGGGAGAGAGGAGGGAGGAGATGTGAGAGAAAAGCACTGCAGACACCAAGGTCATACCCATAGGACCCAAGCAGGTCCCTCAGCAGGCCAAAGCTTGCTCTCCTGAAATCCTGCTCTTTGCCTTGTTATCATCTCCCAGGAGCCTCAGCTCCACTGTCCCATCCCTGACTGTTCCATCCTGACCAACTCTTCCTGGTTTGTAAGTGTGAAGTCCCACAGGGCACCTCACCTCACTGACTCCTCAGTCCCCTGTGTCGGGAAGATGTTGTCAATGAACTCCAACCCCTCCTGGATGGTTGGTACCTTGCAGATACTGGGATGTCTAAGGTCTGTCATGAGGACAGGGCCCTGGAAACATGAGGCTTCTTTCGTTTGTTTGAAGGAGGCCTCATCTCATTCCTCTTCCTCATCAGAGATCCTCCAGCTGATGTCCAGTCACCACAACACTGCCCATGTTGTTCTGCCCTCTCATGCTGACTCCTCAACCTTCAGCTGACATTGTCTGTCCCCAGGCAGAGCTCCACGCATCTGGTATGTACCCATCAGATAACTCAATATTGAGAAGATGAAGTGACCAGTGCTGTATCAGGGTGTGACAATAACCCCATCCATCAGGACAGAGCAGGACCTGACACGCTGAGCAGTGACCCTGAGGAGAAGGGCCTGGGCACTCCAAGGTCCCCACACCAGCCCGTGGTGCACGCTCACCATGAACAAGGCAGCTGCACACGGGGCTGCATGAGGAGGAGCGTGGGGACCCAGACACCTGGAGTTCTCATCCCATTCGGTTCAGCACTGGTGTGACCCCACACACACGGGGGTGTGCCAGTGTGCGGCTTCCCAGTTTGGAGAAGCAGGGAGGAACTGGAGAGTGCAGGGCTCTGCCAAGGCAGGTTCAGCACCTTGTGCACATGGTGTGGGATGCTGAGGGACCTGGGATGCTTTGGCCCAGCAGTACTGGTGAGGCTGCAGCACTGTAGGAGTAGCTTGAAGAGTGGTTTCAGAGGTGGTGGAGGTTTTCTTCGTAGTGGGAAAGAGCATGAGAAAGAAATAATGGCCCAAAGTGCAGCTGGGAAGGTCCAGGCTGGATATGAGCAGGAAGGAATGTGACTGGAAGGGCAGTGCTGTGGTGGAGCAGGTCAGCAGAGGGAGTCTGCATCAGCCCAAGGCTTTGTGCTTCAAGGAACAGGTGGGGAGGATGCAGAGATCTCAGCAAAGGAAGGAAGATGCTCAGACAAGAGCAAGGTGGGGCAGCAGGGGGGATGTCTGCAGCCTGCAGGGAAAGAGGTGCAGGGGATGCCACAGCACAGAACAGGCTGTGGTGGAGATGGTCACGGGACGTAAAGAGGCTGGAAGCCCCACCAGACATGAGCTCCTTCTCCCCTTGGCTATGGCTGTTGTCTGCACCTCTGATGCCTGTGAGGAGACACCTTGTCCTTCCAGCACAGGGGCCTCATGGCCTCCTTGTCCCCAGCCAGGAACCTGGGAGCTGTGGGACCGTAGTCCTGTCCTTGGCCTTGCACAGCCCCACATCACACTGTCCAGGAAGGGCCCTGAGCAACGTTGGAGGGACAGGATCTGCCTTCCCAGGGCTGGGGGTCAGGGCTTGGCCCTTTGGTTAATGAAACAAATTCAGGTTTACTCAGCATCAGAGCCACCTTTCACTTGCTTACCCTTTGTTCTGCTTCAAGTTTTCTGTCCCAGCTGCCCTGGGGATGGTTTCTCAGTTGTGTCCCTCAGTGGGATTCATTAATATTACAAGAAACTTTGAAGTTTAGATCTGAGTTTGAATTCTTCAACTTGTCCTCAGGGTCGGAGGTTCATGGACTCTGCACCAAAGCCACCAGAGGGGTCATTAAAGCACCTTGGGCTGCTCCTGTGCTGCTGAGCTGGGCTGGGCTCCTGGGACAGAGGGAGCTCCTGGCAAGTGGCAGCGCTGCAGAGAGACAGATCTGCCCAGGAGCAGCTCCTCTGCAAAGCGCAGCAGGGCTGAGGGCTCTGCCTGCAACGGGAGACAAGCCAGAAAGAGAGGGAAAATGCAGTGTGGGGTGGGAGGTTTGCTGTGAGTTCACAAGGAGAAAAATCTTCACACAGAGTAGGTGGTGAGATTTGCTGACGCTGGTACAACAAACTAGACAGGTAAGGAAAACTATTCAGAAACTTTCTTGTATAGCTAAGGAGGACATGCAGCAGAGCAGGGAATTCCTTCATGAACCATCAGAGGCAGCTGCCTCCTGCTGAGGATGACTCCAGGTGTGTGAAGCTGTTTCTCCACCCAGGGTTGCCCTGCAGAGCAGGGTCCCTGCCAAGGAGATCCCCACAGGTCTGTGTAGAGAAGCTGTGGGTGGAAGGAGTGACCCCTATCAGGGCAGGAAAGGTGCTTCTGCTGTGGAGAGGGTGCTGTGTGGGTCAGGGCTGCTCACACCTCCAGATCACCCCCAGCATTTTTCCAAGGGGATGCCTCAAGAAGATCAGTGCAAGGATTACCAGACAGAGAAGGAGCTTTCCTGAGCCTGTATTTCAGTTTCCCAAGGGGTGGGGACTGCAAGAAAGGATAAAATGAAACTGAGACCTCACGTTTTAAAAAATCACTGAGACTCCTGAACTGCAACTCTGAGTGATCAGTACATCTGCCAGAAGGCTCATAACATCCCTTCACCACCCCTCTACCTGTGCACAGCACCTGCATCACCTTTGCTGGACCCCTCAGCCTAGTCTGACCTGTCCTGTTTTCCAGCCTGCAAACAGGAAGATGCCCCCAGGCAGTGCCCTGTGAACAGGCAGGATCTGTAGGGCCAGGGGAGGGCACAGAGGATGGGATGGGGTCTGTGAGCACTGACAGGGAAGAGACATGGACAGGGAAACACCTCCCAGGGGGACAATCTCCAGGCAGCAGGGAAATGATCAGAAATGGGAGGAAACTAAACCTGAAATTAATATGAAGAGGGAGAATTCAGAAATCTCTGTATGATCCCCTGCAGTGCAGATCCCTCCTGTGAGCAGCCCCCTGGCCTCCTGTCCCACCCAGCAAAGCCTCTGCCCTCAGGGCCAGGGGCTCCAATGCGTGAAGCAGCTCCTGAGCAGCCAGAGCTCCAGTTCCTCTGCAGAGCACAGGGGCTGAGAGCAGCTGCCCGGCAATGTTGGTGTCTGGGAGGTGGCTGCACAGCTGGGGAAGGGTGACGCTGTCTGAGTGCCCGGCTGCCTCTGCCCTGGCCTCTCTCACACCCACCCTCACCGCATTGTACTTCTTGCTCCCCTGCTCTGGGTCACTGCTGTTGGGATCTTGTTCTTGCTGTCAGGCTCTCTGGGGATGGCAGTTTCAGCTGCAGAGTCACAGCCTGATCTTGTGGGTCCTTTCCTGCAGGTGTGTCCATGGGAACACGTGTCCCAGCTTTGCTCTGACCTGTGGGGTGTGGGCAATGCAGTCTGTGGGGCTGGGGTGTGAGCTGAGTCTCCCTGAATCAAATGCCATCATCAGGACTCTTGATTGTCTCCTTGACTTTTCTTTCAAGATGTGAGCTTCCGTCCAGGATGCAAACCTGTCCTACAGCATCTGTGTGTTATCTGAAAGCCCCATGGAGAAGCACAGAGCTACTGTGACAAAGAAAATGCTGTTGGGTTTGAGAGATGAGCTGTGTGTGTCCTGGGCTGAATGTGGGGAGCTGAGACGTTAGGAAAGGGTGAGACATGTCGTGGTCTGAGGTGGATCCCTCTGCTCTCAGCAGTGCCTGGTGACTTTTCAGGGTAACATGGGAGTGTGATCAGGCTCCATCTCATAAAGGCGCCAGGCCAGGGCAGCTGGAGCAAGACAGAGGGACAGAGCAGCTGCCCTCACTCTGCGCTGACCCACAGGCATCCTCTGGTCTCGCAGGACTCGCTCTGTTCTCCCTGAGTGCACCAGAAATGCTGAGGGTTTCTGACACCCAAGAACACTTTCATGGGTGGGAGGGCAGAAGGAGCTGTAGAAACACCAAACCTCTCAAACGCCGTTTCTCAGGCCTGACAGCCCCTTCTGCACCAGGAGCGGTTCCAGCTGACACAGCTGAACCCCAGCACTGGCCCCTGCCCCACTCAATCACGCGGAGTCAGGCTGAGTCCTCGAGAGCCCCTGGGCAGAGACCCTGCTCTTCATTGCACACTCATCCAGCACCGATAAGGGCTCCAGCCAGGACGTTCTCCTGGGATAATAAGTGTCTCTTTGTGGGAGGGTCTGTGGGAAATGGCTTTGGTTTCTCCCAGAGAAGTCTCATCTAAACCATCACTGTGTTTTCCTCCTTGCACAGGTCCTCATGCCCAGAGACAGCAAATGTCCAACAGCAGCTCCATCACCCAGTTCCTCCTCCTGCCGTTCACAGACACACAGGAGCTGCAGCTCTTGCACTTCTGGCTCTTCCTGGGCATCTACCTGGCTGCCCTCCTGGGCAACGGCCTCATCATCACCACCATAGCCTGTGACCAGCACCTCCACACCCCCATGTACTTCTTCCTGCTCAACCTCTCCCTCCTCGACCTGGGCTCCATCTCCACCACTGTCCCCAAATCCATGGCCAACTCCCTCTGGGATACCAGGGCCATCTCGTACTCAGGATGTGCTGCACAGCTCTTTTCATTTGCCTTCATGACAGCAGCAGAGTATTCTCTTCTCACAGTCATGTCCTACGACCGTTACGTTGCCATCTGCAAACCCCTGCATTACGGGACCCTCCTGGGCAGCAGAGCTTGTGTCCACATGGCAGCAGCTGCCTGGGCCACTGGGTTTCTCAATGCTCTGCTGCACACGGCCAATACATTTTCACTGCCACTGTGCAAGGGCAATGTCCTGGACCAGTTCTTCTGTGAAATCCCCCAGATCCTCAAGCTCTCCTGCTCACACTCCTATCTCAGGGAGATTCGCCTTATTGCGATAAGTTTCTCGGTAGTATTTGTGTGTTTTGTGTGTTTTCATCATGGTATCCTATGTGCAGATCCTGAGGGCCGTGCTGAGGATCCCCTCTGAGCAGGGACGGCACAAAGCCTTTTCCACCTGCCTCCCTCACCTGGCCGTGGTCTCCCTCTTTGTCAGCACTGACATGTTTGCCTACCTGAAGCCCCCCTCCATGTCCTCCCCATCCCAGGATCTGGTGGTGTCTGTTCTGTACTCGTTGGTGCCTCCAGCAGTGAACCCCCTCATTTACAGCATGAGGAACCAGGAGCTCAAGGATGCCCTGTGCAAACTCATATCCTGATGTGTTCTCAAGCAAGAAACTGGCCATCTGGTTCTACATAGACATTTTAATGTAGCTAACTACAGGTCCAGCCAGTCATCTGGATTTTTTGTTGTTATTAGTTGTTTTCTTATTGTGATAATCTGGTCCTCCCCTTTCTAATTCACTGTTGGCTTTTATTTTATAACTGTTGGCTTTTCTTTTATAACTGTTGACTGTGTAAATGAGGAGTCATGCTCTCCTTATCTCTAAACAAAATAAAGTGCTCTTTAGTGACTTGTTTTTCACTATGTCCTTCCTGCAAGCCCTTTTTAGAACTGCAGGGACGGTTCCTGTGTTCATGGAAGGAGGGGAAAAGCGTCCAATATGGCAGCACTGCCGGGGAGCTCCAGCACTTGGTCTTCCAGAGCTGTTCTGGTTCCACTCCCACAGTCTCCTCATCCATTGTCTTGGTGCAAGACCTGAGTGCTCTGGCAGCTTGGTCCCCGTCCTGCTGTGTGTCAGTGCTGTGAGCGCAGGCAGGGACAGGCAATGGGCACTGCTGTGACAGAGCTGACTCACAACAGCCTTTCCAGATAGAAAGGTGCTCTCCTCAGGGCAGTGCACAATGTTTTATATCTTCTTGCAAATTTTTTTCTCAAGCATATTCCTACAAAAGTGGCCACAGATGAAAACACCATTGTACAGCTGAACAGTGTGTGTGTGCAGCGCTGGCACTCAGCAGTGTCCTCTCACAGCCAGACCTCCTGCCAGAGACCTGCAGGACCAGCAGAGCAGGGGCTGGGCTGTGCCCCTATGCACTGGACACCCCACAGAAGCTGCCCCAGGGCATCGTCATGGACTGACCCCTCACAACCACCATATTCAGCACTGGCCTCAAACAACAGTTCATAGAAATTCTTTGTCCCTCCATGGAGAGACACTAGATGAGTAGGTCAGAAATCCATGTTGCATTGTACAGATGAGACATGAGCACACACATCATGTACGAGAGGTGACATGAAGGCCTGTGGGACAGACAGTGTCTTGAGGTCACTTCATGTTGGGAGTAACATCCCATGGGAAACCACCCACTGGGCTCTTCTTCCTTGAACTGAGGTCCCCATGTCCATTCCTCATGACATGGGACATCTCAGCTCAGTGCAGAGCAGGGTGACACACCACAGGGCTGAGGTGTCTCCCATCCCTTTGGAGTGGCAACAGGAGGCCAGAGGGACACTGTGACTCCTGCCTGTGTGTGTAAAAGGGACAGACTCTGTCTCTGAGCATCCCTGGGTGCATAAGAATTCCTGAGACTGGCTCTGATGTAACCCTGGCATTTCTGTGTGTGACTCCAGGAACAATCCCCAGTGGCCCAGTGAGATTCATCTCAGCTGCTGGGACAGGCTCATTGCAAGTGCTCCTGTCTGCTGCATCACCCTTGTCCATGATTCTGGATTGCGCTTTCAAAAGTGACTGTACAATCAGAGAAGTTCTGATGACCTTGGGAAAGGACAATGTCAAACCCACCTTCAAGAAGGGCAGGAAGGAGAATTTGAAGAATTACCGGCTGGTCAGCCTACCTCCATCCCTGGGAAGGGAATAGTCCACATCTTCCTGTACCAATCTCTAGGCACCTGAAGGACAAGGAAGGGATTGCTGAACCGAAACGAGGGGAAAAACCAGTGAGTCACAAGAAATGCTCTGAACCCATTCCAGAGCTTTAGACTCCCAGAAAGAGCTTGGTGGCAGTGCAGCCAATCCAGTTGTATCTGTGTCCCTCAGTGAGCAGCACAAACGTGGGCAGTCACCCCATGGTTCTGCAGCCAAACTGCTCTGCAGAGCATCACTGCCAGGTTGGGGCCCTGGTACTTCAGTCCTGATGCTCATCACATGTCCTTAAGACAAATGTATGCACCCCTCTTGGCAACCTTACCCCAAAAGTCACCCCTAGAGAAGGCTCCTGAGCTGGGGCTGAGCTGGAGAACTGGGGTCCAGCCATGACCAGAGGAAGGACAAGGCCTCTCCTGGATCCTCTAAAGGGCTGGCAGCCTCTGTGATCTCCACCAGAAAAGGCAGCATGCAGGAAACTGTAGACCACCCCCATGCCCACTGGAGGCCCTTAGGAAGTGTTCCTATCTCCAAACATCCAGCCCAGCTTGTTGCTGCATGAACAACGAGGAGAAACTGCCCCAGGACCCTCATTTCAGACCCCATCTCCTCCACCCCATACAGGCAGTGCTCTCCCCCTTGGCACTGAGGTGGTTTCAGGGACCCAAGAGACACTTATGGGGAGGAGATGTTGGGTAGGGATATGGTGTCCTTCAGTGTTCCTCATGGTACCTCCTGCTGGGCTTCGTGCCACTGGTCACAGCCCTCTGAGCCTGGATGTTCAGCCAGTTCTCAGTGGTGCTAAACAGGAATATGCCCATGAGCACATTGGGCTGCATTGGGAGGAGCGTGGGCACCCAGACAAAGGGCAGTTATTGTCCATCGTGACTCAGCACTGGTGTGGTCACATCTGGAGCGGTGTGTCCCAGTGTGAGGTTCCCCATTCTGGAGGAACAGGGAGGAGCTGTTGTGTGGCCAGAGAAAGTCTGGGTCATGTGTGGAGATGTTGAGAGACCCAAACTTTTTTAGCCTGGTGAAGGGGAGGCTGAGGAAACGTGCTGGTTTTACTGAAATTGAGTTAATTTCCTTCCTACATTTTGAACCTCTCTCCTTCACAGCCAGTACAGTCTTTTGTTTAGATTTACTATGAGAATAATGAGATAACGCTGTTTCTTCCCTGGGATAGAGTTAATTCCGTCTTTTAGCAGCTTTACAGTGTTTGCCATTTGTTATTAAAGGAACGTCAGAACTCACTGAGATCTCGGCTGTTGTCAGGGAAACCAAGGACTTCTTTGGCCATCCAGCTGGGGATGCAAATTGGCAGGAGGGGACACAGACAGGACAGCACCTGGATTGACATGCAGGCTGATCAATGAAATATTCCCTATGATTAGCATCATAATCAGTCTAAAGCTGGAGCCAGCTTTTAGGGCTTGTTAGATCCATTACTTTGGGTTTTACAGCTGGTTTGGTCGTTCCATTCAGAAGTTTCATTCTGTCATGAGTTCAATGTTAGTTTAGCCTTTTGCCATTTTGCCATAGTGCAGTTGGCCTTTGCACCTTTTTACCTGTTGCCCTTTTGCTTTCTCTTGTAGTTCAGGACCAAGTGTTCCTATTTTCTTAATTTAATTTATCTATTTCCATTTAATTTACCTGGACTATTGTCAGTGAAACCAAGGACTTCTTTAGAGTCCAGCTGCAGGTGCGAATTGACAGGAGGGGGCACAGACAGGGCAGCACCTTGATTGACATCCAGGTCAATCAATGAGCTATTCTCTACCATTAGTGTCATGCTTGGTATAAAGCTGGAGATGTCTTTTCCAGCCAGTTACTCTTGGTTTGCTGGCTACTTTGGTTGGCTCTGTTTGGAAGTTCCATTCTATTGGTAGTTCAGTGTTAGTGCAGTTTTATGATGTTTTCCTGATTCTCATTTGGCCCTTGGGCCTCTCTGCCTTTTGCACTTTTACTTTCTCTTGCTGGGATCAGCTGTTCAGGAACAGGGTGCTCTCTTCTTTGGGGCTGCCTGCTCAGCACAACTGGAGTTATGTGGGGGATTGCACTGAGTATCATATATTTTATTTTATGTGTATTTTAGTATAAGCATATTAGAAGTAGCAGTGTATTATTTTCATTGTCTTATTATGTTTTTTTATAAACTCACAGGTTTCTCTCTTCCCTTTCATTTCTCTCTCTTATCCCACTTGAGGACTGGGAGCAGGATGTGAGCAGCTCTCATGGTCTTAGTTGGTGGCTGTGATAAAATCATGACAAGAAAAGGTAGTAGTAGCTTCAGAAATGCTGAAAATCACTTTCCAAGATGACGGCACTTTTTTCTTTTTAGTAGATGGAAACAGCATGAGAAAGGAAAACCATCAGAAACTGCAGCTCTGGAGGTCCAGAGTGGAGCTCAGGATAACGAAATGTCATTCTGAGCACATGGCTGTGGTCATTGAGATGGACTCTGGATCAGCCATGGCTTTGTGTTTCAAGGAACAGCTGGTGAGGATGGAGAGACAGCAGCACAGATGGGGACACACTAGGGTGAGAACAAGGTGGGGAAGCACATGGGGTGTCTGCAGCCTGTGGGGAAACAGCCACAGGCCTGGGACAGTGTAGGATGGACGATGGTGGAGATGGCCAAGGGCACTGGCAAGGCTGGATGTCCCTGAAAGAGCCAAGGTCTTCGTCCTCTTGGCTTTGGCTTGTGTCCCAAGGCCTAAGAGGAGACACATGGTTGTCATGGCCATGGCACCCATTGCCTCCTTGCACCCCCAGGGAGTGTCACACCATTGTCCTGCACTGGGCATCGCACTCCCCATATCCCCAGGAAGAGTCCTGAGCCACACGTGGGGGACAGGATCTCCCTTCCTAGGGGCAGGGGCTCAAGGCTTGGCCATTGTCCTTCATGAAACAAACCAAGGGTTTTCTCAGCATCAGAGCTGCTGCTCTTTGCCTTTGCCTGATGCAATTACAGCCTCCAATTATGTGCTCTAATGAGTCCCTGGGGAGGCTTTGTCAGTAACAGCCCTCAGTGGGGCCCATTAATGCTTCAAGGTACTTTGGAGTTTGCTTCTGACTTGGACTTCTTGAGCAGATTCTTCAGTCTGTGCTTGGTATCTGACGTTCATGGACTCAGCACCAAATACACCATGGGGCTCATTAAAACACAGAAAGCCCTAACGAGCAATGTTTCTTTCCCTAATTTTCTTCAAATCTTCAAGACTTGTAGAACTAACTGGAGAGGTTTCAAGGGGACACTTGCTGATGAAGATTTCAAAGAAGATTTCATAAAGGAGGTTTTTTTCTTTCAAGGGTATTTTGTGTCATTTTTCAGTGTATAGAAGAAGTGACAGCAGCATTCTACACTGGACATGGATCCAGAGGGTCTCCTGAAGACATCTCAACAGTCTCTGGAGGCTGGACACTGTAAGGACAACCTCGCTCCTCACCCCCCACCCCCAGTCTGCCGGTTCCCTCATTGGCCACCAGAGACTGCATCACTTTTCCTCACATCAGACTTCTCCACTGAGCTCTGCAGGAGATGCTGCAGGTCCTGTGCACCAGTTCCACCTGCTCTCCTGTGTAAACACTGCACAGTTTAATAAACAGTAAAACACTTTCCTCAGCTGTGTGTGTAACCTGGATCTGGTGAGGTCCACCATCCACAAGGGACATCCACACAAGAACTGGTTTAGACAGAGAGATAGGAGAGGATAGAAATAAACACAATGAACATGTTGACTGCAATGTCAATTAGAGCTCTGAAGAATGGGGCAAGTTTGTAACTCCCTGAAGCTCGAAGCAGAAACCAGACAGTTGAGAGGAACTGAATGACTAAAGAGCAAGTGGAGGAGAAACCTGAGAGCACTGGGAAGGGCAAACATCCAGACAGTCTGCTGGAAAGTTGTCCTTTGACAGGGACATTGAATCAGGAGAGATGGGAACTCCTGAATGACGAGGGAGGTGAAATAATAGAGTGTTGGTAATAGAAGTACAGGGGAAGACCGTTATCTCTTCTCCTGCTCTTAGTACACTTCCCATTAATTCACTTTTTGGCTCTTTTTTTTCTTTCTTTGTTTTAATATGTAAAAAAATCCAAAACCAAAGCCAAAAATCACACCAAAAAAAACACACACAAAAAGCCAACACAAAACACAAAAAAAAAAAAACCACCGAAAACCAAAAAAGAACAACAAAGACGTGCACCTTTCAAGGCAGACATCAGTCATCAGTTGCCCCACCATAAACAGCCAGTGCTGTTTTAGGGGCCCCAATGTACCTGAGGTGTCTGCCTGGGATTGACATCTGTCACACAGGACCTGGGGAGACCAGAGCACCTTGTAATGCAGGTGGAGCCTCGGCAGGGGTTCCTTGGGCACCTACATTGGCACCAGGTGTTTGTGTCCCTGGAGGTGAAGAAATTTGTGTCCTAAATGCATACCCAGTTCTGGAAAACTCTTTCAAAGAAAAGTAACTCTCCTAGAAAGACTCTCAAATAACTAACTAACTAACTAAATAAATAAATAGATAGATAAATAAATAGATAGATAGATAGACAGATAGATAGATAGATATATAGATAAATTAAATAAATAAATAAGAAGTATGTTGACACCTTCCTTAGCTTTGGATCTTTGTCTTCAGTTCTTCTTATTTTAAATTTTGTTGACATTAGTTGACATACAATGAGCTTACAAGCAAGAAGCCAAGATCATTTTGTGTCTTGCATAGCGCCCCATGCCCTCTAAACCTTCCCTCCCCAGGACTCCTCACACTTTGCCCAGAGCGAGTCACACTGAGGTGTTGGCTGGTTCCCTGGCTGAGATGTTGGTTTAGATGGCCACCTACAGCACAGGTGGATCCTGCCCCATCATCATCTGCTCTGACCAGTTAGAAACAGAGCCCAACATCACCATGGGATCATAAGAGAACTGAGGTTGAAGGGACCTCAGGAGTCTGCAGTCCAACCTGTCACCAACTGGGTCACACCAAGGTGTTCAAGCCTTGATCCAATCCGAGTTTTAGCAGGACTAGAGAAGTGATCATCCCTTTGTACTGGCCACTGGTGAGGCTGCACCTTGAATCCTGGGGTCAGTTTTAGGCCCCTCATGGCAAGGAAGACATTGAGGTGCTGGAAAGAGTTCAGAGGAGGGTGACAAGGCTGGTGAAGGGTCTGGAGCACCAGTCTTATGAGGAGCGGTTGAGGGAGTTGGGGCTGTTCAGCCTTGAGAAAAGGAGGCTGAGGGGAGACCTTGTCACCGTCTACAACTGCCTGAAAGGAGGTTTTATCATGGTGAGTGTTGGTCTCTTCTCCCAAATAACAAGTGATAGGACAAGAGGAAATGGCCTCAAGTTGCACACAGGGAGGTTTAGATTGGATATTAATTAAAAATTCTTCAGGGAAAGGGTTTAGAAGCAACAGAACAGACTGCCCAGTGAGGTTGTGGAGTTCCCATCGCTGAAGGTGTTTAAAAGACAGATATATGGGACTCTTAGGGACATGGTTTAGTGCCAGATTTAGGTTATGGTTGAACTCGATGATCTTAAGGGTGTCTTCCAACCACAATTATTCTATGATTCCATGATAAGTCATTTTGGATATTTTCTTTCTCAGAGGACCTTGCAACCTCCCTGAGAGCCAGGACTTTTCTGAGGTGTTGGAGAGATGTCTCACGGTCACACCAGCCAGTTCCACCAGCACCTGTCTGTCCCTTCCCAGACCAAACCTTTTCTCCATATCCCAACCTTCCAGGCAAATTTCTGGGACACAGCAAATGCTGCCCAGGTCTTCTGGGCCTGTTCAGAAGAGAGCAGCAGGCCAACATGTTGATGGGCTCCCTGTGCACTTCAAAGCTTTCCTGACCATTTCTCTCAATGCTCCACTTACACCCAAACTTTCTGGTCCTTAAGCTGTGGATGAGGGGATTGAGCAGGGATGTGGGGATGGTGCAGAAAAAAGGTTTTGTCAAACTCTCTCAGGGGGACTGTTCTGGACATCCCGCAGTCAAGGATGAGGGTGCTGGAGAAACCAGTGGCATTGGTTTGAGGTCCAGGTGGAAAAGGCCTTGTGCCTGTCTACACTGGAGGAGAGCAGTGGTGCATTCATGGGATGCCCATGAGAACAGGAAGGGAACAAATGGCTCCAGGGGACAAAAGGCCTTCCAGCCAGTTCTTTACCCATCACAGCTACACCATCCAGGCCATGAGCTGCAGCTTCTCCAGGAGATGCTGTGGGATACGGTGTCAAAGGCTTTACTGCAGTCTAAGGACACAACACCCACAGCCTGTGTGGCGGATTCACTCCCCACCACAGACTTTCCCTCATCTCTTCAGCCGGTCACCTTGTCATAGAAGGAGATCAGGCTGGTCAAGCAGGACCTGCCTTTCACAAAGCCGTGCTGACTGGGCCCGATTGCTCGTCTGGTATGTGTGACCTCACAGTCCTTTCCCAGCCATGTTCCTGCTGTTGGCCTATCCCCTGCAGAGGCAGAAGTGGCCTCACAGTGCCCTCCACAGCCATTGGCTTCCTACTGGACCATGAGCTCCTGAGACACAAGTGACCACATGGCATCGTACCCAGTCATCACCCTCCTTGTGGTCCAGTGTGTGAGCAGATCAAACTGAGCTGCTTTCATCAAATGTATCCAATAGATTTCCTATCAAGGGTTTGAGTGGAGAAACGTTCCTCAGAGGACCTGCTGTATTTACTCTGGGGCATTTTATATCTCTCTTGATAGAGCTCTCCAAGGAAAAGATTCATGGAATCCTACAATACCGCAGGTTGGAAGAGACCCCTGAACATCATCTCTGTCCCACTGACCTTTATGGCACCCCAAGGTTCATTTGTGCTCCCTTGGGTTCATCTCACCATGTGCACACATTGGACATGCACATGATGTGTATGGTTACATCTCATCTGAACAATGAAAACATGGACTTTTGACCTTGTATTTCATAGAATCATAGACATAGAATGTCTTGAGTTGGAAGGACCCACAGGTTCATGGAGTCCAACTCCTGTCCCTGCACAGGACACCCCACAGGTCACCCCGTGTGTCTGAGGACGTTGTCCAGTCTCTTCTTGAACACTGTCAGGTTGGGGTCGTGATACCTCCCTGGGAGCCTGTTCAGTGTCCAGTACCTCTGGGTGAAGAACCTTTTCCTCATGTCCAACCTGAACTTCCCCTGGCACACCCTTCTTCCATTCCCTTGGGTTCTGTCATTGGTCACCAAAGAGAAGAGATCAGTACCTTTCCTTCCTTCTCCCCTTGTGAGAAAGGTGTAGCCACCATGAGGTCTCCTTTCAGTCTTTTCTTCAGCTCTGAGGCTGAGAAACCCCTTGGTTTCCTTTCTGAAGCAGAAAGGAGAAGCCATGACCTGCAGGCAATGGGAAGGGGGATCCTGTCCCTCACACATGGCTTAGGGCTCTTCCTGGGACTGTGGGATGTGGGTGTGCAAGGCCCAGGGAAGGACAACACTGGTACAACAACTTCCAGCTTCCCCATGGGGCTGCAAGGAGGCACCGAGGCCCCAGTGCCATGAGGACAACATGTCTTCTCCTGGGCCTCAGTGGCAGAGACAACTGCCATGGCCAAGGGGACAGAGACCTGGGTTCTGTGGGTCCCTTCCAGCCTTGCCAGCGCCCTTTGCCATCTCCACCACAGGCTGTTCTACACGGTCCTACCCCTGCCCCTCTTTCCCTGCAGGCTGCAGACACCCATCTCGCTTCCCCACCCGCTCTCACCCCAGCATTTCTGCACCTTCACTGCTGTGTCTGCACCCTCACTGGCTGCTCTTGGAACACAAACCATGGGCTGATCCAGCTCCCTCTGGGTGAGCTCTTGCACCACAGCACTGCCCTTCCACTGACATTTCTTCCTCTGATATCCAGTCCTCACTTTCCAAACTGCACTATGTGATATTTTTTTTCCCTCTTCTGCTTTTTCCCACTACAAAGGAATACTCAGCCACCTCAGAAACTGCCCTTCATGCAGGGAACCCAACCCATTAGGCTTCTTGTGGTCTTTTACCTGACAGAAGACAAGTAACCTCACCATGATCTTATAAATCCCAGGACTGCTGCTGTTCTTTCAGTTTCTCTGACAGACACGACCATGTTCCTGCTGCTGTCTCGTCATGTTATCAGGTGGGATGAACATGACAACCCGTCTCCAAGGCCTCTTCCTGGGTAGGGCCTGTGGGCACTTAGGCAGAGGTTCTTTCCCAGCCATGTCCCTGCTGCTGGGCTGTCACCTCCAGAGACAGAACTGACCTCACTGCCCCTTCACAGCCACAGGATTCTGTCTGGATTATGAGTGTCTGAGACACAATTGACCTCGTAATACCATAACCATCCATCACCGTTTGGTCCAGGACCCTATCAGAAAACAGTATGATTGTTTTATCAAATTTATCAAATATCTTCTCTACTAGTAATTTGAGGGGAAAAATACTCTTCTGAGGAACCGTTGTATTTATGTTGACACCTTTAGAACTCCTTTTCTGTCTCTTATTCTTTTTGTTTTTCCTCTGCCTATTCTGTCTTCAAAATCCTCTTCAAGGGAAAGATTCATTGAATCGCAGAATAACTTGAGGTTTGAAGAGAGCCCTTGCCTCACTTGTCTCACTGTCCTGCTCCAGGCAGGGTGAACCAGCTGAGGTTGTTCAAGGGTTCAAAGTGCACTCGTCACATCATACAGAGGGAGAATAAAGACATTCAGCAGTGTTGGCCCAAGTGCTGGTCCCTGAGGGATTGCACTGGTAACCGGCTACGCTGAGGGCTTTGTACCACTGATGGCATTTGGCTCGATTCTTCAGCCAACCTCCCACCCAGCTTCCAGTTCTCCAGCCCAGAGATCACTGATCTGGCTACTAGGACACCTTGGAACACCATGTCTGTGACCTTGCAAAATTCCAGGCATGGAGGCAGGCTGACCAGTCATTAATTCTCCTTCATGCTTTTCTTGCAGATGGGTTTGACATTTGCTTTTCCCGAGGGCCTCGGAACCCTTCTGACTGTTTTGTCACTTTTGAGAGCACAATCCAGAATCACAGGCAAGGGTGGCAGAGCAGAATGGAGCACTTGCAATGATCCTGTCCAGGGCAGCTGAGATGAATCTCACTGGGGCAGTGAGGTTTGTTCCTGGAGTCACACACAGAAATGTCAGGTTCTGTCAAGCATCCATGTCTGACCTGGACTCGTGTACTCCTTCTGTACCCAGGGGTGCTCAGAGACAGTGTCTGTCCCTTTTACACACAGAGGCTGTAGTCTCAGTTTCTCTCTGGCCTCCTGTGGCCACTCCCAAAGGATGGGAGGCACCTAAGCCCTGTCGTGTGTCAGCTGCTCTGCACTCATCTGAGATGTCCCCCATCATGAGGAATGGACACGGGGATCACAGCTGGAGGATGCACAACCCAATGCTGCATCCAGGTGGTTTCTCAAAGGATGTTTCTTCCAGTATGAAGTGACCTCAAGAGCTTGTTTGTGCCACAGGCATTCATGGAATCCCCAGGAACAGCTGATGACGTTTGTCCTCACTTGGGTTCATCTCACCTCACGTACATGATGTGCGTGCTCACATCTCATCTGTACAATGCAAACGTGGATTTCTGACCTGCTCATTCAGTGTCCATCCATGGAGGGAAGAGCTGTGAGCTGGGGAGAGAGGCCAAGGCTGGAAATGGTGGTTATGAGGGGCGTGACGATGCCCTGGGACAGATTCTGAGGGGTGTCCAGTGCACAGGGGCACAGCCCAGCCCCTGCTCTGCTGGTCCTGCAGGTCTCTGGCAGGAGGCCTGGCTGTGAGAGGACGCTGCTGTGTGCCAGCCCTGCACACACACACTGTTCATGTGTACAATGGTGTTTGAATCTGTGGCCACATTTGTGGGCATGTTCTTGAGATAACCTTTAGAAGAAGACCTAAACCTTCTGGCCCTTCCCATAGGAGATCACCTTTCTACCTGGAAAGGCTGTTGTGAGGCCACCTCTGTGACACAAGTGCCCATTGCCTGTCCCTGCCTGCGCTCACAGCACTGACACACAGCAGGACGGGGACCAAGCTGTCAGAGCACTCAGGCCTTGCACCAACACAAGGGATGAGAAGGAGAGTGTGGGAGTGGAACCAGAACAGCTCTGGAAGAACAAGCGCTGGTGTTCCCTGGCAGGGCTGCCAGGCTGGACTCATTTCCCCTCCTGCCATGCACAGGAACTGTCCCTGCAGCTCCAAACAGGTCTTGGAGAAAGGATCCCATGAAAAAGAGTTCACTACAGGGCTCTTTAATTTGTTTAAATACACAAAGGGCACAGTCAGTGGTTATAAAAGAACAGCAGACAGTGAATTTGAAAGGGGATGACAACATGATCACGATAGAAACACCACCACCAACAACAAATAGAGATGACAGGCCAGGCCTGAAATTAGTTACATTAAAACTGCTATGCAGAAAGAGATGGGCAGTTTGCTGCTTCAGGAATTAGACCAGTCATCAGTTTCCACAGGGCATCCTTGAGCTCCTGGTTCCTCATGCTGTAGATCAGGGGGTTCACTGCTGGAGGCACCACCGAGTACAGAACAGACACCACCAGATCCAGGGATGGGGAGGAGAATGAGGGGGCTTCAGGTAGGCAAACATGGCAGTGCTGACATACAGGGAGACCACGGCCAGGTGAGGGAGGCAGGTGGAAAAGGCTTTGTGCCGTCCCTGCTCAGAGGGGATCCTCAGCACGGCCCTGAAGATCTGCACATAGGACACCACGATGAACACAAAACATCCCACAAAAAAAGAAGCACTAAACATGAGAAGCCAAATTTCCCTGAGGTAGGAGTGTGAGCAGGAGAGTTTGAGGATGTGGGGAATTTCACAGAAGAACTGGTCCAGGGCATTGCCCTTGCACAGTGGCAATGAAAATGTATTGGCCGTGTGCAGCAGAGCATTGAGAAACCCAGTGGCCCAGGCAGCTGCGGCCATGTGGACACAAGCTCTGCTGCCCAGGAGGGTCCTGTAGTGCAGGGGTTTGCAGATGGCAACGTAGCGGTCGTAGGACATGATGGTGAGGAGAGAACATTCTCCTGTAGCATAGAAAAAGGAAAAAAAACACCTGTGCAGCACATGCTATATAGGAGATGTTCCTGGTGTTCCAGAGGAAATGGTCATGGACTTGGGGACAGTGGTGGAGATGAAACCAAGGTCCAGGAGGGTGAGGTTGAGCAGGAAGAAGTACATGGAGGTGTGGAGGTGCTGGTCCCAGGCTATGGTGGTGATGATGAGGCCGTTGCCCAGGAGGGCAGCCAGGTAGATGCCCAGGAAGAGCCAGAAGTGCAAGAGCTGCAGCTCCCGTGTGTCTGTGAATGGCAGGAGGAGGAACTGGGTGATGGAGCTGCTGTTGGACATTTGCTGCATCGAAGCATAGGGCACTATAATAGAAGGAAATACAGTGAGAGGTTAGATGAGGCTTCTCTGAGCAGAGTTGAATTCATTTCTCACACCCCCCCCCTTTGCTCCACACCCCCTTGTCCTTTCCCAGACCTTCCTTCGGGTCCGTGTCTGAGCCCTGGGTGGTGCTGGCTGGAGGTGCCGTGAGGAGCAGGGCCTGTGCCCGCTGGCTGCCGAGGAGTCAGCCCTGCTCTGCAGCAGGGGGCATGGTAATGGGGGGAAGGGGACAGTCCTGGGGTTCAGCATTGCCATATGGAGCCATGACATCTCACCCTTTCCTAAGATCTCAGCACCCCACATTTAGCCCAAGACAGACATGGCTCATTTCTCAACCCAAGCAGCATTTTCAATGATGTAACCTCTATGTGTTTCTCAGATAACACTAAGGTGCTATAGCACACGTTTGCATCCTGATGTGGAGCTTACAGCTTAGAAGGAAACCTCAAAGACATAGCAAAATGTCCCAATAATGTGATTTGAATCAGGGAGACTCAGCTCATTACCCTGCCCCAGACTGCATTGCCCACACCCCACAGGTCAGAGCAAAGCTGGGACACGTGTTCCCATGGACACACCTGCAGGAAAGGACCCACAAGGTCAGGCTGTGACTCTGCAGCTGAAACTGCCATCCCCAGAGAGCCTGACGGCAAGAACAAGATCCCAACAGCAGTGACCCAGAGCAGGGGAGCAAGAAGTACAATGCGGTGAGGGTGGGTGTGAGAGAGGCCAGGGCAGAGGCAGCCGGGCACTCAGACAGCGTCACCCTTCCCCAGCTGTGCAGCCACCTCCCAGACACCAACATTGCCGGGCAGCTGCTCTCAGCCCCTGTGCTCTGCAGAGGAACTGGAGCTCTGGCTACACAGGAGCTGCTTCATGCCTTGGAGCCCCCGGCCCTGAGGGCAGAGGCTTTGCTGGGTGGGAGCGGAGCCAAGGAGTCTGCTCAGGGGATAAATCTGCACTGCAGGGGATCATACAGAGTTTTCTGAATTCTCTCTACAGCAGCATTATCTTTACAGTAATACCTGTATAGATCTTCTCTTTGAAACCTCCAATTGGAAGCACTCTATAGTGAGCTGGAGTTGTGAGGAGCCCTGACCCACAGAGAACCCAGCAGCAGAAGGACCGTGCCCTGCCCTGCTGGGGGTCGTTCCTTCCCCCCACAGTGTCTCCTCTCAATGTTGTTGGGATCTCCCCGGGTAGGCTGAGCACTGACCCTGGCAGGCGGTAGAGTCCCTGCCCCGGCACAGCCCTGGGCTGCAGGGACCCTGCCCTGCAGGACAACCCTGGGCACCCCTGCCTGCACATTTACGTTTACACCCCACAGCCATGCTGGGGAGAACGCAGCATTCACGTCTTGTCACTCTGACAGTGCAGAAGGCAACCCCTGCTCTGCAGCTCATCCTCTCCTCCGCATCAGAGAATCTCTGAGAGCTGTACTTAAATCTCTCGTAGGCTCTGCAATGTGACAGCTTTCTGAGATCCTGCCAAGATTTGCAGATACAATGCTCTGTAGCCACATGCTTAATATCCTAGAAGATTTCATTTCCAGTGATCTCTCAGCATCCTCCCACCCCAGACTGTGTTTCCCTCTCTCTGCCTGGCTCCTGTGCCCTCGGTGCTGCAGGCAGAGCCCTCAGCCCTGCTGCGTGTGCAGAGGAGCTGCTCCTGGGCAGAGCTGTCTCTCTGCAGCGCTGCCGCTTGCCATGAGCTCCCTCTGAACCAGGAGCCCAGCCCAGCTCAGCAGCACAGGAGCAGCCCATGATGTCCCTTTCTCTGTCCCCTCTGGGCTCCCTCCAGGTGTCCCTGGGTCTCCAGGGACACATCCTTTGAAACAACCTCAAGTAATAAGTGATGTTGATGCTCTCTCCTCTGCAGCAACACTTCTTTCCAGCATTGTGTTCTTTGTATTAAACAATAAATTGGTATGAGAATCATCTTTTATTTTCCCATCATTAGACAGGACACCAGGAATGTTACAGCAAATGATTTGATTTCTCCATGCTGAGGGAGGAACATCTTCAGTTGAAGGAATGTAGGCATTTTGTTCTGGTTTTATACTCCCAGGTCTAGAGAGACATTCATCAGTCTTTGGCCATGTCATGTCTGTGCTCTGAAGCAAAGCCTTTGCACACATGGGCTCTTGGACACTTGGTACCAGGTTTCTTGTGGCAGGTCAGAGCTGGGCTGGTGCCACAGCTGGGGTGGTTCAGCCCAGATATGAGGCAATGGCCTCAGCCAGGGACCTGACTGCGGGAGCTGGAGCTGTTAGTGCTGCAGACAGAGCTGTGACACGGATGGAATGAACTGCCAGGCAGGGTGGCAGAAGTGAGTTCATCTGGTCTGCAAGGACAGCAGCCTCCAAGCACAGAACAGCCCAGAACAGAACTCAGTCCAGACCCGTAAAGCAATTCAATGGCCCATAATGAGCTGTTACTGCTGCAGGGACAGTTGAAGGAGAAACAAAGACAGTGTGTGGCCATTGATGAATTTAATAAGGGAAAGAGGTGAGAATCCCTGTGTCCTCTTGTCCTTCTTCTTCACCAGCAATGTGTCGCAGGCCTCTGTGACTTGAGACAGGAATCTGTAGAACAACCAGCAGAGGATGGGGATCAAGTCAGGGTCACTGGAACTAACACAATCCTTTCCAGTCTATGGGACAGCAGGGACAGCATCCCAGGAGCTGAGACAGCAGGACGATGTCACAGGGAGGCCACTCTCCACCATCTTGGAAAGCTCATGGAGACTGGGGGGAGTCCCTGACCACTGGCAGCTCTCACACAGTGTGTGCACTTTTCAGAATGGCCAATGGGTGAGCAGGGGAACTAAGGGCTGTGCCCCAGAACATGTCCACTGGGACCCCATTTCTGGAAGAGAAGGTGACAGGGTTTACCCCGGGCACGTTGTGCCTGTACATCCTCTTTGCTTTCTGTGAGGAAAGGACAGGGTTGTGGATGTGGGGAGAACATTGATGGTCTGTTACCTGGAAGTCAGCAAGGCATTCAGCATCATCCCCCACAACATTCTTGTGTCCAAGGTGGGATACTATGATCTGTGTCAGTGTGTAAATAGATGGGTAAAAACAATCTGGATGGTTGGGCTTGGAAAGGTGCTGTAGAAAGGGAGAAACTTTCCAGTCATGAGGACAGTCAAGCACTGGAAGCTGTTTCCCACGAGTGCGCACTCAGTCTGTCTCAGAATGTGACCAGGATGTGTTTGGATAAAGCCCTGAGTAATCTGGTCTGACCCTGCTTTGAGCAGGAGGTTGGTCAAGACACCTGCTGAGGTCCCTTTGAGCCTGAATGACGCTGTGCTTCATAACCCTTCATGCTCAGGTTCTCCCTGACCACATAAATAATTCACATAAGGTGCCAGGATGTTTTACAAGTGTCCCCGAACAGTCCTCACCACAACTTTTGCATCCCTTTTCATTTGCCCAGGGTCTTCTTGTTTGCTGTCCTAATGCCCTTCCAGGAAGAACAGCCCATGTTGTTAACCCATTCAGAGCAGGTTGTTCAAGAGGTGTCAGCATCCGTGTACAGAGTCTGCACATCTGCCAGGCAGCAAAGCCATCATTAGAGAAATGGAGAAGAGGCTCTTGATCAACTCCTTCAACCCAGATATCAGCGTGACGTGTCTGCTGAGATTCCAGTGAACACCTAAACTGTAAATGCAGAGCATGTGAGTCCTCATTGGGTACCCTGGCTTGTCTCCTGACCCATGTGGTGCTTCAGGCTGCGAAGAGAATCAAAACCAGCCATTTGACTGGGGTAGTTCCATTTTCCACGTGTCACACAGGGCAGATGAAGGGAGTTCAGAACTCCAGACTCTGCTGCACAGCTGGGACTGCAGAGACTGGAAATGCAGGTGACAGTGTGTGTCAGTGCACACCACATAAAGATTCTGGCTTCCTTTGTGCCTTTGCACTGACCTGGGATCTGTTCCTTGGCCACCTAGCTCTCAAAAAGGCAATATTCTCCTATGCCACCTCAACCTCAAACACGGATGATTTTGGGATAATTCTGTCCAGGAGGTGTATTTTTTAAACTATTAAAAAAAAAAAAAAAAAAAAAAGGAGAAAAAACATTATTCTAAGAACGTCTTTCAAGACACAACTACTGAGGTGTAGTAGCTTTTTAGAAAAGCAAGAATGACTGCTAGGAATGAAATTAAAGAGCTTCAGTTTATCATCATCATCAGTGAGAATAAGGAGTTCCCTGTTTCTGTTACTAGTGACAGTACCACTGTTCAAAAACATCCTTCAGAGCATCTCCATTTTTCCTGGGCTCCAAAGCTCAGCCTGTCTCTCCACAACAGCCTTTTATCCCAGGAAGGGGAAAACTGCCAATGCAGGTACCAAACCAGTGCTCAACCTGCCTGGAGAGCCAGGGCAGTTGTGCCACACAACAGCAGCCTCTGAGGGAAGCTGGAGGTGATGGAATTGAAATGGTTCCAACCATAATCATAGAATCATAGAATCATTTAGGCTGGAAAAGACCCTTAAGAACATGGAGTCCAACTGTAAATCAAACAGTGCCAAGATCACCACTAAACCATATCCCTCAGTGCCACATCTCCAATTCTTCTAAATACCTCCAGCAATGGAAGCTCCAATCCTGAGCTGGCAGGACAGCATTGGCTGCAGTTGGACATAAGATACTGGTCATGACTGTGAGTTCAGCCCTCACTGGCAGAATGTCTCACACCCTCACTGAGGAGGGCAGGGGGTTGGGAGATGGGAGCACGTTTCAGTTTCCAGATCCCAGGACAGAGTCCAAACCATCCTGCCCTTGAACTCTGGCATCCCAGTTCCTGAGATGCAAAGCTGGTGGGTCTTGTGTGGATAATCATGTTAAAAAACATGAATAATCCTTCAAGTGTTTGTGTAATTTGTCTCAGAATCCGTAGTTATATTTAAATATCTGTAAAATAGTACTGTGGTAACCCCTCTGGCAATGACAATTAAATAATTATTTGCACTATAAGGCTTCATAAACCATTCACAAGCACACATCTAAGTGGTTCAGATGAAGGGTGGTCTGGCAAACGTCACCCTTTGTGTCCCCAGGTGCACGGACACTGCTCATGTGCCTCTGCAGAGAGTGGCAGAGGCTGGATCCCCTTCTCGGGACAGACTCCTTCCAGGAGAGACACAGACACAGGGGGAACTCATCAGGTCTTTACGGCATTTCACTCGGCATCAGTTTTGACACATTGGGTGCTGTCCTGTAACTGCCCTTTCTGCACAAATGATCATAAAGAGACAACCATTTAGTAAGACACAGTCATAAAGGGGCTGTTATGGACAAGAAAGCTCACCATGAACTCTGGAGAGAGCGAGGAAGTTTATAACAAGCACCAGGAAGAACCAAGAAGCTCGAGGCCTCTTCTGAAGAGCGGGAGGCCCTGAGCAGCTGTGATTGGCCATTGTAGGTGTGGGAGAGGGTGAGGGCGTGTCAGGGAGAAGCAGTGAGATGGCTGATGGCTTCAGTGAACCCTTCCAGCCATGTCTGAGCCCAGAAATGGAAAGCAGTTGATGTCTGCAGGTGGAGGAGGAACAGGAGGAAGATTTTCCTGGGAATATGGAAGGAAGAAAGGCCTCTCTTGGGCTACTCATGTATGGCAGTGTCATTTCTATCCTGTGGGCATGGCTGTCCCTGGGAGATGGGGAATGGCTGCTGCTGGGGTGTTTGTGCTCAGCCATGGCCCATGAGCTGACCCTGCTCTGCTCCTCTCTTACACTGCCCACACTTGGATGGTCCTCAGGAATCATCCATGAGCCTGGTGGATGCATGAACCTCCTGGAGCGATGGGTATGGATCCAAATAGAGGATTCAAGCAAGTGTGGGACTGAGACATTGAGGTGATTGGTGACCATTGCCAGCTGTATGAAAGAAGCTGGATGAGTTGTGAGGAACTCACAGGCTTTTGCAGCTCCACAGAAAACCAGAGCCTTGCAGTTAAAACAACAGCACTTGACATAAAACCCATCCCCAAAGCACAAAACACACTGACCACAGGAAAATCCTTGAAAAACATTGGAGAAAAATCTACCAGGTCCCAGGGGTCAGGGCTCAGCCATTCTGGTGATGAACAAGCATCAAGGGCTGACATGGCATCAGAGCCACCTCCCCATGGCCCTCATCACCTGTAACCAGTGTCTCCAAGTCTTTCCTTCACCAGCCTCCAGGGACAGGGACCTGCACTGGTTGTTTCCTTCACAGCTGTGTCAGCGATGGCCCTTCATGGGGTCCCACACACCCTCAGAAACTTGGGGTTTGCTTCTGCCTTTCACTTCATCAGAGGTTTGTTCATTGTTTCAGTATCTGCAGTTCAGGATCATGGCAGCAGAGGGCTCATTAACATCGAAAATGCTCTTAGAAGACAAGGCTCTGTGAGTCTTTTTCCTAAAGGCTTCAAGTCTGGTGTGGATGATTAGGGAGATTTCAGGAATAGTCAAACAGAGAGCATTTCCATAATAAATAGCAATAAAGCCAAATTTCTTCTTTTTCCGTCTCTTCTCAGTTTTCATTTTCTGTAATGGTGTCTGAGTGTCTGAGTTTGCTCAGGTCACACCTGACTTGAGTCCCATCCATTGCTGGGTGTTCTCCAGACTCCTGAGTTTAGGAATGAGCTCCCAGGAGACATTACTGGTGAAGATGGGGGCAAAGAAGCCATGAAGAACCTCAGTCCTGTCTGATTCTACTCTTGCAAAGTTCAGCAGGAGGCCCACATATGCTTTTCCTGACCTGTCATCATTGCCTCCAGTTTTCTGCTGTAACCAGACCCTGGGGACAGTTGCTCAATCGTGTCCCTCAGTGGGACCCATTAACATTACAAGAAACTTTGGAGTTTGTATCTGACTTTGATTTCTTCAGATGTTTCTTCTTCGTCCCCTCAGGGCCTGATGTTCATGGACTCAGCACCAAACCCACAAGAGGGGTCACTATAGCATCTTGGGCTGCTCCTGTGCTGCTGAGCTGGGCTGGGCTCCTGGGACAGAGGGAGCTCCTGGCAAGCGGCAGCGCTGCAGAGAGACAGCTCTGCCCAGGAGCAGCTCCTCTGCACAGCGCAGCAGGGCTGAGGGCTCTGCCTGGGGATCTCAGGGAGACGAGCAAGGCAGAGAGAGATTACAAGTGGTCAGGACTGGGAGGATGACTGAGAGCTCACTGGAGGAGAAACCTTTGCAGCCCTTGCCATGATAAGTCTCTGGGTGCAGGGCAATGCAGCTGTAGCTCCTGGAGGCATCTCCTAAACCTGGCACAGGCAGAGCTGGTGGGATCTGTGAGGAGGGGGCTCTGTCAGGCAATGCTGAACAGCTGTGAAGCCGGGTGAGCACCCAGGGGTGCCCAGGGCTGTTGTGCAGAGCAGGGTCCCTGCACCCAAGGGCTGTGCCAGGGCAGGGACTCTGCCGCCTGCCAGGGTCAGCGCTCAGCCTGCTCGGGGAGATCCCATGTGTGTGCACATACGCAGGCACATCGCAAGAAGAGCCAGAGGCCACGGATGCATTTGCAAAGAGCAAGTTTTATTTTAGTTACCTCTCTACTGGGGGATCTCCAAAGCCACACCTGAGCTCCCAGGCAGAGATGACAGCAGCGGGGACGCAGGCGCTGGTCAGGCCAGCCCTGCTGGAAGGGCACTGGCCCTGCTGAGCTCGCCTGTGTTTCACGGCTTCAGGCAGGTGCAGCCTCCCGCTCTTTCTCACAACAAAGCAGGAATCTCAGACACAGTGATAAGGTGCCCAGAGTTTCTCCCAGGCCTGTGTTATCTAACACAGAGCTTCTACTTATCAAGCACACCAGGTCAGTAAGACAATTAGTGTGATGTGTGTGCTTTTTCTACAGACAGGTGCAAGTCACTTGAGCGTATTTACATTTAACTAACCTCCTCGCCAAATCTTCCGCTATATCCCCATACACCATGGCAGAAGCTGTGGGTGGAAGGAGCGACCCGCGGCAGGGCAGGCAGGGAACTTGTGGGGTTGAAGGGTGCTGTGTGGGTCAGGGCTGCTCAGAGCTCCAGATCAACCCCACAGACATTGCAGAGGGTCCTTCTGAACAACAACATCAAGACAGCAACAGCTGCAAGGGAAGGAGTCCGTGCTTTCAGTTTTCCAGTCTTGGTTGTCTGGTGTGCAGTGGGAGATGGGGATTTATTTCTCTGCTTTGAAGAAGACACTGAGACCCCAGTTTTCGTTGGGACTTGTCTAAGCTGCTCCTGAGCCCCTGCACACACAGAGCTGCCCCTGGGCAGTGCCAGGAGGTGTGAGCAGGACAGAGCTGAGCACACAGCGGGTGGGACAGGGTCTGTGACACTGACAGGGAGGAGACCCAGGGACAGAGACACAGCTGCAGGCAGCACAGACATGGGCAGGAAGAAGGAGCTGTGACCAGAAATGCTGGGTCGGGGATTCAGAACCCCCCCTGCCATCCCCTGCAGTGCAGACACATTTCCCAGTGCAACCCCTGGTCTCCTCTCCTCCCCAGCAGAGCCTCTGCCCCAAAGCCATGGGGTCCAGGTCACGAGTCTCCACCTCAGCAGCTGGACCTCCAGGGGAAGGGTTCCTGGAACGTGGTACACAAAAGAGGTGCTAAAAGTACTTGCCCTACAATGTCATTATGTGACTGGCAGCAGTACAGCCGGCTAAGGAGAAGGTTCCACAGCATGCCCGCCTGCCTTTCTGTCCTTGCTGTATTTTCTGGTAGCACTGCAGTGTCCCTGTTTCTCCACCTGTTCCTGGAGCTCTTGCTCTCTGGGTCTGAGGTGGGAGTGTGGTTCAGTTTTTGTTCCGACAACAGTTCAGTGGATCTTGCCTCACAGGTGTGTCCATGGAAACTAGATGTCCAAGCTGCATTTTAAACTGTGGTGAACTCTTTTTCAAAGTTGGTAGAAAGAGAGAATGAGGGGAAACATCTCTTCATCAGGGAGGGGGTTTTCCATGATACACAGCACGTTTAATTTCCAGAGAGAGGTCCCCTCTAACTCGTCACTGTCTTTTCCTCCTTGCAAAGGTCCTCATGCCCACAGGCAGCAATTGTCCAACAGCAGCTCCATCACCCAGTTCCTCCTCCTGCTGTTCACAGACACATGGGAGCTGCAGCTCTTGCACTTCTGGCTCTTCCTGGGCATCTACCTGGCTGCCCTCCTGGGCAACGGCCTCATCATCACCACCATAGCCTGGGACCAGCACCTCCACACCCCCATGTACTTCTTCCTGCTCAACCTCGCCCTCCTCGACCTAGGCACCATCTCCAGCATTGTCCCCAAGTCCATGGCCAATTCCCTCTGGGACACCAGAGCCATCTCCCACACAGGATGTGCTGCCCAACTCTGTCTGTTTTTGTTTTTCATTTCAGCAGAATTTTATGTTCTCACCATCATGTCCTACGACCGCTACGTTGCCATCTGCAAACCCCTGCACTACGGGACCCTCCTGGGCAGCAGAGCTTGTGTCCACATGGCAGCAGCTGCCTGGGCCACTGGGTTTCTCACTGCTCTGCTGCACACGGCCAATACATTTTCACTGCCACTGTGCAAGGGCAATGCCCTGGACCAGTTCTTCTGTGAAACCACCCAGATCCTCAAGCTCTCCTGCTCACACTCCTACCTCAGGGAACTGGGGCTTATTGTGGTTAGTGTATTAGTAGCATTTGTATGTTTTGTGTTCATTGTGCTGTCCTATGTGCAGATCTTCAGGGCCGTGCAGAGGATTCCCTCTCAGCAGGGACGGCACAAAGCCTTTTCCACCTGCCTCTCTCACCTGGCCGTGGTCTCCCTGTTCCTCAGCACTGTCATGTTTGCCTACCTGAAACCCTCCTCCATCTCTTCACCTTCACTGGATCTGGTGGTGTCTGTTCTGTTCTCCGTGGTGCCTCCAGCCGTGAACCCCCTCATCTACAGCATGAGGAACCAGGAGCTCAAGGATGCCCTGAGGAAACTGATGGCTGGATGCTTTCCAAAGGCGTTAAACTTTCCATGTTCTGCATATCACTCATGACACGACTCATGACAGGTCTAACCTGTCTTTTTTATATTTTGTAGTTGTAGATGATTTTTTGGAGTTGGGGAAAGACTTGTTTGGGTTTGCTTTTTTAACTCTGATAATATTGCTAACAAAGAAATGTTATTATTCATCCCACATCTCTGTCCACCTTTATAGATCAAGTCAAAGACCTTGCAAATGAGAAGTCGTGCTCTCTGTGTATTTAAAGAAAATAAATGACCCTTCCATGAATTGTTTGTCTGAGATCCTTCCTCTGAGACCTTTGTGAAGCTCAATACGAGGTGTCTGTGTGTGAAGATGGAGGAAACAGTCCCAGCAGAGCAGCTCTGCCAGGCAGCACCAGCCTTCTTCTTTCCAGAGTCGTTCTCTTTGCACTTCCCCACTCTCCTTCTCAGCCCTTGTGCTGGTGTAAGGCCTGAGCGCTCCCCAGGCTTTGTCACAGTCGTATTGTGTGTCAGTCCTGTGACCAGGACAGGCAGTGGGCACTTGTGTGACAGAGCCGGCCTCAGAACAGCAACTCCATCAGTAAGGGCATCTCCTTAGCACAGTGCCTGAAGGGTTAGGTCTTCTTCCCAAGTTCGTTGAAGAACATTCCCTAGTAACAGATGCTGAAGAGGCTCTTTGTTTGGTTTGTTTCTCTGTAGGCTCAGTGTGAGGAGATCAGGGTCCCAGTGTGGCTTAGAAGAGACTTCGAGCTGGTTGTTCAGGTGTTGCTTGTTGGTGGCCAGCACCCACGCACATGGTGAATAAGGCAGGGTCCCTCTGAGCACCCTCCATGGCCACCCAAGAGCTTGTGTGGGAGGTGGTCAGTGGCAGTGACCACCATCAGCTGGGGCTGCCTCCCAGCCTGACCAGTATGGCCCCGCAGAGTCACCACAGCCCGGGCACCACAGCCCACTTGATCTACAGAGCAAAACCCCCAGTTCAGGGCTGTGGGGAGCGTGGGGAGAGGGTGCAGGAATGGCAGCCAGGCCAGTGCGGATGTGCTCTCCTTGGGCAAAGGCTCTGCGGGGAGATGGGACCTCCCAGGAGAAGAGCAGGGCAGTGTTTGTGTGCAGACATGGAAAGAGAAACCCTTTGCCTGTGGGTGACAACTTGGGTCAGGCTGCCCTGTCCCTGGGGCAGCAGGAGCTGCCTGAAGAGCCCCGGGGTCAGGACTTGGTGCTGTCCTGGGGAGCGGGCCTGGCACAGGGAGCTGAAGGCTTCCTGTCATCGGGATAGCCTGAGCGTGGCAGCCAGAGAGACACTGTCACTGACCTCTGTTTCCTCCATTTCATTCTACAGGTCCTGTCCAGATGGAGCTTCTCTGCTCGGCTGGGCTGGAGTGAGACCGGGGAGGTGGAGAGAGCTGGGGAGAAGCTGGGCTGGGCTGAAAAGTGCCCCAGAGAGGGAAACACCAGTGAAAAGCTGAAGTGTGTGAGTGTGCAGGGTGGGAGCACCAAATTGGGAGGAAGGGCTGACACACCAGCTGTGCTGGCATCCAGCGAGACCTGGAGAGGTTGGAGGACTGGACAGGGGAGAACCCAAGGAAGTTCTGCAAAGGCAAGTGTAGGGTCCTTCACCTCAGGAGGAATAACCGCAGGCACCACTACAGGTTAGGGGCAGACCTGGAAGGTAGCTCTGTGGAGAAGGACTTGGGAGTTCTGGTTGATAACAGGTTGACCATGAGTCAACAACGTGCTCTTGTGGCCAAGAAGGCCAGTGGTACCTGGGGTGCATTTCCAAGAATGTGACCAGCAGGTCAAGGGAGGTGAATCCTCCCCCTCTGTTCTGCCCTGCCGAGGCCGCATCTGGAGGTACTAGGTCCAGTTCTGGGCTCCCCAGTTGAAGAAAGACAAGGAATTACTGGAAAAAGTGCAGTGGTGGATTGCAAAGATGACAACGGGTCCGGAGCATCTTTCTAATGAGGAGAGCCTGAGAGAGGGGGTTTGTTCAGCTGGAGAAGTTGAGAGGGGATCTTATCGATGTTTATAAATATCTCAAGGGTGGGTGTCAAAAGGTTGGACCAGACTCCTTTCAGTGGCGCCCAATGATAGGATGAGGGGCAACAGGCACAAGCTGAAGGTTCCATCTGTGTATGAGGATAAACTTCTTTACTTGGAGGGTGACAGAGCCCTGAAACAGGGTGCCCGGAGCAGGTGTGGAGTCTCCTTCTTTGGAGACATTCAAACCCACCTGGACATGGTCCTGTGCGATCTTCTCTGGGTGAACCTGCTTTAGCAGGTGAGTTGGACTGGATGATCTCCAGAGGTCTCTTCAACCCAAACAAGGCTGTGATTCTGTGGGGCACAGAGCAGTGATTTTGCATGGCCAGGCCTGCTGGGAGCGACATGAAAGACCAGGAGAGCAGGGTCTGGTCTTTGCCCATGTTCCTGGACGCGCTGTGGCTGCTGTCCCAAGGCATTCGTCACAGATCAGCCCATTGCAACCACCATTTTGATTATTGTCCTCTCACCATATCTGAGAGAGGTTGTTTGTCCCTCCGTGGAAGGACTCTGAATGACTAGGTCAGAAGTCTGAGTGTGCACAGCGGGCAGATGGGAGCATGCACACAGTGTTTGTGGGGGCAAATGAGCCCAAATGAGCACAAATGCCTCAGCTATCACTGTGGAGGACATGGAGGCCTGTGGGGTGGTGTTGAGAGTAACTTCCCCAAGAAACCATCTAAATGCCGCACTGGGATGTGCTTCCTCTGAGACGGAAAATATCAAAAATGACTTATCATAGAATCATAGAATAATTGTGGTTGGAAAGGGCCCTTAAGATCATCAAGTCCATCCATAGCCTAAATCTGGCACTAAACCACGTCCCTAAGAGCCTCATCTATCTGTCTTTTAAACACCTTCAGGGATGGTGACTCCACAATCTCACTGGGCAGTCTGTTCCGTTGCTACAAAACCCTTTCCCTGAATAATTTATTCCTAATATCCAATCTAAACCTCTCCATGTGCAACTTGAGGCCATTTCCTCTTGCCTTATCACTTGCTACTTAGGAGTAGAGACCAACACCAACCATGATAAAACCTCCTTTCAGGCAGTTGTAGACAGCGACAAGGTCTCCCCTCAGTCTCCTTTTCTCCAGGCTGAACAGCCCCAGCTCCCTCAACCGCTCCTCATAAGACTGGTGCTCCAGACCCTTCACCAGCCTTGTCACCTTTCCCTGAACTCTCTCCAGCAACTCAATGTCTTCCTTGCCATGAGGGGCCTAAAATTGACCCCAGGATTCGGGGTGCGGCCTCACCAGTGCCGAGTATAAATGGATCATCACTTCTCTAGTCCTGCTGAAACTCGGATTGGATCAAGGCTTGAACACCTTGGTGTGACCCAGTTTCTGACAGGTTGGACTGCAGAATCCTGAGGTCCCTTCAACCTCACTTCTCCTATGGTCCCATTCTGATGTTGGGCTCTGTTTCTAACTGGAGCAGAACAGACGATGATGGGGCAGGATGCACCTGTGCTGTAGGTGACCATCTAAACCAACATCTCAGCCAGTGAACCAGCCAACACCTCAGTGTGACTCGCTCTGGGCAAAGTGTGAAGAGTCCTGGGCAGGGAAGGTTTAGAGGGCATGGGGCGCTATGCAAGACACAAAATGATCTTGGCTTCATGCCTGCAGGCCCATCAGATGTCAGTTAATGTCAATGAAAATTGAAATAAGAACTGAAGACAAAGATCCAAAGCAAAGGAAGGTGTCAACATACTTTACTTTTTCTTTTTTCTTTTGAGGGGTTTCTTTTCTTTGAGTAGGAAAGAGTTTTCTAGAACTGGTAATGGATTTAGGACACAAATGTCTGCAGCTCCAGCGACACAAACACCTGGTGCCATTGTGGATACCCCAGGAACCCCTGCCCAGGCTCCACCTGCATTGCAAGGTGCTCTGGTCTCCCCAGGTCCTGTGTGATAGATGTCAGTCCCAGGCCAGCACCTCAGGTGCACTGGGGCCCCTAAAATGGCACTGGCTGTTTATGGTGGGACAACTGACGACTGATGTTTGTCTGGACGTGTACTGAGGATAGGAGAAGAAATACTGGTCTTCCCCTGTATTTCTATTACCAACTCTCTATTATTTCATCTCCCTTGTAATTCAGGAGTTCCCACCTCTCCTGATTCAATGTCCCTGTCAAAGGACAACTTTCCAGCACTGTCTGGACGTTTGCCCTTCCCAGCGCTCTCAGGTTTCTCCTCCACTTGCTTTTCAGTCATTCTGTTACCTCTCAACTGTCTGGTTTCTGCTTTGAGTTTCAGGGAGTTACAAACTTGCCCCCTTCTTCAGAGCTCTAATGGACATGGCAGTCAACATGTTCATTGTGTTTATTTCTATCCTTTCCTATCTCTCTGTCTAAAACAGTTCTTGTGTGGATGTCCCTTGTGGATGGTGGACCTCATCAGATCCAGCTTACACACACAGCTGAGGAAAGTGTTTTACTGTTTGTTAAACTGTGCAGTGTTTGCACAGGAGAGCAGGTGGAGCTGGTGCACAGGAGCTGCAGCATCTCCTGCAGAGCTCAGTGGAGAAGTCTGATGTGAGGAAAAGTGATGCAATCTCTGGTGGCCAATGAGGGAACCTTCAGACTGGGGGTGGGGGGTGAGGAGCGAGGTTGTCCTTACAGTGTCCAGCCTCAAGGGACTGTTCTCCTGCCTGTCCAGATGTCTTCAGGAGACCCTCTGGATCAATGTCCAGTGTAGAATGCTGCTGTCACTTCTCCTATACACTGAAAAAGGACAGAAAATACCCTTGAATGAAAATACCTCCTTCATTAAATCTTTGAAATCTTCATCAGCAAGTGTCCCCTTGAAACCTCTCCAGTTAGTTCTACAAGTCTTGAAGATTTGAAGAAAATTAGGGAAAGAAACATTGCTCGTTAGGGCTTTCTGTGTTTTAATGAGCCCCATGGCGTATTTGGTGCTGAGTCCATGAACCTCAGATACCAAGCACAGACTGAAGAATCTGCTCAAGAAGTCCAAGTCAGAAGCAAACTCCAAAGTACCTTGAAGCATGAATGGGCCCCACTGAGGGCTGTTACTGACAAAGCCTCCCCAGGGACTTGTTAGAGCAGATAATTGGAGGCAGTGATTGCATCAGGCAAAGGCAAAGTGCAGCAGCTCTGATGCTGAGAAAACCCTTGGTTTGTTTGATGAAGGACAATGGCCAAGCCTTGAGCCCCTGTCCCTAGGAAGGGAGATCCTGTTCCTCACGTGTGACTCAGGCTCTTGGTGAGGATGTGGGGAGTGCGATGCCCAGTGCAGGACAATGGTGTGACACTCCCTGGGAGTGCAAGGAGGCAATGGGGTGCCATGGCCATGACAACCATGTGTCTCCTCTTAGGCCTCACTGTCAGGGACATCAGTCACAGCCAAGGGGACAAAGACCTTGGCTCTTTCAGGGACATCCAGCCTTCTCAATGCCCTTGGCCATCTCCACCACAGTCCATCCTACACTGTCCCAGGCCTGTGGCTGTTTCCCCACAGGCTGCAGACACCCCATGTGCTTCCCCACCTTGTTCTCACCCCAGTGTGTCCCCACCTGTGCTGCTGTCTGTCCATCCTCACCAGCTGTTCCTGGAAACACATAGTCATGGCTGATCCAGAGTTCTTCTGAATGACCACAGCACTGTGCTCAGAATGACATTTCTTTATCCTGAGCTCCACTCTGGGCCTCCAGAGCTGCAGTTTCTGATGGTTTTCCTTTCTCATGCTGTTTTCCTCTACCGTTTTGTAAAGAGATTTTCAAGATTCCTGAAGCTACTACTACCCTTTCTTGTCATGGTTTTACCACAACCACCAACCAAGACCATGAGAGCTGCTCACATCCTGCTCCCAGTGCCCAAGTGGGATAAGGGAGAGAAATGAAAGGGAAGGGAGAAACTTGTGGGTTTAGGAAAAAAAAGAAAAAAAAAAAAAAGAAAAAAAGAAAGAAAACAGTGAAAATTATACACTACAAATAATAATATACTAAAATATACATAAAGTAAAATATATGATTCTCAGTGCAATCCCCCACGTAACTCCAGTTGTGCTGAACAGACAACCCAAAAGAAGAGAGCACCCTGGTCCTGAACAGCTGATCCCAGGAAGAGAAAGTACAAGTGCAAAAGGCAGAGAGGCCCAAGGGCCAACTGAAAAGCAGAAAAACATCATAAAGCGGAACTAACACTGAACTCCCAATAGAATGGAACTTCCAAACAGAGCCAACCAAAGTAGCCGGCAAACCAAAACTAACTGGCTGGAAAAGGCATCTCCAGCTTTATAGTGAGCATGACACCAATGGTAAAGAATAGCTCGTTATTGACCTGGATGTCAGTCCAGGTGCTGTCCTGTCTGTGCCCCCTCCTGCCAATTTGCACCTGCAGCTGGACTCCAGAGAAGTCCTTGGTTTCACTGACAATAGTCCAGGTAAATTAAATAGAAAGAGATAAATTAAATTAAGAAAATATACTCAGTGCTATCCCCCGTGTAACTTCGGTCACACAGAACAGCCAGTCCTGCAGAAGGGAGCACCTTGGTCCTGAGCAGCCCATCCCAGCAAGAGAGAGCAAAAGGGCAACAGACAGAAAGGCCAAAAGGCCAACTGCAGAATGGTAGAACCGCAAAAGGCCGAACTGACATCGAACTCCTGACAGAATGAAACTTGTGAATGGAACAACCAAACCAGCTGGAAAACCCAAAGTAACGGATGTTACAAGCCCTAAAAGCCGGCTCCAGCTTTAGACTGAGCATGACGCTAATCATAGAGAATATTTCATTGACCAGCCTGCATGTCAATCCAGGTGCTGTCCTGTCTGTGTCCCCTCCTGCCAATCTGCATCTGCAGCTGGATGGCCAAAGAAGTCCTTGGTTTCCCTGACAACAGCCAAGATATCAGTGAGTTCTGACATTCCTTTCACAGCAAATGGCAAACACTGTGAAGCTGCTAAAATGAAAAATGAACTCTATCCAGGGAAGAAACAGCATTATCTCACTATTCTCATAGTAAATCTAAACAAAAGACTGTACTGGATGTGAAGGAAAATGCATGAATAATATTAACTCAGTTTAAGTAAAAACAGCACATTTCCTCAGCCTCCTCTTCACCAGGCTGAAGAAGTTTGGGTCTCTCAACATCTTCACATGTGACCCAGACTTTCTCTGGCCACATGGGGAACCTCACACTGGGACACACCGCTCCAGATGTGACCACACCAGTGCTGAGTCAAGATGGGCAATAACTGCCCTTGTCTGGGTGGCCACGCTTCTCCCAGTGCAGCCCAATATGCTCATGGGCATATTCCTGTTTAGCACCACTGAGAACTGACTGAACATCCAGGCTCAGAGGGTTGTGAGCAGTGGCACAAAGCGCAGGAGGAGGTACCATGAGGAGCACTAAAGGACACCATATCCCTACCCAACCTCTCCTCCTACAGGTATCACTTGGGTCCCTGGAACCACCTCAGTGACAAGGGGGAGAGCACTGCCTGTATGGGGTGGAGGAGATGGGATCTGGAGTGAGGGTCCAGGGGCAATTTCTCATGGTTGTTCACGCAGTGACAAGCTGGGCTGGATATTTGGAGAGAGGAACATTTCCTAGGGGCCTCCAAAGGGCAGGGGATGGTCTACGGTTTCCTGCATGCTGCCTTTTCTAGTGGAGATCGCAGAGGCTACCAGCCCTTTAGAGGACCCAGGACAAGTCTTGTCCTTCTCTTGGTCACAGCTGGACCCCAGTTCTCCTGCTCAGCCACAGCTCAGGAGCCTTGTCTAGGGGTGACTTTCGGGTTAAGGTTGACGAGAGGGGTGCATAAGTTTGTCTTAAGGACATGTGATGAGCACCAGGACTGAAGTACCAGAGCCAAATGATGTGGCTTCTGGGTGAATACTTTCTTCAGTGGAAGTCCTGACACAGGATCTCAGACTTGCTTTCCATGACACCCTTCACGAGGGATGATGCACTAAGAGATGGCAAGTGGGGGACACCAATCCTTCTCCAGCTACTTCCCAGGCCTGGTGAAGCACCAGGACAGCAAGGACTTCTGGCCCTGCACCCTGAACTCTGGGTATAATCTTGGGGCAGCTGAACACCAGTGTTTTTCTCTCCAAGGCCATTTCCAGCCCAGGTCAGCTCCTGTCTGACCTCCCCCATCCCTCCTCTGATCTGCTCTGGTGCTCCTGGCCCCTTCCCTGTGCTCCCCACAGGGCCCCAAACTGGCAGTGATGCTCTGCAGAACAGGTTGGTTGCAGAACCATGGAGTGACTGCAGACTGGTTGTCCTGCTCAGTGAGGGACAGAGATGCAGCTGGATGGGCTGCACTGTCACTGATCTCTTTCCCAGGGATCTAAAGCTCTCAAATGGGTTCAGAGCATTTCTTGGGACTCATAGGATTTTCCAATCATTTCTGTTCAGCAATCCTTTCCTTGTCCTTCAAGTGCCTAGAGATTGGTGCAGGAAGACGTGGCACATCTTCTGCCATTCCCTCGGTTTCTCTCACTGTCATAGAGAGAAGAGCTCAGCCCTGCCCCTCCTGCTCCACTGCTGAGGAACCTGCAGCCCCATGAGCTCTGCCCTCAGTCTCCTCTGCTCCAGTTAAGCAAACCCAGAGACTTCAGCCACTCCTCAACGGCTTCCCCACCAAACCCTTCACCAAATTTGCAGCCTCTTCTGGACACTCTCCAGTAGCTTTATATCCTGAGGTCAGCCCAGCGCAGAGCAGAGCGGGACAATCCACCCCCCCGCCCGGCTGCCCTGCCCGGCTGGTTGTGCTGTGCTGGATGCACCAGGACACGGTTCCCTCTTGGTTCCAAGGACACTGGTAGCTCTTGTTCAATTTCCTGTTGACCAGAACTCCCAGATCCCTCTCTGCAGAGCTGCTCTCCAGCATCTCGTCCCCCAGCCTGTATGTACCGTAGGGACAAAGTACCTCTCTGAACTGGGGTGACAGATCTGGGCTAGAGGGATTAGTCCATGATGATTAGCGCAGATTTGATGGGGTGACCAGTGCACAGGGCACAGCCCAGCCCCTGCTCTGCTGGTCCTGCAGGTCTCTGGCAGGAGGCCTGGCTGTGAGAGGACACTGCTGTGTGCCAGCCCTGCACACACACACTGATCAGCTGAACAATGGTGTTTCATCTGTGGGTAACTTTCTTGGGCATGTTCTTGGGAGAAGAACCTAGGGAGAAGAACTTTCAGGCCCTACCCATAGGAGATCACTTTTCTTTATAGAAGTACTGTTACAGAGGCCAGCTCTGTCACAGCAGTGCCCATTGCCTGTCCCTGCCTGCGCTCACAGCACTGACACACAGCAGGACGGGGACCAAGCTGCCAGAGCACTCAGGCCTTGCACCAACACAAGTGATGAGCAGGAGAGTGTGGGAGTGGAACCAGAACAGCTCTGGAAGACCAAGCACTGGTGCTCCCTGGCAGGGCTGCCATGCTGGACTCTTTTCCCTTCCACCCATGCGCATGGGAACTATCACTGCAGCTCCAGAAAGGTCTTGGAGAAAGAATGTCAGTGAAAATTATTGGTGAAGGATCCTTTATTTTGCTTAAACACAGAGAACATGATTCCACATTGACACAGCCACTCACTGAGAAAAGAAAAGCAGGCAGTGAATTACAAAGGGAATAAAAATATTATCATAAAAAAATCCAAACTCACAAGTAGAGACAAAAAATACTGCACACAGGATGAACCTGCAATGAGAATGTCTTCTTATGTAGAAGACAGACAGTTTATAGATTCAGAAGAAATCCAGTTGTCAGTTTCCACACGGCATCCTTGAGCTCCTGGTTCCTCATGCTGTAGATGAGGGGGTTCACTGCCGGAGGCACCACCGAGTACAGAACAGACACCACCAGATCCAGGGATGGGGAGGAGATGGACGGGGGCTTCAGGTGGGCAAACATGCCAGTGCTGACAAAGAGGGAGACCACGGCCAGGTGAGGGAGGCAGGTGGAAAAGGCTTTATGCCGTCCCTGCTCAGAGGGGATCCTCAGCACGACGCTCAAGATCTGCACATAGGACACCACGATGAACACAAAACACCCAAATCCTAACCAGACACTAACCACAAGAAGCCCAGTTTCCCTGAGGTAGGAGTGTGAGCAGGAGAGCTTGAGGATCTGGGGGATTTCACAGAAGAACTGGCCCAGGGCATTGCCCTTGCACAGTGGCAGTGAAAATGTATTGGCCGTGTGCAGCAGAGCATTGAGAAACCCAGTGGCCCAGGCAGCTGCTGCCATGTGGACACAAGCTCTGCTGCCCAGGAGGGTCCCGTAGTGCAGGGGTTTGCAGATGGCAACGTAGCGGTCATAGGACATGATGGTGAGAAGGTAAAATTCTGCTGAAGCTAAAAAGAAAAACAGGAAGAGTTGTGCAGCACATCCTGCATAGGAAATGACCCTGGTATCCCACAGAGAGTTGGCCATGGACTTGGGGACAGTGGTGGTGATGCAGCCCAGGTCCAGGAGGGCGAGGTTGAGCAGGAAGAAGTACATGGGGGTGTGGAGGTGCTGGTCCCAGGCTATGGTGGTGATGATGAGGCCGTTGCCCAGGAGGGCAGCCAGGTAGATGCCCAGGAAGAACCAGAAGTACAAGAGCTGCAGCTCCCGTGTGTCTGTGAACGGCAGGAGGAGGAACTGGGTGATGGAGCTGCTGTTGGACATTTGCTGCCTGTGGGCATGAGGACCTGTGCAACGAGGAAAAGACAGTGACAAGTTAGGGGAGGCTTCTCTGAGGAAAATAAACAGGCTGTTTCTCATGGAAAACCCACTCCCTGATGGAGGGATGTTTCTGCTCATTCTGTTTCTACCAAATGAAAAAAAACAGTTCATCACAGTTTAAAACACAGCTGGGGCATCTTGTTTCCATGAACACAGTTCTGGGGCAAGATCCACTGAATTGGTGTCAGAACAAAAACTGACCCACACTTCCTCCCCAACCCCAGAGAGCAAGAGCACCAGGAACAGATGGAGAAACAGGGAAGAACACTGCAGTGCTTCTGAGAAATAATGCAAGGACAGAAAGGCAGACGGGCATGCTGTGGAACCTTCTCCTTACCCAGCTGTGCTGCTGCCACTCACATAATGACACTGTAGACCAAGTACTTTTAGCACCTTTTTTGTGTACCACGTTCCAGGAACCCTTCACCTGGAGGTGCAGCTGCTGAGGTGGAGACTTGTGACCTGGACCCCATGGCTTTGGGGCAGAGGCTCTGCTGGGGAGGAGAGGAGACCAGGGGTAGCACTGGGAAATGTGTCTGCACTGCGGGGGATGTGAGAGAAGTTCCTAAATCCTGTCCCCAGCATTTCTGGTAGCAGTTAACTCTTCCTGCCCATGTCTGTGCTGCCTGCAGCTGTGTCTCTGTCCCTGGATCTGCTCCCTGTCAGTGTCACAGACCCCGTCCCACCCGCTGTGTGCTCAGCTCTGTCCTGCTCACACCTCCTGGCACTGCCCAGGGGCAGCTCTGTGTGTGCAGGGGCTCAGGAGCAGCTCAGACAAGTCCTAACGAGAACTGGGGTCTCAGTGTCTTCTCCAAAGAGAGAAATAAATCCCCATCTCCCACTGCACACCCAGACAACCAAGACCGGAAAACTGAAAGCACAGACTCCTTCCCTTTCAGCTATTCCTGTCTCGATTTCATTGTTCAGAAGGACCCTCTGCCATGTCTGTGGGGTTGATCTGGAGCTCTGAGCAGCACTGACCCACACAGCACCCTTCAACCCCACAAGCTCCCTGCCTGCCCTGCCGGGGGTCGCTCCTTCCACCCACAGCTGCTGCCATGGGATCTCCCCGGGCAGGCTGAGCACTGACCCTGGCAGGCGGCAGAGTCCCTGCCCCAGCACAGCCCTGGGGTGCAGGGACCCTGCTTTGCAGGACAGCCCTGGGCACCCCTGGGTGCTCACCCGGCTTCACAGCTGTTCAACACTGCCTGACAAGAGACCCCTCCTTACAGATCCCACCAGCTGTGCCTGACTAACTTTAGGAGATGGCTCCAGGAGCTACAGCTGCATTACCCTGCACCCAGAGACTTACCATGGCAAGGACTGCAAAGGTTTCTCATCCAGTGAGCTCTCAGTCATCCTCCCAATCCTGACCACCTTTAATCTCTCTCTGCCTTGTTCGTCTCCCTGAGATCCCCAGGCAGAGCCCTCAGCCCTGCTGCGCTGTGCAGAGGAGCTGCTCCTGGGCAGAGCTGTCTCTCTGCAGCGCTGCCGCTTGCCAGGAGCTCCCTCTGTCCCAGGAGCCCAGCCCAGCTCAGCAGCACAGGAGCAGCCCAAGGCGCTTTAATGACCCCTCTAGTGGGTTTGGTGCTGAGTCCATGGACCTCAGGCCCTGGAGGAAGATGATGAAACCCCTCAAGAAGTCAAAATCATATCTAAGCTTCAAAGTTTCTTGTAATGTTAATGGGTCCCACTGAGGGACACAACTGAGAAAGCATCCCCAGGGTCAGTTACAGAAGAAAACTGGAAGCAGTGATAACAGATCAGGAAGAGCAAAGTAAAGATGGCTCTGATGCTGAGTAAACCTGGATGTCTTTCATTAATCAAAGGGCCAAGCCCTGACTTCATACCATGGGAAGTCAGATCCTGTCCCTCCCACGTTGCCCAGGGCCCTTCCTGGACAGTGTGATGTGGGGCTGTGCAAGGCCAAGGGCAGGACTATGGTCCCACACCTCCCAGGTTCCTGGCTGGGGACAAGGAGGCCGTGAGGCCCCTGTGCTGGAAGGACAAGGTGTCTCCTCACAGGCATCAGAGGTGGAGACAACAGCCATAGCCAAGGGGAGAAGGAGCTCATGTCTGGAGGGGGCTTTCAGCCTCTTTACATCCCTTGATCATCTCCACCACAGCCTGTCCTGTGCTGTGGCATCCCCTGCACCTCTTTCCCTGCAGGCTGCAGACATCCCCCCTGCTGCCCCACCTTGCTCTTGTCTGAGCATCTTCCTTCCTTTGCTGAGATCTCTGCATCCTCCCCACCTGTTCCTTGAAGCACAAAGCCTTGAGCTGATGCAGACTCCCTCTGCTGACCTGCTCCACCACAGCACTGCCCTTCCAGTCACATTCCTTTCTGCTCATGTCCAGCCTGGACCTCCCCAGCTGCACTTTGGGCCATTATTTCTTTCTCAAGAACTTTCCCACTATGCAGAAAACCTCCACCATCTCTGAAACCACCCTTCAAGCACTCTCAGGCTACTCCTGCACTGCTGCATCCTCCCCCGCGCTGCTGGGCCAAAGCAGCCCAGGTCCCTCAGCATCCCACACCATGTGCACAAGGTGCTGAACCTGCCTTGGCAGAGCCCTGCACTCTCCAGTTCCTCCCTGCTTCTCCAAACTGGGATGTCGCACACTGGCACACCCCCGTGTGTGTGGGGTCACACCAGTGCTGAACCGAATGGGATGAGAACTCCAGGTGTCTGGGTCGCCACGCTCCTCCTCATGCAGCCCCGTGTGCAGCTGCCTTGTTCATGGTGAGCGCGCACCACGGGCTTGTGTGGGCACCCTGTAGTGCCCAGGCCCTTCTCCTCAGGGTCAGTGCTCAGCGTGTTAGGTCTTGCTCTGTACTGATGCAGGACGTTGTTTTCCTGCCCTGATAAAAAAATGGACAGTTCATCTTCTGAAACTTCAGAGTTTTCTAATGGTAGAATCCCAAATTTTCTCAATGTCTGGACTCTCCCTTGTCTGTTGCAGCCGCAGACCCCTCCACTTGTGACCAGCACAGAGACCACTTGCCTTGGGAGTCCCTCGTGCCACAATATATAAGGGGCACCAACCTCCAGGACTCTCAGAGCTTTCTGAGGGGCAACCCCAAAAGTTTTTCCAGGTCTGGACTCTCCCTTGACTGAAACTCCTTTTGATCAGCTGTTAATGTTTGCATGTAGATGGCTTATCCAGATGAGGATGTATGTCCCAACATAACAGTATGAGGAGTTAGGGGACAGTATAAATACCATATCTCGGAGATACTGTGGGGTCTTGGGGGTCTGATACTCATAATGCTTGAGGTGTAGATTTTCTGAAGTTTCCCTTTGTGCAGTAGGAATGTGTGGAGCTCGGCCTGGGGACAGACAATGTCAGCTGAAGGTTGAGGAGTCAGCATGAGAGGGCAGAACAACCTGGGCAATGCTGTGGTTAATGGACATCACTGGCTCACTGATCGGGCAGAGGAATTAGATGAGGCCTCCTTCAGACAAATAAAAGAAGCTTCATGTTTTCAGGGCCGTGTCCTTGTGGCAGATCTGAGATACCCGAATATCTCCAAGAAACCAGCCATCCGAGATGGTTTTGAGGTCATTGACAACATCTTCCTGACACGGGGGACTGAGGAGTCAGTGGGGTGAGGTGCCCTATGGGGCTTCACACTTACAAACCAGGAAGAGTTGGTCAGGATGGAACAGTCAGGGATGGGAAAGTGGAGCTGAGGCTCCTGGGAGATGATAACAAGGCCAAGAGCAGGATTTCAGGAGAGCAAGCTTTGGCCTGCTGAGGGACCTGCTTGGGTCCTGTGGGATATGACCTTGGTGTCTGCAGTGCTTTTCTCTCACCTTTCCTCCCTCCTCTCTCCCACCTGCTGTTGTGCAGTGTTTTTTACCCTTTCTCAAATACAATATCCCAGAAGTGCTGCCAGAATCACTGAGTGGCTCAGATTTCGCAAGGAGTGGGTCCATCTTGGAGCCAACTGAAATTGGCTCTGTGTGACATTGCTCAGTCCCCTGTTGTCTTCTCGGAGAGGTGACAACTGTAGCACAGAGACACCCACCCCCAGTTCCAAGACTGCCATAAACCCAGCACAGGGTGACAGTGCGTTGGATGTTACAAAATTATTGATCGTGAAGAAGATCTTCTTCCAGCAATGCATTAAAGTCTCCAGGTTCCTATGGGGAACTGTAATTGCCATGACAGTCACTGGCTGCAGGTGCCAACAGTCCAAAGGATCTTGGGCCAAATGCTTAAGAGAGCTGCCTGATGGGCCAACAAGGGTGATGCTCACCTGGATCTGGTACCAACGAAGAAGGAAGAGCTGGTGAGGGATGTGAACATGAGTGTCCACCTTGGCTGTTGTGACCAAGACACAGTGGGGTCCCAGGCACAAGAGGTGAGGGAGGAAGGCCAGCAGCAGAGCACAGGCTGGTGGACTCCAGAGGAGAAGACTTTGACATACTGGGGGATGGCAGGTAGAAGTGGTGATGTGGTAAAGTCATGGAGGGTGAAGGAGCTCAGGAAATCTGATCAGTGTGACAGTCTGTAAAATTAATTAACCCAGTGAAAAAGTTGGTTTTGATTCTCTTCACAGACTGAAGCACCACATGGGTCAGGAGACAAGCCAGGATACCCAACCAGCACTCACATGCTCTGCACTTAAAGTTCAGGTGTTCCCGGGAATCTCATCAGACATGTCACGCTGATATCTGGGTTCAAGGAGCTGGTCAAGAGCCTCGTCTGCATTTCTGTAACGGTGGCTTTGCTGCCTGGCTGATGTGCAGACTCTGTACATGGATGCTGACATCTCTTGAACAACCTGCTCTGAAAGGATGAGCAAGGTGGTGTGTTCCTTCTGGAGGGATATATGGACAGCAAACAAGAAGCAGCTGGGTTGGGTCAAATGAAAAAGGATGATAGAAAAGTTGTGATCAGGCCTGTTTACCGTTATTTGTAAAGCAGCCCTGCTCCTCATGTGAATCATTTCTGTGATCAGAGGGAACCTGAGAGCTTTCTCCAAATCAGAAACATGAAGGGGAAGGAAGGACAGCATCATTCAGGCTCAAAGGCACCTCAGGATGTGTGTTGACCAACCTCCTCCTCAAAGCAGAGTCAGACCAGATTAGTGAGGGGTCTATACAAACACATTGTGGTAACTTTCTGATGTAGAATGGATGCGCACTGCTGGGAAACAGCTTCCAGTGCTTGACTGTCCTCAGGAATGCAAAGTTTTTCCCCTTATCTATTGTCCTTCTAAGCCAAACCATCCAAATTGCCTTTTACCCGTCTACTTGCACACTGACACAGACCATAATATCCTAACTTGGGCACAAGCACATTGTAGGGGATGACGCTGAATGCCTTGCTGACTTCCAGGTAACAGACCACCCCTGCTCTGCCCACATCCAAACCCTGTCCTTTCCTCACAGAAAGCAAAGAGGATGGACAGGCACAATCTGCCCTGGGTAAACCCCATCACCTTCTCTTCCAGACACCCAGAAATGGGGTCCCAGTGGACATGTTCTGGGGCACAGCCCTTAGTTCCCCTGCTCACCCATTGGTCATTCTGAAAAGTGCACACACTGTGTGAGAGCTGCCAGTGGTCAGGGAGTCCCCCCAGTCTCCATGAGCTTTCCAAGATGGTAGGAGAGTGGCCTCCCTGTGACATCGTCCTGCTGTCTCAGCTCCTGGGATGCTGCCCCTGCTGTCCCATAGACTGGAAAGGGTAGTGTTAGTTCCAGTGGCCCCTGACTTGATCCCCATCCTATGATGCTTGTTCTCCAGATTCCTGTCTCAAGTCACAGAGGCCTGGACACATTGCTGGTGAAGATACAGGACAACAGGACACAGGGATTCTCACCTATTTCCCTTATTAAATTGATCAGTGGCCACACACTGTCTTTGTTTCTCCTTTAAGTGTTCTTGCAGTAGTAACAGCTCATTATGGGCCATTGAACTCCCTTACAGGTCCAGACTGAGTTCTGATCTGGGCTGTTCTGTGCTTGGAGGCTGCTGTCCTTGCAGACCAGATGAACTCACTTCTGCCACCCTGCCTGGCAGTTCATTCCACCCGTGTCACAGCTCTGTCTGCAGCACTAACAGCTCCAGCTCCCCAGTCAGGTCCCTGGCTGAGGACATTGCCTCACATCTGGGCTGAACCACCCCAGCTGTGGCACCAGCCCAGCTCTGACCTGCCACAAGAAACTGGTACCAAGTGTCCAAGAGCCCATGTGTGCAAAGGCTTTGCCTCAGAGCACAGACATGACATGGTCAAAGATTGATGAATGTCTCTCTAGACCTAGGAGTATAAAACCAGAATATGATGCTTAAACTCATTCAAATGAAGAATTTCCCATCCACAGTTTACAGAAATTTGCTGTAACATTCCTGGTGTCCTGCCTAATGATGGGACAAGAAAATATGATTCTCATACTGATTTATTTTTTAATACAGAGAACACAATGCTGGCAAGAAATGTCTGTTTAGAGGAGAGAGAATCAACATCACTGATTACTTGAGGCTGTTTGAAGGGATGTGCCCTTGGAGCCCCAGGGACACATGGAGGGAGCCCAGAAGGGACAGAGAAAGGGACTTCATGGGCTGCTCCTATGCTGCTGAGCTGGGCTGGGCTCCTGGGACACAGGGAGCTCATGGCAAGCGGCAGCGCTGCAGAGAGACAGCTCTGCCCAGGAGCAGCTCCTCTGCACAGCGCAGCAGGGCTGAGGGCTCTGCCTGCAGCACTGAGGGCACAGGAGCCAGGCAGAGAGAGGGGAAAGGCAATGTAGGTGGTTCGTTGCTGAGGGCTCACTGAGAGACAAATCTTCACAGTTCTAACATGGTAAGTCTCTGGCTGTAGGACAATGCAGCTGCATTTCCTGGAGGGAGACCCTAAAGATGATCCATCCCACAATTTACAGGATCTGTCAGGTCTCTCTCACAGTATCTCTGTTGTAGAGAAGAACACACTCCAGAGCAGGGCTTCCCTGCGGCACCATCAAGGGGAAAGTGCATCATGGCAACTTCTGCTGAGGGTGACTGCAGGGGGAGCTCCCAGGGGTGCCCAGGGCTGTCCTGCAGAGCAGGGTCCCTGCACCCCAGGGCTGTGCTGGGGCAGGGACTCTGCCACCTGCCAGGGTCAGCGCTCAGCCTGCCCGGGGAGAGACCAACAATACTGAGGGGAGAAGATGTCACATGAAGGAGCAAACGCTATAGGGCAGGAAATGTGTTTCTGCTGTGGAGAGGGTGCTCTGTGGGTCAGGGCTGCTCACAGCTCCAGATCACCCCAAGATTTTTCCAAGGGGATGCCTCAAGGACAAGATCAGTGCAAGGATTACCAGACAGAAAAGGAGCTTTCCTGAGTCTCTCTTTTCAGTTTCCTATCCCAAGGGGTGAGGGTGCAGGAAAGGATAAAGTAAAAATGAGCTCTCATGCTTAGACAGGTCACTGAGACTCCTGAACTGCAACTGTGAGTGATCAGTACATCTGCCAGAAGGCTCATAACATCCCTTCACCACCCCTCTGCCTGTGCACAGCACCTGCTTCACCTTTGCTGGACCCGTCAGCCTAGTCTGACCTGTCCTCTTTTCCAACCTGCAAACAAGAAGATGCCCCCAGGCAGTGCCCTGTGAACAGGCAGGATCTGTAGGGCCAGGGGGAGGGCACAGAGGGTGGGATGGGGTCTGTGAGCACTGACAGGGAAGAGACATGGACAGGGAAACACCTCCAAGGGGGAGAATGATCAGAAATGAGAGGAAATTAAGCCAGGAATTCTATGGGAGGGAGAACAGAGAAAAGTCCCTGTGATCCCCTGCAGTGCAGATCCCTCTTGTGAGCAGCCCCCTGGCCTCCTCTCCCACCCAGCAAAGCTTCTGCCCTCAGGGCCGGGCGCTCCAAGGCATGAAGCAGCTCCTGTGCAGCCAGAGCTCCAGTTCCTCTGCAGAGCACAGGGGCTGAGAGCAGCTGCCCGGCAATGTTGGTGTCTGGGAGGTGGCTGCACAGCTGGGGAAGGGTGGCGCTGTCTGAGTGCCCGGCTGCCTCTGCCCTGGCCTCTCTCACACCCACCCTCACCGCATTGTCCTTCTTGCTCCCCTGCTCTGGGTCACTGCTGTTGGGATCTTGTTCTTGCTCTCAGGCTCTCTGGGGATGGCAGTTTCAGCTGCAGAGTCACAGCCTGATCTTGTGGGTCCTTTCCTGCAGGTGTGTCCATGGGAACACGTCTCCCAGCTTTGCTCTGACCTGTGGGGTGTGGGGAATGCAGTCTGTGGGGCTGGGGAATGAGGTGAGTCTCCCTGAATCAAATGCCATCTTCAGAATTCCTTACTGTCTCGTTGAGATTTCCTTCCTAGCTGTGAGGTTTCTTCCTAGAATGCAAACCTGTCCTACAGCATCCTTGTGTTATCTGAAAGCCCCATGTAAATGCACAGAGATGCTACAACAGCAAAAATGTTGTTGAGTTTGTGAAATGAGCCGTGTGTCCAGGGCTAAATGTGGAGTGCCGAGACCTTGGGAAAGGGTGAGCCGTGCCATGGTCTGAGTTGGCTCCCTCTGCTCTCAGCAGTGCCTGGTGGCTTTTCAGGGTAACATGGGAGTGTGATCAGGCTCCATCTCAGAAAGGTGCCAGCCCAGGGCAGCTGGAGCAAGACAGAGGGACAGACCAGCTGCCCTCACTCTGCACTGACCTACAGGCATCCTCTGGTCTCACAGGACTCGCTCTGTTCTCGCTGAGTGCAGCAGAAATGCTGAGGGTTTCTGACACCCAACAACACTCCCCAGGGTGGGAGGGGAGAAGGAGCTGGAGAAACACCAAACCTCTCCAACTCAGTTTCTCAGGCCTGGGGATACAGATGCTGACAGTCCCTTCTGCACCAGGAGCGGTTCCAGCTGACAAAGCTGAACCTCAGGACTGGCCCCTGCCCCACTCAATCACACAGGGTCAGGCTGACTTTTCAAGAGCCCCTGGACAGAGACCCTGCTCTTCATTGAACACTCATCAAGCACCAACGAGGGCTCCAGTCAGGACGTTCTACTGGAAAAGAAAAGTGTCTCTGTATGTGATGGGGTAGGGGGGTCTATAGGAAATGGCTTTGGTTTTTCCCAGAGAAGTCTCCTCTAACTTGTCACAATCTTTTCCTCATTGCACAGGTCCTCATGCCCACAGGCAGCAAATGTCCAACAGCAGCTCCATCACCCAGTTCCTCCTCCTGGCGTTCACAGACACACGGGAGCTGCAGCTCTTGCACTTCTGGCTCTTCCTGGGCATCTACCTGGCTGCCCTCCTGGGCAACGGCCTCATCATCACCACCATAGCCTGGGACCAGCACCTCCACACCCCCATGTACTTCTTCCTGCTCAACCTCTCTCTCCTGGACCTGGGCTGCATCTCCACCACTCTCCCCAAATCCATGGCCAGTTCCCTCTGGGACACCAGGACCATCTCCTTTTTAGGATGTGCTGCACAGCTCTTTTCATTTGTGTTCCTGATAATAGCAGAATACTCTATGCTCACCATCATGTCCTACGACCGCTACGTTGCCATCTGCAAACCCCTGCACTACGGGACCCTCCTGGGCAGCAGAACTTGTGTCCACATGGCAGCAGCTGCCTGGGCCACTGGGTTTCTCACTGCTCTGCTGCACACGGCCAATACATTTTCACTGCCACTGTGCAAGGGCAATGCCCTGGGCCAGTTCTTCTGTGAAATTCCCCAGATCCTCAAGCTCTCCTGCTCACACTCCTACCTCAGGGAATTTAGGCTGCTTTTGGTTAGTGCCTGTTTATTTTCTATGTGTTTCATTTTTGTTGTGCTGTCCTATGTGCAGATCTTCAGGGCTGTGGTGAGGATCCCCTCTGAGCAGGGACGGCACAAAGCCTTTTCCACCTGCCTCCGTCACCTGGCCGTGGTCACCCTGTTTCTCAGCACTGCCATGTTTGCCTGCCTGAACCCCCCCTCCATCTCCTCCCCATCCCTGGATCTGGTGGTGTCTGTTCTGTACTCAGTGGTGCCTCCAGCAGTGAACCCCCTCATCTACAGCATGAGGAACCGGGAGCTCAAGGATTCTTAGTGTGTTGGTGGTGTTCATTTTTTAGTTAGTCATGATATTTTGTTCATCCCCTTTGTAATTCATTTTCTGCTTTTTGTTTGCAACCCACTGGTTGTATCAATATTTAGTCATGTTCTCTGTGTATTTAAACAAAATAAAGGGCTCTGCAGTGATTTTTTTCCTCTGAGATTCTTCCTGGAAGGCCTATTTTTTGCTGCAGGGACAGTTTCTGTGTCCATGGGTGGAGGGGAAAAGAGTCCAGCCTGGCAGCCCTGCCAGGGAGCACCAGCGCTTGTTCTTCCAGAGCTGTTTTGGTTCCACTCCCACAGTCTACTTCTCATCCCTTGTGTTGGTGCAAGGCCTGAGTGCTCTGGCAGCTTGGTCCCCATCCTGCTGTGTGTCAGTGCTGTGAGCGCAGGCAGGGACAGGCAATGGGCACTTGTGTCACAGAGGTGGCCTCACAACAGCCTTTCCAGATAGAAAGGTGATCTCCTATGGGAAGGGCCAGAAGGTTTAGGTCTTCTTCTAAAGGTTATCTCAAGAACATGCCCACAAATGTGACCACAGATTCAAACACCATTGTACATCTGAACAGAGTGTGTGTGTAGGGCTGGCACACAGCAGTGTCCTCTCACAGCCAGGCCTCCTGCCAGAGACCTGCAGGACCAGCAGAGCAGGGGCTGGGCTGTGCCCCTGTGCACTGGACACCCCTCAGAAGCTGTCTCAGGGCATCGTCACGCCCCTCATAACCACCATTTCCAGCCCTGGCCTCTCTCCCCAGATCACAGCTCTTCCCTCCATGGATGGACACTGAATGAGCAGGTCAGAAATCCACATTTGCATTGTACAGATGAGATGTGAGCACGCACATCATGTATGTGAGGTGTGATGAACCAAAGTGAGGACAAACATCAGCAGCTGTTCTTGGGGATTCCATGAATGCCTGTGGCACAAACAAGCTCTTGAGGTCACTTCATATTGGAAGAAACATCCTTTGAGAAACCACCTGGATGCAGCATTGGGTTGTGCATCCTCCAGCTGTGATCCCCGTGTCCATTCCCCATGACGCGGGACATCTCAGATGGGTGCACAGCAGCTGACACACGACAGGGCTGAGGTGCCTCCCATCCTTTGGGAGTGGTCACAGGAGGCCAGAGAGAAACTGAGACTACAGCCTCTATGTGTAAAAGGGACAGACACTGTCTCTGAGCACCCCTGGGTACAGAAGGAGTACACGAGTCCAGGTCAGACATGGATGCTTGACAGAACCTGACATTTCTGTGTGTGACTCCAGGAACAAACCTCACTGCCCCAGTGAGATTCATCTCAGCTGCCCTGGACAGGATCATTGCAAGTGCTCCATTCTGCTCTGCCACCCTTGCCTGTGATTCTGGATTGTGCTCTCAAAAGTGACAAAACAGTCAGAAGGGTTCCGAGGCCCTCGGAAAAAGCAAATGTCAAACCCTTCTGCAAGAAAAGCATGAAGGAGAATTAATGGCTGGTCAGCCTGCCTCGATGCCTGGAATTTTACAAGGTCACAGACATGGTGTTCCAAGGTGTCCTAGTAGCCAGATCAGTGATCTCTGGGCTGGAGAACTGGAAGCTGGGTGGGAGGTTGGCTGGACAATCGAGCCAAATGTCATCAGTGATATAAAGCGCTCAGTGTAGCCAGTTACCAGTGCAATCCCTCAGGAACCAGCGCTTGGGCCAACACTGCTGAATGTCTTTATTCTCCCTCTGTATGATGTGACAAGTGCACCCTGAACCCTTGAACCTCACCTGGTCACCCTGCCTGGAGCAGGACAGTGAGACAAGTGAGGCAAGGGCTCTCTTCAAACCTCAAGTTATTCTGCGATTCAATGAATCTTTCCCTTGAAGAGGATTTTGAAGACAGAATAGGCAGAGGAAAAACAAAAAGAATAAGAGACAGAAAAGGAGTTCTAAAGGTGTCAACATAAATACAACGGTTCCTCAGAAGAGTATTTTTCCCCTCAAATTACTAGTAGAGAATATATTTGATAAACTTGATAAAACAATCATACTGTTTTCTGATAGGGTCCTGGACCAAACGGTGATGGATGGTTATGGTATTATGAGGTCAGTTGTGTCTCAGACACTCATAATCCAGACAGAAGCGTGTGGCTGTGAAGGGGCAGTGAGGTCAGTTCTGTCTCTGGAGGTGACAGCCCAGCAGCAGAGACATGACTGGGAAAGAGCCTCTCCCTAAGTGCTCACAGGCCCTACCCGGGAAGAGGCCTTGGAGATGGGTTGTCATGTCCATCCCACCTGAGTACATGACGGGACAGCAGCAGGAACATGGTCATGTCTGTCAGAGAAACTGAAAGAACAGCAGCAGTCCTGGGATTTATAAGATCATGGTGAGGTTACTTGTCTTCTGTCAGGTAAAAGACCACAAGAAGCCTAATGGGTTGGGTTCCCTGCATGAAGGGCAGTTTCTGAGGTGGCTGAGTATTCCTTTGTAGTGGGAAAAAGCAGAAGAGGGAAAAAAATATCACATAGTGCAGTTTGGAAAGTGAGGACTGGATATCAGAGGAAGAAATGTCAGTGGAAGGGCAGTGCTGTGGTGCAAGAGCTCACCCAGAGGGAGCTGGATCAGCCCATGGTTTGTGTTCCAAGAGCAGCCAGTGAGGGTGCAGACACAGCAGTGAAGGTGCAGAAATGCTGGGGTGAGAGCAGGTGGGGAAGCGAGATGGGTGTCTGCAGCCTGCAGGGAAAGAGGGGCAGGGGTAGGACCGTGTGGAACAGCCTGTGGTGGAGATGGCAAAGGGCGCTGGCAAGGCTGGAAGGGACCCACAGAACCCAGGTCTCTGTCCCCTTGGCCATGGCAGCTGTCTCTGCCACTGAGGCCCAGGAGAAGCCATGTTGTCCTCATGGCACTGGGGCCTCGTTCCTTCCTTGCAGCCCCATGGGGAAGCTGGAAGTTGTTGTCCCAGTGTTGTCCTTCCCTGGGCCTTGCACACCCACATCCCATGGTCCCAGGAAGAGCCCTGAGCCGTGTGTGAGGGACAGGATCCCCCTTCCCATTGCCTGCAGGTCATGGCCTCTCCTTTCTGCTTCAGAAATCAATCCAAGGGGTTTCTCAGCCTCAGAGCTGAAGAAAAGACTAAAAGGAGACCTCATGGTGGCTACAGCTTCCTCACAAGGGGAGAAGGAAGGGAAGGTACTGATCTCTTCTCTCTGGTGACCAATGACAGAACCCAAGGGAATGGCAGAAGATGTGCCAGGAGGTACAGGTTGGACATGAGGAAAAGGTTCTTCACCCAGAGGTGCTGGACACTGAACAGGCTCCCAGGGAGGTGTCACGGCCCCAACCTGACAGTGTTCAAGAGGAGACTAGACAATGTCCTCAGACACACGGGGTGACCTGTGGGGTGTCCTGTGCAGGGACAGGAGCTGGACTCCATAATCCTCGTGCGCCCCTCCCAACCCAAAAGATTTTATGATTCTATGAAATACTGGGTCAAAAGTCCATGTTGTCACTGTACGGCTGAGTTGCAAACATACACATCATGTACATGTCCACTGTGTGCATGTGGTGAGATGAACCCAAGGGAGAACAAATGCTATCAGCTATTCCTTGGGGTGCCATAAAGGTCAGTGGGACAGAGATGGTGTTCAGGGGTCTCTTCCAACCTGCGATATTGTAGGATTCCATGAATCTTTTACTTGGAGAGCTCTTTCACATCAGAATAAACAGAGGAAGAAGAGAAAAATAATAAGAGTCAGAAGCAGAGATGTAAAATGCCCCAGAATAAATAAAGCAGCTCCTCTGAGGAACGTTTCTGCACTCAAACCCTTGATAGGAAATCTATTGGATACATTTGATGAAAGCAGCTCAGTTCTATCTGCTCACACACTGGACCGCAAGGAGGGTGATGGCTGGGTACGATGCCATGTGGTCACTTGTGTCTCAGGAACTCATAGTCCAGTAGGAAGTCAATGGCTGTGGAGGGGACTTTGAGGTCACTTCTGCCTCTGCAGGGGATAGGCCAACAGCAGGAACATGGCTGGGAAAGGACTGTGAGGTCACCCATACGAGACGAGCAATCGGGCCCAATCAGCATGGCTTTGTGAAAGGCGGGTCCTGCTTGACCAGCCTGATCTCCTTCTATGACAAGGTGACCGGCTGAGCAGATGAGGGAAAGTCTGTGGTGGGGAGTGAATCCGCCACACAGGCTGTGGGTGTTGTGTCCTTAGACTGCAGTAAAGCCTTTGACACCATATCCCACAGCATCTCCTGGAGAAGCTGCAGCTCCTGGCCTGGATGGTGTATCTGCAATGGGTAAAGAACTGGCTGGAAGGCATTTTAGAGCCACTGGTCCGCTTCCTGTTCACATGGGCAATCAGATGAATGCATCACTGCTCTTTATCCCAGTGTAGACAAGCACAAGGCCTTCTCCACCTGGACCTCTCACCTCACCTGTGCCAGCACCCTCGTCCTTGACTGTGGGATGCCCAGAACAGCTCTCCCAAGACAGTTTGACACAGGGTTTTTTTTGCATCATGCCCACTTCCCTGCTCAATCCCATCATCCACAGCTTAAGGATCAGAAAGGTTCGATGCAAGTGGGGCAGTGAGAAAAATGGTCAGGAAAGCTTTGAGGTGCACAGAGAGCCCATCAACATGTTGGCCTGCTGCTCTCTTCTGAACAGGCCCAGAGGACCTGGACAACATTTGCTGTGTTCCAGAAATTTGCCTGGAAGGTTGGGATATGGAGAAAAGGTTTGGTCTGGGAAGAGACAGACAGGTGCTGGTGGAACTGGCTGGTGTGACCGTGAGACATCTCTCCAACCCCTCAGAAAAGTCCTGGCTCTCAGGGAGGTTGCATGGTCCTCTGAGAAAGAAAATATCCAAAATGACTTATCATAGAATCATAGAATAATTGTGGTTGGAAGGGACCCTTAAGATCATCGAGTTCAACCATAACCTAAATCTGGCACTAAACCATGTCCCTAAGAGCACCATCTATCTGTCTTTTAAACACCTTCAGTGATGATGACTTCGCAACCTCACTGAGCAGTCTGTTCCGTTGCTTCTAAACCCTTTCTCCTCAGAACTTTTTTCCTAATATCCAATCTAAACCTCCCCGTGTGCAACTTGAGGCCATTTCCTCTTGTCCTATCACTTGCTACTTGGGAGAAGAGACCAACACCCATCATGATAAAACCTCCTTTCAGGTAGTTGTGGAGAGTGACAAGGTCTCCCCTCAGCCTCCTTTTGTCAAGGCTGAACAGCCCCAGCTCCCTCAACCGCTCCTCATAAGACTGGTGCTCCAGACCCTTCACCAGCCTTGTCACCCTCCTCTGAACTCTCTCCAGCACCTCAATGTCTTCCTTGCCATGAGGGGCCTAAAACTGACCCCAGGATTCAAGGTGCGGCCTCACCAGTGCTGAGTACAAAGGGATGATCACTTCTTTAGTCCTGCTAAAGCTCTGATTGAATCAAGGCTTGAACACCTTGGTGTGACCCAGTTTCTGACAGGTTGGACTGCAGACTCCTGAGGTCCCTTCAACCTCAGTTCTCTTATGATCCCATGGTGATGTTGGGCTTTGTTTCTAACTGGAGCAGGGGAGACAATCATGGGGCAGGATCCACCTGTGCTGTAGGTGACCATCTAAACCAACATCTCAGCCAGTGAACCAGCCAACACCTCAGTGTGACTCACTCTGGGCAACGTGTGAGGAGTCCTGGGCAGGGCATGTTCAGAGAGCATGGGGCGCTATGCAAGACACAAAATGATCTTGGCTTCTTGCTTGTAAGCTCATTGTATGTCAGCTAATGTCAATGAAAATTAAAATAAGAAGAACTGAAGACAAAGATCCAAAGCAAAGGAAGGTGTCAACATACTTCTTATTTATTTATTTATTTATTTATTCATTCATTCATTAATTCATTCATTCATGGAAGGAAATAGAAGAAATTTAGCTTTATTGCTATTTATTATGGAAATGCCCTCTGTTTTACTATTTCTGAAATCTCTCTAATCATCAACAACAGACTTGAAGCCTTTAGGAAAAAGATGCACAGAGCCTTGCCTTGTAAGAGCATTTCAGATGTTAATGAGCCCTCTGCTGCCATGATCCTGAACTGCAGATGCTGAAACAACAAACAAATCTCTAATGAAGTGAAAGGCAGAAGCAAACCCCAAGTTTCTGAGGCTGTGTGGGACCCCATGAAGGGCCATTGCTAACACAGCTGTGAAGGAAACAACCAGTGCAGGTCCCTGTCCCTGGAGGCTGGTGAAGGAAAGAATTGGAGACACTGGTTACAGGTGGTGAGGGCCATGTGGAGGTGGCTCTGATGCCATGTCAGCCCTTGATGCTTGTTCATCATCACAATGGGTGAGCCCTGACCCCTGGGAACTGGTAGATTTTTCTCAAATGTTTTACAAGGCTTTTCCTGTGGTCACTGTGAGTGTTTCATGCTTTGGGGGTGGGTTTTATGTCAATTGCTGTTGCTTTAACTGCAAGGCTGTGGTTTTCTGTGGAGCTGCAAATGCCTGTGAGTTCTTCACAACTCACCCAGCTTCTTTCATACACCTGGCAATGGTCACCAATCACGTCAATGTCCCAGTCCCACACTTGCTTGAATCCCCTATTTGGATCCATACCCACCACTCCAGGAGGTTCATGGATCTACCAGGCTCATGGATGATTCCTGAGGACCATCCAAGTGTGGGCAGTGTAAGAGAGGAGCAGAGCAGGGTCAGCTCATGGGCCATGACTGAGCACAAACACCCCAGCAGCAGCCATTCCCCATCTCCCAGGCACAGCCATGCCCACAGCATGCAAATGGCACTGCCATACATGAGTAGCCCAAGAGAGGCCTTTCTTCCTTCCATATTCCCAGGAAAATCTTCCTCCTGTTCCTCCTCCACCTGCAGACATCAACTGCTTTCCATTTCTGGGCTCAGACATGGCTGGAAGGGTTCACTGAAGCCATCAGCCATCTCATTGCTTCTCCCTGACATGCCCTGACCCTCTCCCACACCTACACATGGCCAATCACGGCTGCTCAGGGCCTCCCACTCTTCAGAAGAGGCCTTGAGCTTCTTGGTTCTTCATGGTGATAATAATAAACTTCTTTGCTCTCTGCAGAGTTCATGGTGAGCTTTCTTGTCCATAACAGCCCCCTATGGCCATGTCTTACTTAATGGTTGTGTTTTTATGATCATTTGTGCAGAAAGGGCAGTCACAGGACAGCACCCATTATGTCAAAACTGATGCCGAGTGAAATGCTGTAAAGACCTGGTGAGTTACCCCTGTGTCTAGATAAGTTACACAGACATTTGAAGGACTTCTCATGCCTTTTAACCTGATTATCCTCAGAAGGCCACCAGCTTTGCATCTCAGGAAATGGGATGCCAGAGTTCAAGGGCAGGATGGTTTGGGCTCTGTGCTGGGATCTGGAAACTGAAACGTGCTCCCATCTCCCAACCCCCTGCCCTCCTCAGTGAGGGTGTGAGACATTCTGCCAGCGAGGGCTGAACTCACAGTCATGACCAGTATCTTATGCCCAACTGCAGCCAATGGTGTCCTGCCAGCTCAGGACTGGAGCTTCCATTGCTGGAGGTATTTAAAACATGTGGAGATGTGGCACTTTTGGATATGGTTTAGTGGTGAGCTTGACAGTGTTTGATTTATGGTTGGACTCCATGTTCTTAAGGGTCTTTTCCAGCCTAAATGATTCTACAGTTCTATGATTTGGGTTGAAACCATTTCAATTCCATCACCTCCAGCTTCCCTCAGAGGCTGCTGTTGTGTGGCACAACTGTCCTGGCTCTCCAGGCAGGTTGGGCATTGGTTTGGTGCCTGCATTGGCAGTTTTCCCCTTCCTGGGGTAAAAGGCTGTTGAGGAGAGACAGTTGTAGAGATTTGGGACACAGGGGTTTGGAGCAATCCTTTCAAAATCTGAGCAGGCTGAGCTTTGGTACAAAGGCACAAAGGAAGCCAGAATCTTTATGTGGTGTGCACTGACACACACTGTCACCTGCATTTCCAGTCTCTGCAGTCCCAGCTGTGCAGCAGAGTCTGGAGTTCTGAGCTCCCTTCATCTGCCCTGTGTGACACCTGTAAAATGGAACTACCCCAGTCAAATGGCTGGTTTTGATTCTCTTCACAGCCTAAAGCACCACCTGGATCAGGAGACAAGTCACCCATCGAGGACTCATATGCTCTGCACTTACAGTTCAGGTGTTCCCTGCAGTCTCAGCAGACATGTCACGCTGATATCTGGGTTCAAGGAGCTGGTCAAGAGCCTCGTCTCCATTTCTGTAATGGTGGCTTTGCTGTCTGGCTGATGTGCAGACTCTGTACATGGATGCTGACACCTCTTGAACAACCTGCCCTGAAAGGGTTAGCAATATGGGCAGTTCTTTCTGCAAGGGAATTAGGACAGCAAAAAAGACCCTGGGTTGGGGCAAAGGAAAAGTGATGCAAAAGTTGTGGTCAGGGCTGTTTAGGGCACTTGTAAAGCAGCCCTGCACCTCATGTGAATTATTCCTGTGGTCAGGGAGCACCTGAGAGCTTTGTCTAAACTGAAAACATGAAGGGGATGAAAGGACAGCGTCATTCAGGCTCAATGTGTTGACAGGAAATGTTTTGACCAACCTCCCGCTCAAAGCAGGGTCAGACCAGATTACTAGGGCTTGACCAAACACATCTTGGTCACTTTCTGGGACAGAGTGAGTGCGCACTCCTGGGAAACAGTTTCCAGTGCTTGACTGTCCTCAGGACTGGAAAGTTTCTCCCTTTCTATAGTACCTTTCTAAGCCCAACCATCCAGACTGCTTTTTACCCATCTACTTACACACTGACACAGACCGTAATATCCTACCTTGAACACAGTAATGTTGTGGGGGATGACACCGAATGCCTTGCTGACTTCCAAGTATCAGACCACCACTGCTCTGCCCACATCCAAACCCTGTCCTTTCCTCACAGAAAACAACGAGCATGGACAGGCACAGCCTGCCCTGGGTAAACCCCGTCACCTTCTCTTCCAGACACCCAGAAATGGGGTCCCAGTGGACATGTTCTGGGGCACAGCCCTTAGTTCCCCTGCTCACCCATTGGCCATTTTGAAAAGTGCACATACTGTGTGAGAGCTGCCAGTGCTCAGGGAGTCCCCCCAGTCTCCATGAGCTTTCCAAGATGGTGGAGAGTGGCCTCCCTGTGACATCGTCCTGCTGTCTCAGCTCCTGGGATGCTGCCCCTGCTGTCCCATAGACTGGAGAGGATTGTGTCAGTTCCAGTGACCCCTGACTTGATCCCCATCCTCCGCTGGTTGTTCTCCAGATTCCTGTCTCCAGTCATGGACTCCTGGGACACATGCGGGTGAAGATGGAGGACAAGAGGACACAGGGATTCTCACCTCTTTCCGTTATTAAATTCATCAATGGCCACACACTGTCTTTGTTTCTCCTTTAGCTGTCGCTGCAGTAGTAACAGCTCATTATGGGCTCTTGAATTGCCTTACAGGTCTGGACTGAGTTCTGATCTGGGCTGTTCTGTGCTTGGAGGCTGCTGTCCTTGCAGACCAGATGAACTCACTTCTGCCACCCTGCCTGGCAGTTCATTCCATCCGTGTCACAGCTCTGTCTGCAGCACTGACAGCTCCAGCTCCCCAGTCAGGTCCCTGGCTGAGGACATTGCCTCACATCTGGGCTGGACCACCCCAGCTGTGGGACTAGCCCAGCTCTGACCTGCCACAGGAAACCTGGTACCAAGTGTCCAAGAGCCCATGTGTGCAAAGGCTTTGCTTCAGAGCACAGACATGAGATGGTCAAAGACTGATGAATGTCTCTCTAGACCTGGGAGTATAAAACCAGAACAAAATGCCTACATTCATTCAACTGAAGATATTCCTCCCTCAGCTTGGAGAACTCAAATCATTTACTGTAACATTCCTGGTGTCCTGCCTAATGATGGGAAAATAAAAGATGATTATCATACCAATTTATTGTTTAATACAAAGAACACAATGCTGGAAAGAAGTGTTGCTGCAGAGGAGAGAGAATCAACATCACTTATTACTTGAGGTTGTTTCAAAGGATGTGTCCCTGGAGACCCAGGGACACCTGGAGGGAGCCCAGAGGGGACAGAGAAAGGGACATCATGGGCTGCTCTCGTGCTGCTGAGCTGGGCTGGGCTCCTGGTTCAGAGGGAGCTCATTGCAAGTGGCAGCGCTGCAGAGAGACAGCTCTGCCCAGGAGCAGCTCCTCTGCACACGCAGCAGGGCTGAGGGCTATGCCTGCAGCACTGAGGGCAGAGGGACCAGGCAGAGAGGGAAATGCAGTCTGGGTTGGGAGGATGCTGAGAGATCACTGGAAATGAAATCTTCTAGGATATGAAGCATGTGGTTGCAGAGCATTGTATCTGTAAATCTTGGCAGGATCTCAGAAAGCTGTCACATTGCAGAGCCTACAAGAGATGTAAGTACAGCTCACAGAGGTTCTCTGATGCGGAGGAGAGGATGAGCTGCAGAGCAGGGGTTGACTTCTGCACTGTCAGAGTGACAAGACGTGAATGCTGCGTTCTCCCAAGGGTGGCTGTGGGGTGTAAATGTAAATGTGCAGGCAGGGGTGCCCAGGGCTGTCCTGCAGAGCAGGGTCCCTGCAGCCCAGGGCTGTGTCAGGGCAGGGACTCTGCCGCCTGCCAGGGTCAGCGCTCAGCCTGCCCAGGGAGATCCCAACAACACTGAGAGGAGACGCTGTGGGGGGAAGGAGCGACCCCCAGCAGGGCAGGGCACGGTCCTTCTGCTGGTGGGTTCTCTGTGGGTCAGGGCTGCTCACAACTCCAGCTCACTATAGAGTGCTTCCAATTGGAGGTTTCAAAGAGAAGATCTATGCAGGTATTACTGTAAAGATAATGCTGCTGTAGAGAGAATTCAGAAACCTCTGTATGATCCCCTGCAGTGCAGATTTATCCTCTGAGTGGCCTCCTTGGCTCCTCTCCCACCCAGCAAAGCCTCTGTCCTCAGGGCCGGGGGCTCCAAGGCATGGAGCAGCTCCTGTGCAGCCAGAGCTCCAGTTCCTCTGCAGAGCACAGGGGCTGAGAGCAGCTGCCCGGCAATGTTGGTGTCTGGGAGGTGGCTGCACAGCTGGGGAAGGGTGACGCTGTCTGAGTGTCCGGCTGCCTCTGCCCTGGCCTCTCTCACACCCACCCTCACCGCATTTTCCTTCTTGCTCCCCTGCTCTGGGTCACTGCTGTTGGGATCTTGTTCTTGCCGTCAGGCTCTCTGGGGATGGCAGTTTCAGCTGCAGAGTCACAGCCTGACCTTGTGGGTCCTTTCCTGCAGGTGTGTCCATGGGAACACGTGTCCCAGCTTTGCTCTGACCTGCGGGGTGTGGGCAATGTGGTCTGGGGCAGGGTAATGAGCTGAGTCTCCCTGAATCAAATCACATTATTAGGACATTTTGCTATGTCTTTGAGTTTTCCTTCTAAGCTGTAAGCTCCACATCAGGATTCAAACGTGTGCTATAGCACCTTAGTGTTTTCTGAGAAACACATAGAGGTTACATCATTGAAAATGCTGTTTGGTTTGAGAAATGAGCCACGTCTGTCTTGGGCTAAATGTGGGGTGCTGAGATCTTAGGAAAGGGTGAGATGTCATGGCTCCATATGGCAATGCTGAACCCCAGGACTGTCCCCTGCCCCCCATTACCATGACCCCCTGCTGCAGAACAGGGCTGACTCCTCGACAGCCAGCGGGCACAGGCCCTGCTCCTCACGGCACCTCCAGCCAGCACCACCCAGGGCTCAGCCATGGAACAGGAGAAAGGTCTGGAAAAGGACAAGGGGTGTGGAACCAGGGAGGGTGTGTGAGAAATGGCTTTGATTTTGGTCAGAGAAATCTCCCCTAAATCCTCACTGTCTTTTCCTCCTTGCACAGGTCCTCATGTCCACAGACAGCAAATGTCCAACAGCAGCTCCATCACCCAGTTCCTCCTTTTGGCATTCGCAGGCACACAGGAGCTGCAGCTCTTGCACTTCTGGCTCTTCCTGGGCATCTACCTGGCTGCCCTCCTGGGCAACGGCCTCATCATCACCACCATAGCCTGGGACCAGCACCTCCACACCCCCATGTACTTCTTCCTGCTCAACCTCGCCCTCCTCGACCTGGGTTCCATCTCCATCATTGTCCCCAAGTCCATGGCCAACTCTCTGTGGGATACCAGCGTCACTTTCTATGCAGGGTGTGCTGCACAACTCTTTCAGCAGAATTTTATCTTCTCACCATCATGTCCTACGACCGCTACATTGCCATCTGCAAACCCCTGCACTACGGGACCCTCCTGGGCAGCAGAGCTTGTGTCCACATGGCAGCACCTGCCTGGGTCACTGGGTTTCTCAGTGCTCTGCTGCACACGGCCAATACATTTTCACTGCCCCTGTGCAAGGGCAATGCCCTGGACCAGTTCTTCTGTGAAATCCCCCAGATCCTCAAGCTCTCATGCTCCAACACCTACATCAAGGAACTTGGGCTTATTGTGGTTAGTCTTTTAGTAGCATTTGGGTGTTTTGTGTTCATTGTGGTGTCCTATGTGCAGATCTTCAGGGCCGTGCTGAGGATCCCCTCTGAGCAGGGACAGCACAAAGCCTTTTCCACCTGCCTCCCTCACCTGGCTGTGGTCTCCCTGTACATCTGCACTGCCATGTTTGCCTACCTGAAGCCCCCCTCTATCTCTTCCCCATCCCTGGATCTGGTGGTGTCTGTTCTGTACTCGGTGGTGCCTCCAGCAGTGAACCCCCTCATCTACAGTATGAGGAACAGGGAACTCAAGGAGTCTATAAAGAAACTGATGAGTCTTTGCTTTTCAAAACTAGTAATGAACTGACCTCCCTCTTCTGCCTGTCACTTGTAATATAACTCATTACCACTTCAACCTGAGTTTTGTACGTTTGTTTTGTTGGTTTTTTTTTTTCTCTTTTCCTTTGCTTTTAGCTTTTCTTTGTTGTATTAATGCTTCCCACAAGCAAAATTATTTGTCATCTTATATCTATGTCCATATCTACCTGTCTGGTGTGACCCATAGTCTTTGTGTAAATAAGGAGCTGTGCTCTCTGTGTATATAAAGTGAAACAAAGGACCCTGAACTGCCTTGTTTGCCCAGAATCCTCTCTCTGAGATCTCTGCAGATGCAGAAGCCATGTCTGTGTGCTGAGTGAGCAGGAGCCACCCTGAACTGGGTCTTTCTCCCATCCTGACCAGCATGAGCCTGCGGACTCACCCCATGGCCCTGGGCATCACAGCCCACTTGCTCTGCAGAGCAGCACTGCCAGCTCGGGGCTGTATGGAGCATGGGAAAGGGGTGCAGGAACAGCTGGCCAGGTCAGCACAGATCAGGTCTCTTGGGAAAGGGCTCTATGGGAAAATGGGATGTTCCAGGAGAAGAGTGGGGCACTGTATGTGTGCAGAGAAGACACGGACAGAGAAACCCTTTGCTGCAGGTGGCAGCTTGGGGCAGGCGTCCCTGGCACTGTGGCAGCAGGACCTTCCTGAGGATCCCCTAGGCCAAATGTCTCATGCTGTCCCGGGGAGCAAGTCTGGACCTGGGTCTGCAAGCTGCCTGGGCTGGAGATCTGCTCAGCATGCCGGCTGGATGAACATTCTCACTGTCCTTCATTCTCACTGGTCCCCACTGCTGTGGGACCAGTTCCAGTGTGGCTGCTCTGCCGAGCTTGGCTGGGGAGAGGGCAGGGAGGGGCACAATTCAGGCGGGGGTGGGAGGGCTGAACTGGCAAATGCTCCAAAGAAGAAAACACCAGTGAAGAGCTGAAGTGTGTGAGTGTGCAGGGCTGGCACACAGCAGTGTCCTCGTCCAGCCAGGCTCCTGGGAGAGCCCTGAAGGACCAGCAGAGCAGGGTCTGGTGTGTGCTCATGTTCATGGGACTGTCCTGGGGCAGCTTCCCCAGTCATCACCGACCAGCCCTTCAAAACCACCATTTCCTGCACTGGCCCTTCACCCCAGCTGAGAGAGTTTGTTCATCTCTCAACACAAGGACACTAAGTCAGAAGTCAGTGTTTTCATTGTATGGATGAGATATGAGCATACATATCACGTACATAAGGTGAACCCGACTCAGTACAAATACCATCAACTGTTCCTGCAGGTTCCATGAAGGTCTGTGGGACAGTCAGTCACAAGGTCACTTCATGTTGCCTGTAACATCCCATTGGAGACCAGCTGAATGCAGCACTGGGATGTGCTGCCTTGAACTGAGCTCCCCATGTCCAATTCTCATGTCCCATGTCATGGGACACCTGGATCATTGGACTGAGGACAATTATATGAGGTTTAACAAAGCCAAGTGCTGGGTCCATCACTTGGATCACACCAACCCTGTGAACGCTCCAGGCTCAGGGAAGAGGGGCTGAAAAGCTGCCTGGAGGAAAGGGATCTGCGGGTGTTGACTGACAGTTGCTGAACATAAGCCAGAATGTTCCCAGGTGGCCAAAAAGGCCACCAGCATCCTGGTTTGTATCAGGAATGGTGTGGTCGGCAGGACTAGAGAAGTGATTGTGCCACTGTTTTTGGCACTGGTGAGGCTGCATCTTGAATCCTGTGTTCAGTTTTGGGCTCCTCATCATAAGATGGACATTGAGGCACTAGAGAGAGCACAGAGGAGGCGTCGAAGCTGCTGAGGGCCTGGAGCACAAGTTTGATGAGGAGCAATTGAGGGAACTGGGGCTGTTCATCCTGGAGAACAGGAGGCTGAGGGGAGACCTTCTCACTGTCCACAACTGCCTGAAAGGAGGTTGGAATATGGAGGGTGCTGGTCTCTTCTCCCAAGAAGCAAGTGATATGACAAGAAGAAATGGTCGCAATTTGCACCAGGGGAGGTTTAGATTGGATACTAGGAAAAAATTCTTCCTGGACAGGGTTGTCGGGTGGTAGAACAGACTGCCCAGGGCAGTGAGGAGTCACCCACCCTAGAGTGCTGTAAAAGACATTTAAACGAGGTTCTTATGGACATGTTTTAGTGTGAGAACTGGGTTATGGTTGGACTCAATGATCCCAAGGGTCTCTTCAATTGAAGTATTCTATGATTCTATGATTCTACCTCACATGAGAATCCACAAAGCCAACTCAGTTGTGGACGCTGACAGAACCCTGACATTCTGACCCAGTGAGATTCATCTCAGTTGCCCTGGACAGGCTCATTGCAAGTGCTCCTGTCTGTTACGTCACCCTGGCCTGTGATTCTGGATTGCACTTTCAAAATGACAGTGCTACTGAGGAGGACCTGGCATCTGTCAAACCCATCTTCAAGAAAGGCAGGAAGGAGAATTGGAAGAATCACAGGCTGCTCAGCCTGCCTCTGTCCCTGGGAAGGTGATGGGACAAGTCCTCCTGCAGCCATCTGCAGGCACTTGAAGGACAAGAAAGGGACTTGTGTACCAAAATGGGCAGGGGAAAGAAAGACATGTTATGTGTATGAAATTGTGCCAGGCCTTGGACATGGTCCCCCTTGGTGTCCTTAGAGCTGGACTGATGCTGTCTGGACTGAAGAACTGGATGCTTGGTGGGAAGTTCACTGAAATATCACGCCCAAATATAATCTGTGATGCAGTGTCCTCTGCGCAGTTACTTGTGCCATCCCTCAGTGACCAGCATTTGGGTCAAAACTGCTGAAAGACATTATTCTCCTTTCTGTGATGTGATGGAGATAATACAATACTGAGTGGAGACCTTGAGCAACCTCACTTGGTCACCATGCTTTGAGAAAGAGAGTGAAACAAGAAGCTGTTCAGGGATCTCTTCAAATCTGACCTACTCTATGATTCAATGAATCTTTCCCCTGGACAAATTTTTGAAGATGAAAAAAAAAAAGCAGAGGAGGAGATGGTATAAACATAAAAACAGCAGTTACTGAAGAGAATGTTTCTCCACTCAAATAGTTAGAAGGAAATATATTTGTTTAATCGGGTCAGGTCCTGTGTTATGTCTGGATTATGAGGAGGGTGATGGGTGGGTATGGTATTATGAGGTCACTTGTGTCTCAGGAACTCATAACTGAGTTGGAAGGGTACGGCTGTGAAGGGGACAGTAGGGTCAGTTCTGTGTCTGGAGGGGACAGGCCAGCAGCAGGGACATGGCTGGGAAAGAACCTCTGTCAACATGCCCACAGGTCCTATCCAGGAAGAGGGCTTGGAGCTGGGTTCTCAAGGCTGACAAGGCTGGAAGGCACTCAAAGAACCCAGGTCTCTGTCCCCTTGGCCATGGCAGTTGTCTCTGCCACTGAGGCCCAGGAGAAGCCATGTTGTCCTCATGGCACTGGGGCCTCTCTGCCTCCTTGCAGTCCCATGGGGAAGCTGGAAGTTGTTGTACCAGTGTTGTCCTTCCCTCAGCCTTGCACTCCCAGGGTCCCAGGAAGAGCCCTGAGCCGTGTGTGCTTACATCCCATCTGTACAATGAAAACACGGACTTTTGACCTAGTATTTCATAGAATCATAGAATGTCTTCAGTAGAAAGGTACCCCAGGATCATAGAGTCCAACTCCTGTCCCAGCGCAAGACGACGACGACAGTTCACACCGTGTGTGTGAGGAGATTGTCCACTCTCTTCTTCGCCGTGGCACTCCATCGACTCCTTGCACCCCCAGGGAGTGTCACACCATTGCCCTGCACTGGGCATCGCACTCCCCACATCCCCAGGAAGAACCCTGAGCCACACGAGAGGGACAGGATCTCCCTTCCTAGGGGCAGGGGCTCAAGGCTTGGCCATTGTCCTTCATCAAACAAATCAAGGGGTTTCTCAGCATCAGAGCTGCTTCACTTTGCCTTTGCCTGATGCAATCACTGCCTCCAATTATCTGCTCTAACGAGTCCCTGGGGAGGTTTTGTCAGTAACAGCCCTCAGTGGGGCCCATTAATGCTTGAAGAGTTTGCTTCTGACTTGGACTTCTTGAGCAGATTCTTCAGTCTGTGCTTGGTATCTGTGGTTTATGGACTCAGCACCAAATACGCCATGGGGCTCATTAAAACACAGACAGCCCTAACGAGCGATGTTTCTTTCTGTAATATTCCTCATATCCAAAAGACTTGTAGAACTAATTGGAATGGTTTCAGTGGGACACTTAATGATGAAGATTGCAAATAAGATTTCATAAAGGAGGGTGTTTTCTCTCAAGGGTATTTTCTGTCATTTTTCAGTGTATAGAAGAAGTGACAGCAGCATTCTACACTGGACATTGATCCCGAGGGTCTCCTGTAGACATCTGCACAGGCAGGAGAACAGTCCCTTGAGGCTGGACACTGTATGGACAACCTCGCTCCTCACCCCCCACCCCCAGTCTGCAGGTTCCCTCTTTGGCCACCAGAGACTTGCACCACTTTTCCTCACATCAGACTTCTCCACTGAGCTCTGCAGGAGATGCTGCAGCTCCTGTGCACCAGCTCCACCTGCTCTCCTGTGTAAATAATGCACAGTTTAATAAACAGTAAAACACTTTCCTCAGATGTGTGTGCAAGCTGGATCTGATGAGGTCCACCATCCACAAGGGACATCCACACAAGAACTATTTTTAGACAGAGAGATAGGAAAGGATAGATAGAAACACAATTAACTTGCTGTGTACCATGTTAATTAGACCTCTGAAGACTGGGGTAAGTTTGTAACTGCCTGAGGCTCAAAGCAGAAACCACACAGTGGAGAGGCAACTGAATGACCAAAGAGCAAGTGGAGGAGGAAACCTGAGGGCACTGGGAAGGGCGAACATCCAGACAGACTGTTGGAAAGTTGTCCTTTGACATGGACATTTAGTCAGGAGAGGTGGAAACTCCTAAATGACAAAGGAGATGAAATAATAGCGTGTTGGTAATAGAAGTACAGGGGAAGACCAATATTTCTTCTCCTGCCTTTAGTACACGGCCTGTTGATTCACTTTTTGTCCTTTTATTTTTTTAGTTAATATGTTAAACAAACCACCACCAAACCCACACAAACAAACAACAAACAAACAAACAAAGAAAACACAACAAAAATATAAACACGTGCACGTATCCAACAGACATCAGTCATTAGTTGTCTCACCATAAACAGCCAGTGCCATTTTAGGGGACCCATTTTATCCGAGGTGCTGGCCTGGGATTGGCATCTATCACAGAGGACCTGGGGGAGACCAGAGCACCTTGCAATGCAGGTGGAAGTTAGGCAGGGGTTCCCAGGGCATCTACACTGGCACCAGGTGTTTGTGTCCCTGGAGCTGAAGAGATTTGTCTCCTAAATCCATGCCCAGTTCTGCAAAACTCTTAGTTTTTCAAAGAAATAAATACCCCAAAATACTTAAAAAGAAAATAAATAAATGTTTAATATGTAAGAATGTAATATGTGCCATATGAAAAATCAATATGTAAAAAGCTATCCATGTACCTGAGGACATGTGTGTCTTATATCCATTTCTAGTTGTGGAAAACACTTTCCTTTTTGAAGAAAATAACCCCCCAAAGACCTAAAAAAAAGGAAAAGTACATTGAAACCTTCCTTGACTTTGAAACTTTGTCTTCAGTTCATATTTTAACTTTCATTGACATTAACTGACATCGGATGGGCCTGCAGGCATGAAGCCAAGATCATTTTGTGTCTTGCATAGAGCCCCATGCCCTCTAAACCTTCCCTGCCCAGGACTCCTCACACTTGGCTTAGAGCGAGTCACACTGAGGTGTTGGCTGGGTTTAGATGTTGGTTTAGATGGTCACCTACAGCACAGGCGCATTCATGCCCCTTAATCATCTCCTCTGCTCCCGTTAGAAACAGAGCCCAGCATCCCAATGGGATCATAAGAGAACTGAGGTTGAAGGGACCTCAGGAGTCTGCAGTCCAACCTGTCAGAAACTGGGTCAGAACAAGGTGTTCAAGCCTTCATTCAATCAGAGATTGAAAACCCGCAAGGACAGAGGCTGCTCATCCTCTCTGGGTGACCTGCGACAGCACTTGGCTGAGCTCCCAGGGCAGGGGTGTCAAATTCATTTTCACCGGGGGTCACATCAGCTTCACAATTGCCTTAAAGGGCCGAATGTATAAATGTAGGAGTAGTTAAATTTATACAGTCCTTTAAAATGACGTTCTGCCATTTGAGGGTAACCATGAGGCTGATGTGATCCCTGGTGAAAATGAAGTTGACGCTCACCTCCTAGGGAAAAAGCTTTTCCTTATGTCCTGGCTGAACCTCTCCTCTTTCACCTGCCACCCGTTCTCTTTTGTTCTTCTACCACACACCATGGTGAAGAGCCTGGCTGTGTGTTCTCCATGATCTCCTTGTTGGTATTGACAGGCTGTGATGAGGTCCCTGTCTGCCTTCCCTTCTCTGGGCTGGACAAGCCCGGCTCCCTCAGCCTCTCCCCACAGGCCAAGTGCTCCAGTTTCTGGCTGTCCTGAGGCCCTTTGCTCAACCCACTCCAGCTTGCCAATATCTTTCCTGAACTGGGATCTGAGATCTGGATGGACTATTCCAGAGAATCCCTTCCCTCCACCTCCTGGCCGTGCTCCTGGTGGCACAGCCCAGGGCGCTCCTGGCCTCCCTTGCACCAGGGCACACGCTGCCTCCTGTCCAGCTCCCTACCCATGCAGACCTTTCCCACAGAGCTGCTCCCAACCAGACATCCCCAGCCTGTGCCATTGCCAGGTGAGTCCCCTGCAGGGGCAGACACTGGTGTTTGTCCTGCTGGGGTTTCCTGAGGGTCCTCCAAAGACTTGCTCTCCTCCTTGAACCCCTTCATTGAGCATAGAGGCCTGGGAGATGGTTTCAGTAAAAACCCAGGTGCAGAAGTCATTGAGTCCCTCAGTGTCAGTGTCTGCTGTTACTAAATTTCCCTCTTCACTCAGCAGCAGCTCTGTGTTCCCTTTCTTCAGCCGTGGTCTCTAACAGCTGTTGAAGCTCTTAGTTTGCTCTTGACTTTTCTTGCAGTCACCAACTCCAGGTGAGCTTTGCCTTTCCCAAAGCCATCCCTGCACAGTAAAGCCAATGTACATGTACTCCTTGTCTGTACCTGTCCTTGCTGTCACCCCTGGCAGCAGGTTTTTGGCCCCTGTCTGCACCTTGTGCTGTGACAGCCCAGCCCTGCTGCCCCACACATGGTCCCATAGCCCCATGGTGCAGGTTCAGCACAGGACAGGGTGCATTCGGGGTGGGGAACGGTCTCCTGACTTGATAGCCAGAGCAGTTCTTGGTGCTTTGTCACCCCATGGCCTTCCTGTTGGGCAGCCTCTCCAAGCTCCTGGAGAGGTCGTGTCACCTGTGGGGTCACAGACAGCCCTGCTCCAGGGTCTGCCAGGGTCTGGGCCAGGAGAGAGTCTGGGCAGAGCTGTCCGTTCCCTGAGACAGGCCCTGAGCCCAGCAGGAGGATGGACATGGCCTCACAGGGAACCTTACCCGTAAACCTGGGGTGCGCGGCCAGTGCTGGAAATGGCCCATGGGAGATGGCCAGTGACTGGGGGGTGATGAAGGCCCTGGGCCACCTTCCTGGTCTGTCCATGTCACCAAGGGCATAGAGCAGTCTCCTCTCTCCTGCACCTGCATGTCTTTGATCCCTTCCAGAAGCCCTGGCTCTGCACCACAACCCCCTCGTGTGAGTCTTCACCCTGCATGGTCATGCACCACAAGATAAACGCTGATGTTTTTCTCTCCCAGGTACTTTCCAGCCCAGTCCAGTTCTCTCAAGGTTCTGCCACCTCCCCTGCCCTCTCTCCACCACCAACACCCTCTCCCCAGCAAAGCCCAGTCAGGGCTGGTGCCACAGCAGTGCCCATTGCGGGTGCTCTGGGCAGTCACCCCACAGCCTCTGCCGCTCTGAAGGGCACAGCAGCTCCTGCAGCTCAGAGAGAAGTCACCCCAGAGGTGGGTGAACACTCATGGTAAAAGGAAAAGGAGGCACCTGTGTCCTTCGTTCTCCTCTCCAGCAGATCCTGAGAGGTCTGCAGCCCCTCCATGCCATCCCCTCTCCCCAGGCCAGCACAAAAGCCCTGGCCCTTGAGGACCTCAAGAGCTCTTACTGCTCCAGGCACAGAGCAGCCTTCCCAGAGCTGATGCAGCCAGGAAGGTGTTTTCATGTCACATTCCTTCTAACTATGCTGAGGATGGATCTCGGACTGAAAACAAACAAAAAAAGCTGTTGTAGGTTCATTTATTTCACTTAAATACAATGAGAAACTCCCCATTTACACAAAGTGTCTCAGTCACACAAAATGTGAGGATACTTAATGGGATGAATAGTGACATAACTTTGAAGATGACACCATGTGGGGAAAAGGGAAAAAAAAAGTAGAGAAAGAAAAACAAACTTAGCCTGTCATGATGTACACTGGAGCCCACTGCAGAGAAAGTAGGCCGTCTATGGCTGCTGAAAACATCCAGTAATCAGCTTCCTCAGAGCATTCTTGAGCTCCTGGTTCCTCATGCTATAAATGAGGGGGTTCAATGTCGGAGGTACCAGCGAGTACAGAACAGACACCAGTAGGTCCAGGAATGGGGAGGAGACAGAGAGGGGCTTCAGGTAGGCAAATGCACCAGTGCTGATAAACAGGGAGACCACGGCCAGGTGAGGGAGGCAGGTGGAAAAGGCTTTGTGCCATCCCTGCTCAGAGGGGATCCTCAGCACGGCCATGAAGATCTGCACATAGGACACCACAATGAACACAAAATATCCCAAAACCAGAAAACCACTGAAAGCAAGAAGCCCAGCTTCCCTGAGGTAGGAGTGTGAGCAGGAAAGCTTGAGGATCAGAGGGATTTCACAGAAGAACTGGTCCACAGCATTGCCCTTGCTCAGTGGCAGTGAAAATGTATTGGCTGTGTGCAGCAGAGAATAGAGAAACCCAGTGGCCCAGGCAGCTGCTGCCATGTGGACACAAGCTCTGCTGCCCAGGAGGGTCCCGTAGTGCAGGGGTTTGCAGATGGCAATGTAGCGGTCGTAGGACATGATGGTGAGAACAGAATATTCTGCTGTTATAAAGATCAAAAACCATAAGATCTGGGCAGCACATCCTGTGTAGGAGATGCCCCTTGTGTCCCAGAGGGAATTGGCCATGGACTTGGGGAGACTGGTGGAGATGGAGCCCAGGTCAAGGAGGGAGAGTTTGAGTAGGAAGAAGTACATGGGGGTGTGGAGGTGCTGGTCCCAGGCTATGGTGGTGATGATGAGGCCGTTGCCCAGGAGGGCAGCCAGGTAGATGCCCAGGAACGGCCAGAAGTGCAAGGGCTGCAGCTCCCGTGTGTCTGAGAATGCCAGGAGGAGGAACTGGGTGATGGAGCTGCTGTTGTACATTTGCTGCTGATGAGCACGTGGCACTGTCACAGGATCAAAAGAAAGTGACAAGTTAGGGGAGACTTCTCTGAGCAAAATCAAAGCTATTTCTCATACACCCTCCCCCTGATCCACACCCCCTTGTCCTTTTCCAGACCTTCCTCCAACTCTGTGGCTGAGCCCTCGTGGTTCTGTCTGCAGGTGCCACAAGGAGCAGGGCCTGTGCCCACTGGTTCTTTCCTTGGAGCCCCCGGCCCTGAGGGCAGAGGCCTTGCTGGGTGGGAGAGGAGGCCAGGGGGCTGCTCAGAGGAGGGATCTGCACTGCAGGGGATCATACACAAATCTCTGAATTCACCCTTTGACTGCATTTCTTGTTTGAGTTTCATCTCATTCATTGATCCTGTCCCTTCTGCCAGGAGATTTTCCTCCTGGGAGGTGTTCCCCTGTCCATGTCTCTTCCCTGTCAGCACTCACAGATCATCCCACCGTCTGTACCCTCACCCTGGCTCTCTAGATCCTGCCTGTTCACAGGGCACTGCCTGGGGGCATCTTCCTGTTTGCAGGTTGGAAAAAAGGACAGGTTCAGCTGCTGTGATGCTCCTGCTGTCCACAGGCAGGGGAGTGGCTGAAGGGATGTTCAGAGGCTTCTGGCAGATGAACTGATCACTCAGAGTTGCAGTTCAGGAGTCTCAGTGACTTGCTAAAACTTGAGAGCTTCTTTTACATTTATCTTTTCCTACAACCTCCCTCCCCTGAGTCATGGAAGAGATAACTAAAAGCTCCTTATCTTTTTAGTAATATCTGTAGAGATCTTCTTGAAACGTCCTATTGTAAGAGGTCTGGAGTGAGCAACCCTGACTCACAGAGAACCCAACAGCAGAAGGACCTTGCCCTGCCGTGGGTCGCTCCTTCCCCCCGCAGCTTCTCCCCTCAGTGTTGTTGGGATCTCCCTGGGCAGCCTGAGCGCTGACCCTGGCAGGCAGCAGAGTACCTGCCCTGGCACAGCCCTGGGGTGCAGGGACCCTGCTCTGCAGGACAGGGCTGGGCACCCCTGGGTGCTCCCCAGGCAGTCATCCTCAGCAGAAGGTGCCATCATGCCCTTTCCCACTGACAGTGCAGCAGGGAAACCCTGCTCTGGAGTGTGTTCTTCTCTGCAACAGAGATACTGTGAGAGAGACCTGGCAGATCCTGCAACACTGTGTCATGTGCCGCTTTCAGGACATTCCTTCAGGAAAAGCAGTTGCATTGTCCTACATGCAGAGACTTACCGTGTTAGGACTGTGAAGATTTGTCTCTCAATAATCCCTTAGCAACCAACCACCTACATTGCCTTTCATATTAATTTTCACCGGGGGTCACATCAGCCTCACGGTTGCCTTCAAAGGGCCAAATGTATAAATGTATGAGTAGTTAAATTTATACAGTCCTAAAATCACATTCGGCCATTTGAAGGCAACCTACTGGAAGGCAGGAGGGCTCTGCAGAGGGATCTGGATAGACTAGAAAAATGGTCTGATTCCAATGGGATGAAGTTCAAAAAGGCCAAGTTCTGGGTCCTGCACTTTGGCCACAACAACTCCCTGCAGCACTACAGGCTGGGCACACAGTGGCTGGAGAGCAGTCAGGCAGAAAGGGACCTGAGGCTGCTAATTGACAGGAAGCTCAACATGAGCCACCAGTGTGCCCAGGTGGCCAAGAAGGCCAATGGTATCCTGTCCTGTATCAAAAATAGCGTGGGAAGTGAGGCCACACCTGGACTATTGTGTTCAGTTCTTACCCCCTCAGTTCAGGAAAGAGATTGAAGCGCTGGAGTGGATCCAGAGAAGAGCAACAAGACTGGTGAAGGGACTTGAGCACAAGCCCTATGGGGAGAGGCTGAGGGAGCTGGGCTTGTTCAGTCTGGAGAAGAGGAGGCTTAGAGGTGAGCTCAGCACTCTCTAGAACGACCTGAAGGGCAGTTCTAGCCAGGGGGGGATTGGGCTCTTCTCCCAGGCAGTCAGCAATAGGACAAGGGGGCATGGGCTTAAACTCTGCCAGAGGAAATTTAGGCTGGAGATTAGGAAGAAATTCTTCACAGAGAGAGCGGTCAGGCATTGGAATGGCTGCCCAGGGAGGTGCTGGACTCACCGTCCCTGGAGGTTTTTAAACTGAGATTGGACATGGCACTTAGTGCCATGATCTAGCAAACAGACTGGAGTTGGACCTAGGGTTGGATTTGATGATGTCTGAGGTCTTTTGCAACCCAGTCCATTCTGTGATTCTGTGATTCCCACTATGAAGAAAACCTCCACCACCTCTGAAACCACCCTTCGAGCACTCTCAGGCTACTCCTGCACTGCTGCAGCCTCACCAGCGCTGCTGGGCCAAAGCAGCCCAGGTCCCTCAGCATCCCACACCATGTGCACAGGTGCTGAACCTGCCTTGGCAGAGCCCTGCACTCTCCAGTTCCTCCCTGCTTCTCCAAACTGGGAAGCCGCACACTGGCACACCCCCGTGTGTGTGGGGTCACACCAGTGCTGAACCAAATGGGATGAGAACTGTGACTCTGTGACTCTGTAATTCTGTGATTGTGACTCTGTGACTCCATGACTCTGCTGTGGCTCTGTGACTCTTACTGTGACTCTGTGACTGCAACTCTGTGACTGTAACACTGTGCCTCTGTGACTCTGTCTGTGTGACTGTGTGACTGTGATTCTGGCTGTGACTTTGTGACGGTGACTCTGTGACTCTGACTCTGTGACTCTGTGACTGTGTTTCTGACTGTGACTTTGTGACGGTGACTCTGTGACTGTGAGTCCGTGACTCCGTGACTGTGAGTCTGTGACTCCCTGACTCTGTGACACTGTGACTATGACTCTGGCTGTGACACTGCGACTCTGTGACTGTGTGACTGCTGCCCTGAAGCTCTTGAGGTTCACTAGAAGTGGATGAACCTCCAGAAGGGTCTATGGGGCACCTAGAACCTGGGTGGGTTCCCCATGATTTTTGGGGCACCTAGAACCTGGTGGCCCTTCCCAAGCACCCTTGGACCACTCAGACCCAAAATGTCCCATCCCTGGACCCCTTGGGCCACCCACACCCAACATGTCCCCTCCTGGTGAGGTAGGACCTCCTGGTTCTGACCCACCTGCCCGTTGTCCAGACCTACTCAGGGCTCTTTTGTGTGACCATCAACCACTACAAGTGGCTGCCCATCTACAACGCCGAGGTGGTGGCCGCCTACCAGGGCAAGAAGCGGAGTGAAGCTCCTCCCCACATCATCTCCGACTCGAACAGTCTTACCAGAACATGCTGATGGGTAGGAACCTCCTGCTGGGACCCCAAACTTGAAGATCCCACCCCAAAAATGGGTCCTGACCTAGACCTGGTCCTCACCTGGAGGATGGAGAATCCCAAACATCTCTTCGAACTTCATCCCTCCTCATATGGAAGAGGGTGAACCCCAAGATCCCAAACATCTCCCCTAATGTCATCCCATCTCTCTCCTCCTGGCAGATCATGACAACCAGTCCATCCTCCTCACGTAAGTCACTGCCCCTCAGGGCCCTGATCTTGGTGTCCCCAAAGTGTCCAGGAATGGGACATATTGGATGCAGAGTTGGGACATTATAAGTCTTGGTGGCCCAAAGTGTCCAGAGATGGGACATGTTAGGTCTTGTTGGCCTAAGGGGCCCAGGAATGGGACATCTTTCCCTGAGTAGCTCAGGGGAGACAGGAATGGGAAATTTTGGATCTTGATGGCCCAAGTGGGCTGGAGATGTGATAATTTGAGTCCAGGGATGAGATACCCTGGGTCTTGGTGGTCTCACAATGTCCAGAGATGGGACATACAGGCTCTTGGTAGCTCAAGTGGTCCAGAGATGGGACATATTGGTCTTGGTAGCCCAAGATGCCTGGACATGGGAAATCTTGGTCTTGGTAGCCAAAGGGGTCCAGAGGTGGGACATCCTGGGTGTTAGTGGCATCACAGTGTCCCAGGACGGGACATCTAGGCCTGGGTGTCCCAGAGTGTCCAGAGATGGGACATTTTAGGTCTTGGTGGCCCAAGATGGCTGCAGATGGGATATCTTGGGTCTTGAGATGGGACAACATTGGTCTTCATGGCCCCAAAGTGTCCAGGAATGGGACATTTTAGGTCTTGGTGGCCTAAGGGGCCCAGGGATGGGACATCTTTCCCTGAGTAGCCCAGGGGATACAGGGATGGGAAATTTTGGCTCTTGATGGCCCAGTGGGCTGGAGATGGGACAATCTGGGCCCAGGGATGAGATATCCTGGGTCTTGGTGTCCTCATGAGGTCCAGAGATTAATCATAGTGTTTCTTGGTAGCCAATGTGGTCCAGGGATGGGACATCTTGGTCTTGGTGGCCCAAGATGACTGGACAGAAAGCATCCTGGTCTTGGTAGCCAAAAGGGGTCCAGAGATGTGTCATCCTGGGTCTTGGTGGCCTCACAGTGTCCAGTGATGGGACATCTAGACATGGGTGCATCAAAGTGTCCAGGGATGGCACATTTTAGGTCTTGGTGTCCAAAAGTGTCCAGGAATGGGACACCTGGGGTCTGGGATTGGACATTTTATGTGTTGATGACCTAAGGGGCCCAGAGATGTGACATCCTGGATCTTGGTGGCCCAAAGTGTCCAGGGAATTGTCCTGTTGGCCTGGGTGGTCCAAGGGTTGGGGAATTTTAGGTCTTGGTGGCCCAAGGGGGCTGGAGATGGGACATCTTGGGTCCAGAGATGGGACATCTCTGGTCTTGGTGTCCCCAAAGTGTCCAGAGATTGGGTCTTGGGTCTTGGTGTTCTAAGGGGTCCAGGGATGGGACATCTTCGGTCTGGTTGGCCCAAAATGTCCAGGGGTGGGTCATCCGGGGTATGGGATGGGACATTCTTGCTCTCAATGGCCCAAGGGGTCCAGGGATGGGACATTTTAGGTCTTGACTACCCAAAGTGTCCAGGGATGGGACATGCTGGGTCTTGGTGGCCTCACAGTGTCCAGGGATGGGACATCTTGACCTGGGTGTCCCAAAGTCTCCAGGGATGGGAGATCTTAGTTCTTGATGGCCCAGAGTCTCCAGGGATGGGACATTCCAGGTCTGGGATTGGACATTTTATGACTTGGTGGCCTAAGTCATCCAGAGGTGGGAAACCTTTGTTGGAGAATGGCTTGGAAATGGGGGACGTGGGTCTACAGAGCGGTTGTATGAGCATAGCCTATTCTGAAGGCCTTAGCATAAGTAGCAAGACTGGGCCGCAGTGGGAACCGCTGACTGTTTCAGTAAAATCAGCAAGGTCACTGAGACCTTGGCAGAGTTTCACAAACAGCTATCAAGAGCACTACAGTGTAGAATAAGCATAGCTAGCAGCTGCAAGTAGGAGGACCATGCAAATGTGACTGTTAGAGCTTAAGCCAATTGGTAGGTGACAGGTATGCATAATTATCGTGAACTGTATAAGTATATGCTATTCGGGCTAATAAATCGAACTATGCTTTATCACTCATATTGAGTCGACCTGCGTGTTCCTCCGCCGCTCAAAAATCCTTGGTCTTGGTGGTGCAAGATGTCTGCAGATGGGACATCTTGGGTCCCAAGATGGGACAACCTTGGTCTTTGTGGCCCCAAAATGTCCAGGGATGGGACATCTTTGCCTGGTTGTCCCAGAGTTTCCAGGGATGGGACATCTTGGTCTGGGTGGTCCAAGGGTTGGGGCATTTTAAGATCTTGGTGGCCCAAGGGTGTCCCAGAGTGTGCAGGGATAGGACATCTTGAGTCTCGGATGGGACATCCTGGCTCTCGGCGGTCCAACAGTTCCAGGAAAAGGACATTTTAGGTCTTTTGGTGGCCTAAGGGGACCAGAGATGGGAGATCTTGGCCTGGTTGGCTCAAGGGGGCTGGAGATGGGACATTTTAATACTTGGTGTCTCCAAAGGGTCCAGGGATAGGCCATCTCCCTAGGGGTGCAGGGATGGGACATTATAGGTCCTGGTAGCCCAAGGGGCCCAGGGATAGGATATTTTACGTCTTGGTCACCTAATGTATCCAGGCATGGGACATCCTGTGTCTTGGTGGCCACATAGTGTTCAGGGATGGGACGTCTTGGTCTTGGTCACTTAAGGGATCCAGGGATGGGAAATTTTGGCTCCTGATGGCCTCAGAGAGTCCAAACGTGGGACATCTTGTTGGCCTTAAGTGGTCCAGGGATGAGGCATCCAGGGTCTGGTTGGCCCAAGGGGGCTGGAGATGGGACATCTTGGGTCCAGAGATGGACAACTTGGTCTTGGTGGCCGAAAGTGTCCAGGGATGGGACATAGCGGTGGTGAGAGTGGCCGTGTCTCTTCTTTCACTGGGACCAGGCCACGGTGGGGTGACCGCCTCCCTGCCCTGTATTTAAAGGGGTGCCTGGGCAGGCTCCTTTGTGACATCACAATGCCCCACTGTGGCAGTTGCACAACCCCCTGAGATCCAGAGCCTTCAATAGGGCAGTTGATGGCTCCTTAGCACCTTTTGTGCTCCACTGTGCCTCTCCCCATGTACACACCAGGGTGGTACCAAGGTACTGGCAGTCACATTCTCCCCCACCCTGGGCAGGCTGACTTCACCTCCACCAGCTTGATACAGGCAATTAACAATTAACTAATTAACACTTAAAGAACTAACACTTAAAGAGCTAACAGAGAGCTAAGCCTTAACCCACATCTCTATTGCCTAACCTTGCCTAGCTTTGTGTAACTTATTGTATGAGAAACAGGAGTTTGCTGACACCTTGCAAAGATAAAAAAACCTTGGGTGCATTCTTTGTGCATCCTTGGGTGAACTAGATAACAGAAACTTGGGCACAGGACAGGAGATACGCCAGTTCTAACCAGCTCAGCAGTCTGAGTCCCAGCCAACTCATCACACTGGACCAAAGGTCCCAGGTACAGAGAAGAGGACCCGGGGTCACGATCACTGCGCAGCTGCAACCAGGAGGAGCTGGAGGTGGAGACTATGGAAATGGTCTTCCAGAACTCACTGTAATAAGAACTGCCTTCTTGGGGACAGGTTATGAATGTGTATAGGCATTCCTAAAACTTTCATGAATATGTAACATTTTACTGCATTTAACCAAGCTCACAGCTACTGGAAATACACACAGGTATTAGGTGAAATTATTCCCGGTATGTCCAGTGCTGTAAATACATACCTTCTTTACAATCTCAAGGGTTGCAAGGTCATTTCCATGTCTCACATGCACCTGCTGGTGGTCTTCCTCTGACTGCCAGGCACATCTCCATGACAGTCCTGCAAGGTGCTAGGGCAGCAGTGACCTTGCAAACAACATTCAAGCTACGTGCATGTTGGTGGCTTATCAGTTCCTTAGGCACAGCTTTAATGACACACACATAGACCAGCCATGTGCCTGAAGGTGGCCTATCAGGTGCTCAGGTGGAAGTGACCTCAGAGCCACCATCACAACTGTGTGCCTCTTGCCGGCCCACAAGTCCCTGAGGCACCACAGACCTGGTCCCAGCAATGCTGCCCATCTCCTCCTTGGTCCTAACAGCTGGTCAAATACCTGTAACCTCACGTCCTTCTTCAGATGGCCCGTGGCTGCTCCAGAATCACCCTATGTTGCCCCAAGGGGCCAAACTGCTTAAGTATGGTAGGGAGAGGGATTGGAGGTGATGGGGTTTGAGCATGGGAACGAGAGCTTTGAGCATGAGGTGTTCACTTTAGAGGTTAGGGGTTAGAGCTTGCTGTTCAGAGTTAGGAATTAGGCATCTGGTAATCCGGTTAGGTGCGTGGTTAGTGTTAAGGGTGTGGGGTAGCTTTGTGAGTTAGGGGTGTTTTTTAGGTTTGTGGTGAGGGCTAAGATTAAGGCTGGTATTTTAAGGCTAGGGATACAGGGTAGAGGTTAAAGTGAGTAAAAGGATAAGACTAAGAATAAGGGGTTGTGGGCTTGGGATTTGGCTTAGAGGTAAATTTTGAGATTGGGTTTAAAGTAGTGCATTACTGTCAGGGTGAGGGCTAGCATTTAGGGGTAAGGTTAGAGTTTAAGATTATTGCTTAGAACGCAGGTAAGGGCCTAACATAAATGCCACAGTCAATGTCACAATGGCATCACTGTTACCTGAAACCCTCCAGATCTTTCATCTCTCTTGGCCAAGCCATTCTTTCCTCTCCTCTCTTGACTCAGTTCACCTTGACCTTCCCACATCTGTCATCATCTTGGGAGCAGCTTTCTGATGGCCTTCATGACTTCTGAGTATTTGCCTTCCCGCTGCTGGTCAGTCAGTTCCTGTGACAGAAGTGACCTCACAGCAGCGTCCAAAGGGACACAATGAGCCGCTGTGCTGCTGAGGTCCCTGCTCAGCCCACCCAGCAGCCCTGCACCACCCCTTAGGTCCCCTACTTCAGCTCATGCCTACCAGCTCATACTCCAGAAGAGCTCCCATAGGTCCTGGGAGACTTTTCCCAGTCACACGTGGTGCTTCAGCTGCCTCATGAAACTTTTCGTAGTTATTTAGTTAGTTAGTTAGTTAGTTAGTTAGTTAGTTAGTTAGTTAGTTAGTTAGTTTTGACAGCACCATGGGCAAGTGTCAGCAAGCTAATTAAACACTGTATCTCTATTTGAATGTTTTTATGCAGCCATTTCCTAAAATGACAGAATCACAGAATGTTAGGGATCAGAAGGGACCTCAAAAGATCATCTAGTACAATCCCCTGCCAGAGCAGGAAATACATTGCCTACCAATGGTTAGAGAAACACTGTTCAGAGGATCTTGTCAATTTGTATTGGCACATTTTATATCTCTACTTCTTTCCCTCTGTCTCTTTTACTTGCCTACCCTTTGAAGAGCTCTCTGAGGAAAAGATTAATTGAATTATGGAATACCACAGATTGGAAGAGACTCCCCTGTCAGAATCTTTGCAACAGTGTCTTCAACTGGATCAAGTGAGGCTCCCCTTACAACTGTTCTGAGTTCTTATAATTCAGCGAGCCTGTTGTCCTGCACATCCTCTCTGGCATTTGCAAGCAACTTAAGTAATTGCTCAACTTTATCCAGTTTTGCAGCAGAAACTGCTACAGGGATCTCTGAAACAGTCTGATTCTTCACCCAGGATGTTAATAACTACCTTTATGAACAGGAAATAGGCCCAGGCACAGCAGGATCTGCCTGTCTCCAGCACTGTCTGGAATCCCACAAGAAGAAATCCCACACAAGTTGGGCAAACCTTTAATTTTTGCTTATTTTGGAGGTGGTTGATATTGAAGGAGGTTGACTTTACTCAATCACTTGGTTTCATGTTGATCCATTGTCTCAGACTAGTTTCTCCTGTTGTCTCTGTGGACGATGAGATGGGAAAGTCCTGGGAGCACCCAGGTGACTAATGACTGAAGAGCTCTGGTTGCGCACCTGCACAACTTTGTTTCACCGCCTCAAACCCACCATCTCCTCCTCTCCCCCTTATCCCCTTGCATTTTGAATCATCCTGGTTTTGGAGCTGTCTGCTCTATTCCTTTCTATGTCTGAAAACAAATGTAAAGATGAAGGGAAAAACACCAGATTTTATTGTATATGTGGGCTTTTTTTGTGCTTCTTTCTCCTAGGTGTGTGGTTTGATTTAAAAAATATAACTTAAGAAAACTTAAGTCAAGTCGAGACTTGACTAGTGAGTTTCACCTACCTCACAACAGGTGCCTGTGAGAGTTTGTTTTCCCGAAGCTCCCTGTATAATCAATGGAGACAGGAGAAAACTCTCAAGGCTGGGTCCTCCCAACCTATAGCTGGCACGCAAAAGAAAAGTTACAAATCTCTTCCAGTCAGTTTTCTTCTGGTCTGCATTTAGGTCAGGACATTTAATAGTAACAGCAATGAGCAACTGTTTGGAAGCAACTGCATTTCAATGCAGATGGATGTCAGATGAGACTGTGTGGAACCATAACCAATTTCAGTCATTATTTAGAGTACTAAAGAAGATGAGTTATACTTGTTCTCTATTCTGCCCTCCTATCCCCTTTCCTCAAGAAAGCGAGAGCACGAAGCTGTGGAAGAAAGCAGGGGATTATGGAAGAGGTGCTTGATACTGCTTATTCTGAAATCAATAGATACTCAGGGACTCCTAACCCAAAAAGGCAAGTACTGAAGAGTAGAAAGAAAAGCTTTCAATATACATTTGATATGATTTGATTTGATTTGATTTGATTTGATTTGATTTGATTTGATTTGATTTGATTTGATAGTTTAGCATTTGTGCAATAAAAGGGATGACTTAGCCACAGAGGTGTGATAGATGTTTGGAACCAGTGTGCATGAATTTGGAATTTGGCAGGAATGGCATAAAATAGCTAACAGACTTTAAAATCCCCTGTGTTGAAGGAAGAATTCTTTATGAGTGTTTGAAAAAGGTTGAAAGAAGACGACAAATTGTCTGAGAACTCCAGTTTAAACTTGATAGAGAAAAATCAGGGTATGAGAAATGCTTGAAATACTTTATTTGTGTACTATAGGAAGACTGCAAGGAACGAAAGAAGCAGAGAAGGTTTTGTAAAGCCTTTCACCCAGACTGTGGAATTATCACACTTGTTTTTTGCCATGTTCCTGTCTCAGCATCATGAACTGAAATTCAACATGGGACCAGAAAATGGAACTGCAGTTACTGAGTTTGTCCTAGAGGGTTTCTCAGGGCTTGATCAAAGACTACAGCTCTTACTCTCTCTGTTCTTTCTGCTCATATACCTGACAACAGTGATGGGGAACACTACCATAACTTTCCTCGTATATGCAGATCACCGCCTACAAACCCCCATGTACTTTTTCATTGCCAATCTGGCCTTCCTAGAAATCTGGTTTACATCCTCCACAAGCATAAAATTGGTTGTGATCCTGGGTTCTGGTAAGAGAACAATCTCACTAAGCAGCTGCTTTGCCCAATCCTATTTCTATTTTTCCCTGGGCTGTACAGAGTTTGTTCTACTAGTTGTCATGTCCTTTGACCGCTATGTTGCCATCTGCCAACCTTTGCGTTATGCTGCCATCATGAAGCCTCAGCTCTGCATCCACCTGGTTGTTGCTGCTTGGGTCACAGGCTTCACACTCTTGAGTTACCGCCTGGTCATCCTCTCCCAGCTGACTTTCTGTGGCTCAAATGAGATCCATCACTTTTTCTGTGACAACTCCACCTTATTCAAACTGTCCTGCTCTGACACCAGCTTGCTCTGGAAAATAGACTCTGTTTTCTTATCATTTGTCGTTCTCGGTTCCTTATGTTTAACTCTGGCATTTTACATGTGCATCCTTTTCTGCATTGTACATCTTCCAGCAGCCTCTGGGAGGAAAAAAGCTTTTACCACGTGTTCTTCCCATCTCACCACTTTGGCCATTGCATATGGGAGCTGTATTGTTCTCTATGCATGTCCTTCAGAATATGTTTCCTTGGAGACTAACAGCATTGTAGCGTTGCTGAACACTGTTCTGTACCCATTCTTAAATCCATTCATCTATGGTCTCAGAAACAAGACTGTGATACTGGCCCTGAATGAAGCCATTGCCCGTACAACAACACAGATTTTCCCCTAATCATGAGGCATTTCTGGACAGCATTTCCAGTGATCTGCTATCATATGCTAGATAATACCAATGCATATGTATGCAACCTCCAGACACAGATGACTCAGGAGATTTATGTTCTCGTTGGATGTTGTTAAGTGATAAGAAGCTCCTCTGCACACACAAAGAAGGCACTAACAAAGGCAGGAGAAGTAAGTCAGTTAATACCCTGCCCCGACTGCTCCCAGCACCATCACATGAGCCACCAACTCATCACAAGCCCACCTCCAAAACCAAGAATAGCACAGAGGCTCATTGGCAAGTGGGAACCCAAATTACAGGCTCTGAGGAATTAACATCTTGTTCCAAGGCTGCCCTGGGAGTGCCATCAGCCTCATTGTCCAGGTTTGAAGCCCATTGAGAGGAATGACTGAGAGCAGCTCTCTGGATCACCATTTAGACTAACAGGATTTTGCCTAGGGGTGCAGGACACATTTGGGTGCAGGGGAAGAACGTTTCTGGATTACACAGGACTTATCATGGGAAGTTTGGGGAAGGACCCCAACCAGTGCAGTCTGTCCTGTCTTCTCATTAAACTTAATTTCTAAATCTATGCTATGTGAGCAAATCTCTCCTCTGCATGAATGTGTGAGTGTAGTGAGCAGAACAGGAGCAGGGGGTCAGACAGCCTGTATGTCATTGGTGCCAGCAACTGAGAGACCAGAGTGACCAGACATAAGAGTGTGTGTGCACATGTGTGTGACTGGGGAGGTCTGTACCAGTATCTGGAATGGGGCTGCAGCCCTGGGGGCTCATGTGTCCTGGTGTCTGCAACTGGCAAGGCCGATATCCTGAGGAGGCTGCTGAGCAGACTGTTTGGGCCCAGGATCCACCCTGTTACAGGTATATGTGTAAAACAGACTAGACTAGACTAGACTAGACTAGTTCAGTGGGAAGAGGCCTACAATGATCATCTAGTTCAAATACCTGACCCATTCAGGGCTGACCAAAAGATAAATCATGTACCAAGGGCATTGTCCAAGTGTCTCTTAATCACTGACAGGCTTGGGGTATTGACCACCTCTCTAGGAAGCCTGTTCCGGTTTTTGACCAACCTTGATAAAGAGATGGTTCCTAATATCTAGTCTAAACCTTCCCTGACCAAGCTTTGAACCATTCCCACGTGTCCTATCACTGGACACCAGGGAGAAGATCTCAGCACCTCCCTGTCCATGTCCCCTCCTCAGGAAGCTGTAGAGAGCAATGAGCCTCCTTTTCCCCAAACAAGAGAAGCCCAGAGTCCTCAGCTGCTCCTCAGAGGACAATCTTTCCAGCCCTTTCACCAATTTTGTTACTCTGCTCTGGACATATCCAAGGGCCTTCACATCCTTGTTGTAATAGTATATGGGGCCCAGAACTGCACACAGACCTCAAGGTGAGGCCATACCAATGTTGAATACAGCAGCATAGTCATGTCTTTTGACCACATGGCCATGCTGTGTTTGATGCACCCCAGGATGGGGGTTACTGTCTTGGCTGCTGGGGAACAGTGTTGCCTCCTGTTGACCGTGTGGCCAACCATCACTCCAGATCCCTTGCTGCAGGGCTGCTCTCCAGCCGCTCTCTCCTAATCTACACTTGCACTCAGTGTTACTCTATCCCAGGTGAAAACCCAGCACTTGGACTTGTTCAGTTTCATGCCAAGTGCCGGGTTCTGCAGTTGGGTCACAACAACCCCATTCAACACTACAGGCTTAAGGAAGAGCGACTGGAATCTGACAATGGAAAAGGACCTCGGGGTGTTGATCAGCACCCATCTGAACATGAGCCAGCATGTGCCCAGGTGGCCAAGAAGGCCAGCAGCATCCTGGTGTGCAACAGGAATAGTGTGGCCAGCAGGACCAGGCAAGTGATCATCCCCCTGTTCTCGGAACTGGTGAGGCTGCACCTCAAATCCTGTGTGTAGTTTTGGGCTCCTCACTACAAGAAAGACCTTGAGGTGCTGGAGTGAGTTCAGAGAAGGGCAGTGAAGTTGGTGAGGGGTCTGGAGAACAAGTCAGATGGGGAGCAGTTGAGGGAACTGGGACTCTGTAGCCTGGAGAACAGGAGGTTGAAGGGAGACCTTATCACTGTCTACAAGTGCCTGAAAGGAGGTTGTAGCATGGAGGGTGTTGGTCTCTTCTCTCAAACAGCAAGTGATAGGACAAGAAGAAAGGGGCCACAAGTTGCACCCAGGAAGGTTCAGTTTGCATAATAGGAAAAATTTCTTCACAGAAGAGGTTGTCAGGCAGTGGAACAGGCTACCCAAGGAAGTGGTTGAGTCACCATCCCTGAAGGTGTTTAAAAGACATATAGATGAGGTTCTTAGGGACATGGTTTATAGCCAGAGTTAGGTTAATGGCTGGACACGATGATCGTGAGGGTTTCTTCCAACTTAAATGATTATATGATCTCACTGGGATGAGAAACATCATGGGGCAGCTCACCCATATGGAGTACCAGTATGGATGGATGAATGGGTGGATGGATGGATGCATGCATGCATGTATGCATGGTAGGGTGGTCAGATAGATAGATGGATTGAGACAGAGAGGAGGATCAACCTCCCTATCAGTCCAAGGGCTGGGATCAGCCATGGCAGGAACACAGGACCGTCCCCCTGTGTCCTCTGCTCTTGTTTTCAAGAGATCCTTCACACCCGTTGCTGGCAGCCCTCTTGTGCCAGCCCCTCTCACCAGCACAAGACTGCTTCTGCTACCGCAGTGACAGAGCAGCCTGCCCTGAGCTGGGGAATGCAGAAATAGGTTTCTGTGGGTCATTTATTCCCCCGTTGAAGCACAGAGCACTAGGAGCAGGCTGTGGTGCCTGAAAACCACGGTGAGATAGTTCAAGGCAGATCACTGAAGGTCCTTCACCATCTCCAGGAACACTGGGCACCCACAGATGGACACTCAAACCAGCACCATGACGTAACATCTTGCCCCATGTCCTCCCCTGAGCGCATGAAAAACCCAAGTACAGCAGCATGGCCTTGGTGGGGGGGAAATTTATTCAGGCTGACCACAGCTTTGGAAGAGGAGCCCAAGCTCCAAATACAGAAAGTGAGGAAATCCCCTTTTACGGGTTGTTTCGAAAAGATGGAGCAAATTTCAGAGATACAGTGATTTCAAAATGGATCCATCTTTTTGAAACACCCTGTGTTACAGAGATCCAACACAGGAAGTCATGGTCCCAGAAACAGGTAAACAGGTCTCTGGTTCCGAGAGGCTGGCTTCATGCCTCTGGAGAAGTTTTGTGGATTAAGAAATTCTTTGATAAACATGGTTATCACAGATAAAATGCACAGTCCAAAGGAGGATCCTGAGATGAATTGGAAATAACTTCTGAAGAGACTTGGGTAACTAATTGTTGCTGACAGAAAAGTGATTGAATCACTTTCTTCAGTGCCACTTTCAGCTCCTGGTTCCTCATGCCATAGATGAGGGGGTTCACTGCTAGAGGCACCAGTGAGTACAGAACAGACACCACCAGGTCCAGGCTTGGTGAAAAAATGGAGGGGGGCGTCAGATAGACAAACATGGCAGTGTTGGCAAACAGGGAGACCACGGCCAGGTGAGGGAGGCAAGTGGAAAAGGCTTTGTGCCGTCCCTGCTCAGAGGGGATCCTCAGCACGGCCCTGAAGATCTGCACATAGGACACCACAATGAACACAAAACACCCAAATCCTAACCAGACACTGACCACAAGAAGCCCAAGTTCCCTGAGGTAGGAGTGTGAGCAGGAGAGCTTGAGGATCTGGGGGATTTCACAGAAGAACTGGCCCAGGACATTGCCCTTGCACAGTGGCAGTGAAAATGTATTGGTCGTGTGCAGCAGAGCATGGAGAAACCCAGTGGCCCAGGCAGCTGCTGCCATGTGGACACAAGCTCTGCTGCCCAGGAGGGTCCCGTAGTGCAGGGGTTTGCAGATGGCAATGTAGTGGTCGTAGGACATGATGGTGAGAAGATAAAATTCTGCTGAAGCTAAAAAGAAAAACAGGAAGAGTTGGGCAGCACATCCTGCATAGGAAATGACCCTGGTATCCCACAGAGAGTTGGCCATGGACTTGGGGACAGTGGTGGAGATGGAGCCCAGGTCGAGGAGGGAGAGGTTGAGCAGGAAGAAGTACATGGGGGTGTGGAGGTGCTGGTCCCAGGCTATGGTGGTGATGATGAGGCCGTTGCCCAGGAGGGCAGCCAGGTAGATGCCCAGGAAGAGCCAGAAGTGCAAGAGTTGCAGCTCCCGTGTGTCTGCGAACGCCAGGAGGAGGAACTGGCTGATGAAGCTGCTTTTGGACATTTGCTTCCTCTGGGCATGGGACACTGTCCAAGGAAGACCTCAAAGGCCAGGGCTTTTGTGCTGGCCTGGGGAAAGGGGATGGGATGGAGGGGTTGCAAACCTCTCAGGATCTGCTGGAGAGGAGAACGAAGGACACAGGTGCCTCCTTTTCTTTTTGCCGTGTATGTTCACTCACCTCTGGGGCTGACCGCTTTCTGACCCCCAGAAGCTGCTGTGCCCTTCAGAGGGGCAAAGGCTGTGGGGTGTCTGCCCAGAGCACCCGCAATGGGCACTGCTGTGGGACCAGCCCCGACTGGGCTTTGCTGGGGAGAGGGTGTTGGTGGTGGAGAGAGGGCAGGGGAGGTGGCAGAACCTCAAGAGAACTGGACTGTTCTGGAAAGGACCTGAGAGAGAAAAACATCAGCGTGTATCTCGTGCTGCATGACCATGCAGGGTGAAGACTCACACCAGGGGTTGTGGTGCAGAGCCAGGGCTTCTGGAAGGGATCAAAGACATGCAGGTGCAGGAGAGAGGAGACTGCTCTATGCCCTTGGTGACATGGACAGACCAGGAAGGTGGCCCAGGGCCTTCATCACCCCCCAGTCACTGGCCATCTCTCATGGGCCATTTCCAGCACTGGCCGCGCACCCCAGGTTTACGGGTAAGGTTCCCTGTGAGGCCATGTCCATCCTCCTGCTGGGCTCAGGGCCTGTCTCAGGGAATGGACAGCCCTGCCCAGACTCTCTCCTGGCCCAGACCCTGGCAGACCCTGGAGCAGGGCTGTCTGTGACCCCACAGGTGACACGACCTCTCCAGGAGCTTGGAGAGGCTGCCCAACAGGAAGGCCATGGTGTGACAAAGCAGCAAGGACTGCTCTGGCTATCAAGTCAGGAGACCGTTCCCCACCCCGAATGCACCCTGTCCTGTGCTGAAAATGCACCATGGGGCTGTGGGACCACGTGTGGGGCAGCAGGGCTGGGCTGTCACAGCACAAGGTGCAGACAGGGGCCACAAAGCAGCTGCCAGGGGTGACAGCAAGGACAGGTACAGACAAGGAGCACGTGTACATTGGCTTTACTGTGCAGGGATGGCTTCGGGAAGGGCAAAGCTCACCTGGAGTTGGCGACTGCAAGAAAAGTCAAGAGCAAACTAAGAGCTTCAACAGCTGTGTTAGAGACCACGGCTGAAGAAAGGGAACACAGAGCTGCTGCTGAGTGAAGAGGGAAATTTAGTAACAGCAGACACTGACACTGAGGGACTCAATGACTTCTGCACCTGGGTCTTTACTGAAACCATCTCCCAGGCCTCTATGCTCAATGAAGGGGTTCAAGGAGGAGAGCAAGTCTTTGGAGGACCCTCAGGAAACCCCAGCAGGACAAACACCAGTGTCTGCCCCTGCAGGGGACTCACCTGGCAATGGCACAGGCTGGGGATGTCTGGTTGGGAGCAGCTCTGTGGGAAAGGTCTGTGTGGGCAGGGAGCTGGACAGGAGGCAGCGTGTGCCCTGGTGCAAGGGAGGTCAGGAGCACCCAGGGCTGTGCCACCAGGAGCACGGCCAGGAGGTGGAGGGAAGGGATTCTCTGGAATACTCCATCCAGATCTCAGATCCCAGTTCAGGAAAGATATTGGCAAGCTGGAGTGGGTTGAGCAAAGGGCCTCAGGACAGCCAGAAACTGGAGCACTTGGCCTGTGGGGAGAGGCTGACGGAGCTGGGCTCGTCCAGCCCAGAGAAGGGAAGGCTGACAGGGACCTCATCACAGCCTGTCAGTACCAATAAGGAGATCATGGAGAACACACAGCCAGGCTCTTCACCATGGTGTGTGGCAGAAGAACAAAAGAGAATGGGTGGCAGGTGAAAGAGGAGAGGTTCAGCCAGGACATAAGGAAAAGCTTTTTCCCTAGGAGGTGAGTGTCAACTTCATTTTCACCAGGGATCACATCAGCCTCATGGTTACCCTCAAATGGCAGAACATAATTTTAAAGGACTGTATAAATTTAACTACTCCTACATTTATACATTCGGCCCTTTAAGGCAATTGTGAAGCTGATGTGACCCCCGGTGAAAATGAATTTGACACCCCTGCCCTGGGAGCTCAGCCAAGTGCTGTTGCAGGTCACCCAGAGAGGCTGAGCAGCCTCTGTCCTTGCGGGTTTTCAATCTCTGATTGAATGAAGGCTTGAACACCTTGTTCTGACCCAGTTTCTGACAGGTTGGACTGCAGACTCCTGAGGTCCCTTCAACCTCAGTTCTCTTATGATCCCATTGTGATGCTGGGCTCTGTTTCTAATGGGAGCAAAGGAGATGACTAAGGAACATGAACGCACCTGTGCTGTAGGTGACCATCTAAACCAACATCTAAACCCAGCCAACACCTCAGTGTGACTCGCTCTAAGCCAAGTGTGAGGAGTCCTGGGCAGGGAAGGTTTAGAGGGCATGGGGCTCTATGCAAGACACAAAATGATCTTGGCTTCATGCCTGCAGGCCCATCCGATGTCAGTTAATGTCAATGAAAGTTAAAATATGAACTGAAGACAAAGTTTCAAAGTCAAGGAAGGTTTCAATGTACTTTTCCTTTTTTTTAGGTCTTTGGGGGGTTATTTTCTTCAAAAAGGAAAGTGTTTTCCACAACTAGAAATGGATATAAGACACACATGTCCTCAGGTACATGGATAGCTTTTTACATATTGATTTTTCATATGGCACATATTACATTCTTACATATTAAACATTTATTTATTTTCTTTTTAAGTATTTTGGGGGATTTATTTCTTTGAAAAAATAAGAGTTTTGCAGAACTGGGCATGGATTTAGGACACAAATGTCTTCAGCTCCAGGGACACAAACACCTGGTGCCAGTGTAGATGCCCTGGGAACCCCTGCCTAACTTCCATCTGCATTGCAAGGTGCTCTGGTCTCCCCCAGGTCCTCTGTGATAGATGCCAATCCCAGGCCAGCACCTCGGATAAAATCGGTCCCCTAAAATGGCACTGGCTGTTTATGGTGAGACAACTAATGACTGATGTCTGTTGGAAACGTGGACGTGTTTATATTTTTGTTGTGTTTTTTGTTTGTTTGTTTGTTTTTTGTTTGTTTGTTTTTGAGGGTGTTTTTTGTTTGTTTGTGTGGGCTTGGTGGTGGTTTGTTTAACATATTAACTAAAAAAATAAAAGGACAAAAAGTGAATCAACAGGCCGTGTACTAAAGGCAGGAGAAGAAATATTGGTCTTCCCCTGTACTTCTATTACCAACACGCTATTATTTCATCTCCTTTGTCATTTAGGAGTTTCGACCTCTCCTGACTAAATGTCCATGTCAAAGGACAACTTTCCAACAGTCTGTCTGGATGTTCGCCCTTCCCAGTGCTCTCAGGTTTCCTCCTCCACTTGCTCTTTGGTCATTCAGTTGCCTCTCCACTGTGTGGTTTCTGCTTTGAGCCTCAGGCAGTTACAAACTTACCCCAGTCTTCAGAGGTCTAATTAACATGGTACACAGCACGTTAATTGTGTTTCTATCTATCCTTTCCTATCTCTCTGTCTAAAAATAGTTCTTGTGTGGGTGTCCCTTGTGGATGGTGGACCTCATCAGATCCAGCTTGCACACACATCTGAGGAAAGTGTTTTACTGTTTATTAAACTGTGCATTATTTACACAGGAGAGCAGGTGGAGCTGGTGCACAGGAGCTGCAGCATCTCCTGCAGAGCTCAGTGGAGAAGTCTGATGTGAGGAAAAGTGGTGCAAGTCTCTGGTGGCCAAAGAGGGAACCTGCAGACTGGGGGTGGGGGGTGAGGAGCGAGGTTGTCCATACAGTGTCCAGCCTCAAGGGACTGTTCTCCTGCCTGTGCAGATGTCTACAGGAGACCCTCGGGATCAATGTCCAGTGTAGAATGCTGCTGTCACTTCTTCTATACACTGAAAAATGACAGAAAATACCCTTGAGAGAAAACACCCTCCTTTATGAAATCTTATTTGCAATCTTCATCATTAAGTGTCCCACTGAAACCATTCCAATTAGTTCTACAAGTCTTTTGGATATGAGGAATATTACAGAAAGAAACATCGCTCGTTAGGGCTGTCTGTGTTTTAATGAGCCCCATGGCGTATTTGGTGCTGAGTCCATAAACCACAGATACCAAGCACAGACTGAAGAATCTGCTCAAGAAGTCCAAGTCAGAAGCAAACTCCAAAGTATCTTCAAGCATTAATGGGCCCCACTGAGGGCTGTTACTGACAAAGCCTCCCCAGGGACTTGTTAGAGCAGATAATTGGAGGCAGTGATTGCATCAGGCAAAAGCAAAGTGAAGCAGCTCTGATGCTGAGAAACCCCTTGATTTGTTTGATGAAGGACAATGGCCAAGCCTTGAGCCCCTGCCCCTAAGAAGGGAGATCCTGTCCCTCACATGTGTCTCAGGACTCTTCCTGGGGATGTGGGGAGTGCGATGCCCAGTGCAGGGCAATGGTGTGACACTCCATGGGGGTGCAAGGAGTCGATGGAGTGCCACGGCGAAGAAGAGAGTGGACAATCTCCTCACACACACGGTGTGAACTGTCGTCGTTGTCCTGCGCCGGGACAGGAGTTGGACTCTATGATCCTGGGGTCCCTTTCTACTGAAGACATTCTATGATTCTATGAAATACTAGGTCAAAAGTCCGTGTTTTCATTGTACAGATGAGATGTAAGCACACACGGCTCAGGGCTCTTCCTGGGACCCTGGGAGTGCAAGGCTGAGGGAAGGACAACACTGGTACAACAACTTCCAGCTTCCCCATGGGACTGCAAGGAGGCAGAGAGGCCCCAGTGCCATGAGGACAACATGGCTTCTCCTGGGCCTCAGTGGCAGAGACAACTGCCATGGCCAAGGGGACAGAGACCTGGGTTCTTTGAGTGCCTTCCAGCCTTGTCAGCCTTGAGAACCCAGCTCCAAGCCCTCTTCCTGGATAGGACCTGTGGGCATGTTGACAGAGGTTCTTTCCCAGCCATGTCCCTGCTGCTGGCCTGTCCCTTCCAGACACAGAACTGACCCTACTGTCCCCTTCACAGCCGTACCCTTCCAACTCAGTTATGAGTTCCTGAGACACAAGTGACCTCATGATACCATACCCACCCATCACCCTCCTCATAACCCAGGCATAACACAGGACCTGACCCGATTAAACAAATATATTTCCTTCTAACTATTTGAGTGGAGAAACATTCTCTTCAGTAACTGCTGTTTTTATGTTTATACCATCTCCTCCTCTGCTTTTTTTTTTTCATCTTCAAAAATTTGTCCAGGGGAAAGATTCATTGAATCATAGAGTAGGTCAGATTTGAAGAGATCCCTGAACAGCTTCTTGTTTCACTCTCTTTCTCAAAGCATGGTGACCAAGTGAGGTTGCTCAAGGTCTCCACTCAGTATTGTATTATCTCCATCACATCACAGAAAGGAGAATAATGTCTTTCAGCAGTTTTGACCCAAATGCTGGTCACTGAGGGATGACACAAGTAACTGCGCAGAGGACACTGCATCACAGATTATATTTGGGCTTGATATTTCAGTGAACTTCCCACCAAGCATCCAGTTCTTCAGTCCAGACAGCATCAGTCCAGCTCTAAGGACACCAAGGGGGACCATGTCCAAGGCCTGGCACAATTTCATACACATAACATGTCTTTCTTTCCCCTGCCCATTTTGGTACACAAGTCCCTTTCTTGTCCTTCAAGTGCCTGCAGATGGCTGCAGGAGGACTTGTCCCATCACCTTCCCAGGGACAGAGGCAGGCTGAGCAGCCTGTGATTCTTCCAATTCTCCTTCCTGCCTTTCTTGAAGATGGGTTTGACAGATGCCAGGTCCTCCTCAGTTGCACTGTCATTTTGAAAGCGCAATCCAGAATCACAGGCCAGGGTGACGTAACAGACAGGAGCACTTGCAATGAGCTTGTCCAGGTTAATTGAGATGAATCTCACTGGGTCAGTGGGGTTTGTTCCCAGAGTCACACACAGAAATGTCAGGGTTCTGTCAGCGTCCACAACTGAGTTGGCTTTGTGGACTCTCACGTGAGGTAGAATCATGGAATCTTGGAATACTTCGATTGGAAGAGACCCTTGGGATCATTGAGTCCAACCATAACCCAGCTCTCACACTAAACCATGTCCCTAAGAACCTCGTTTGAATGTCTTTTACAGCCCTCTAGGGTGGGTGACTCCTCACTGCCCTGGGCAGTCTGTTCTACCACCCGACAACCCTGCCCGGGAAGAATTTTTTCCTAGTATCCAAGCTAAACCTCCCCTGGTGCAAATTGCAGCCATTTCCTCTTGTCCGGTCACTTGCTACTTGGGAGAAGAGACCAACACCCTCCATGCTCCAACCTCCTTTCAGGCAGTTGCAGAGAGTGAGAAGGTCTCCCCTCAGCCTCCTGTTCTCCAGGCTGAACAGCCCCAGCTCCCTCAACTGCTCCTCATCACACTTGTGCTCCAGCCCCTCAGCAGCTTCGTCACCTCCTCCGCATTCTCTCTAGTGCCTTGATGTCCTTCTTATGATGAGGGGCCCAAGACTGAACACAGGATTCAAGCTGCAGCCTCACCAGCACTCAGAACACAATCACTGAGGCACAATCACTTCTGTAGTCCTACTGGCCACCCTATTCTTTTTACAAGCCAGGATGCAGGTGACCTTTTTGGCCACCTGGGAACATTCTGGCTTATGTTCAGCAACTGTCAGTCAGCACCCGCAGATCCCTTTCCTCCAGCCACTTCCCAGCCACTCATATCTCATTTGTACAATGGAAACATTGGCTTCTGACCTAGTCATTCAGTGTCCTTGTGTTGAGAGGTGAACAACCTCTCTCAGCTGGGGAGAAGAGCCAGTGAAGGAAATGGAGGTTTTGAGGGGCTGGTCTGTGATGACTGTCCTGGGGCAACTTCCCCAGTTTGTCCCATGAACATGGGCACACACCAGACCATGCTCTGCTGGTCCTTCAGGGCTCTCCCAGGAGGCCTGGCCGGGAGAGGACACTGCTGTGTGCCAGCCCTGCACACTCACACACTTCAGCTGTTCACTGGTGTTTTCTTCTCTGGGGCATTTCCCAGTTCACCCCTCCCACCCCTTCCTGAATCGTGCCCCCCCGCCCTCTTGCCGGTTGAGCCCAGCAGAGCAGCCATGCTGGAACTGGTCCCACAGCAGTGGGGACCAGTGAGAATGAAGGACACCGAGAATGTTCATCCAGTCAGCATGCTGAGCAGATCTCCAGCCCAGGCAGCTTGCAAACCCAGGTCCAGACTTGCTCCCCAGGACAGCATGAGACATTTGGCCTAGGGGATCCTCAGGAAGGCCCTGCTGCCACAGTGCCAGGGCCACCTGCCCCAAGCTGCCACCTGCAGCAAAGGGTTTCTCTTTCCACCTCTTTTCTGCACACATTCCGTGCCACACGCTTCTCCTTGAAAATCCCATCTCCCCACAGAGCCCTTTCCCAAGAGAGCTGAGCTATGTTGACTTTTCTGTTTGTTCCTGCACCCTCATTCCATGCTCCATACAGCCCCAACATGACAGTGCTGCACTGCAGAGCAAGTGGGCTGTGGTGCCCAGAGTCGTGGGGTGAGTCTGCAGATTCATGTTGGTCAGGATGGGAGGAAGACCCAGCTCAGGGTGGCTCCTACTCACTCCCCCTCAGCACACAGACATGGCTTATGCAGCTCCAGAGAACTCAGAGAGAGGATTCTGGGCAAATAAGTCAGTGTGGGGTCCTTTATTTCATTTCATACACATAGAGAGTACGGGTCCTTATTTACATAAAGACAACGGGACACACTAGACAGGTAGACATGGACACAACCATAAGAAGACAAATAATTTTTCTTGTGGATAGCATTAATACAACCAAGAAAAGCAAACACCAAAGATAACAAACAAACAAAGAAACAAACAAAACCAACCAAACAAACAACCACCTACAGAACCCAGGTTGAACAACTAATACGTTATTGCAAGTGACATGCAGAAGAAGGAGGTCAGTTCGTTACTGCTTTTGAAAAGCAAACAATCAACAGTTTCCTTATAGACTCCTTGAGTTCCTTGTTCCTCATGCTGTAGATGAGGGGGTTCACTGCTGGAGGCACCAGTGAGTACAAAACAGAAACCACCAGATCCAGGGATGGGGAAGAGATGGAGGGGTCTTCAGATAGGCAAACATGGCAGTGCTCACAAACAGAGCTTGGAAGGAAACCCTCAGGAGATATCCAAGTGTCTTAATGATGGCACTTGATTCAGGGAGACTCAGCTCATTCCCCAGCCCCACAGACTGCATTGCCCACACCCCACAGGTCAGAGCAAAGCTGGGAGACGTGTTCCCATGGACACAGCTGCAGGAAAGGACCCACAAGATCAGGCTGTGACTCTGCAGCTGAAACTGCCATCCCCAGAGAGCCTGAGAGCAAGAACAAGATCCCAACAGCAGTGACCCAGAGCAGGGGAGCAAGAAGGACAATGCGGTGAGGGTGGGTGTGAGAGCGGCCAGGGCAGAGGCAGCCGGGCACTCAGACAGCGCCACCCTTCCCCAGCTGTGCAGCCACCTCCCAGACACCAACATTGCCGGGCAGCTGCTCTCAGCCCCTGTGCTCTGCAGAGGAACTGGAGCTCTGGCTGCACAGGAGCTGCTTCATGCCTTGGAGCCCCCGGCCCTGAGGGCAGAGGCTTTGCTGGGTGGGACAGGAGGCCAGGGGGGTGCTCACAGGAGGGATCTGCACTGCAGGGGATCACAGGGACTTTTCTCTGTTCTCCCTCCCATAACAATTCCGGGTTCAGTTTCCTCTCATTTCTGATCATTTCCCTGCTGCCTGGAGATTCTCCCCCTGGGAGGTGTTTCCCTGTCCATGTCTCTTCCCTGTCAGTGCTCACAGACCCCATCCCACCCTCTGTGCCCTCCCCCGGCCCTACAGATCCTGCCTGTTCACAGGGCACTGCCTGGGGGCATCTTCCTGTTTGCAGGCTGGAAAACAGGACAGGTCAGACTAGGCTGAGGGGTCCAGCAAAGGTGATGCAGGTGCTGTGCATAGGCAGAGGGGTGGTGAAGGGATGTTATGAGCCTTCTGGCAGATGTGCTGATCACTCACAGTTGCAGTTTAGGAGTCTCAGTGACTTGTCTAAGCATGAGAGCTCATTTTTACTTTATCCTTTCCTGCACCCTCACCCCTTGGGATAGGAAACTGAAAAGAGAGACTCAGGAAAGCTCCTTTTCTGTCTGGTAATCCTTGCACTGATCTTGTCCTTGAGGCATCCCCTTTGAAAAATCTTGGGGTGATCTGGAGCTGTGAGCAGCCCTGACCCACAGAGCACCCTCTCCACAGCAGAAACACATTTCCTGCCCTATAGCGTTTGCTCCTTCATATGACATCTTCTCCCCTCAGTATTGTTGGGATCTCCCCAGGCAGGCTGAGCGCTGACCCTGGCAGGTGGCAGAGTCCCTGCTCCGGCACAGCCCTGGGGTGCAGGGACCCTGCTCTGCAGGACAGCCCTGGGCACCCCTGGGAGCTCCCCCTGCAGTCACCCTCAGCAGAAGGTGCCATGATGCCCTTTCCCATTGATGATGCCACAGGGAAGCGCTGCTCTGGAGTGTGTTCTTCTCTACAGCAGAGATACTGTGAGAGAGACCTGACAGATCCTGTAAATTGTGGGATGTATCATCTTTAGGGTCTCTCTCCAGGAAATGTAGTAGTATTGTCCAACAGCCAGAGACTTACCGTGTAAGGACTGTGAAGATTTGTCTCTCAATGAGCCCTCAGCAAGCAGCCACCTACATTGCCTTTCCCCTCTCTGTGCCTGACTCCTGTGCCCTCAGTGCTGCAGGCAGAGCCCTCAACCCTGCTGCGTGTGCAGAGGAGCTGCTCCTGAGCAGAGCTGTCTCTCTGCAGCGCTGCCGCTTGCCAGGAGCTCCCTGTGTCCCAGGAGCCCAGCCCAGCTCAGCAGCACAGGAGCAGCCCCTCATGTCCCTTTCTCTGTCCCCTCTGGGCTCCCTCCACATGCCTCTGGGGCTCCAGGGGCACAACTTCAAAGTTGAAGTAATCAGTGATGTTGATTCTCTCTCCTCTTCAGAGACACTTCTTTCCAGTACTGTAGATTTAGTTTTAAAAAAATAAATCACTATGAGAATCATATTTTCTTGTCCCATCCTTACATAGGACACGAGGAATGCTACAGCAAATTATCTAATTTCTGCAAACTGGGGGAGAAATATCTTCAGTTGAATGAACTTAGGCATTTTGTTCTGCTTTTATACTCTTAGGTGCAAAGGGACATTCATCAGTCTTTGGCCATGTCATGTCTGTGCTCTGAAGCAAAGCCTTTGCACACATGGGCTCTTGGACACTTGGTACCAGGTTTCCTGTGGCAGGTCAGAGCTGGGCTGGTGCCACAGCTGGGGTGGTCCAGCCCAGATGTGAGGCAATGGCCTCAGCCAGGGACCTGCCTGGGGGAGCTGGAGCTGCCAGTGCTGCAGACAGAGCTGTGACACAGATGGAATGAACTGCCAGGCAGGGTGGCAGAAGTGAGTTCATCTGGTCTGCAAGGACAGCAGCCTCCAAGCACAGAACAGCCCAGATCAGAACTCAGTCTGGACCTCTAAGGCACTTCAAGGGCCCATAATGAGCTGTTACTACTGCAGGAACAGTTAAAGGAGAAACAAAGACACTGCGTGGCCATTGATGAATTTAATAAGGGAAAGAGGTGAGAATCCCTGTGTCTTCTTGTCCTCCATCTTCACCCGCATGTGTCCCAGGACTGTGTGACTGGAGACAGGAATCTGGAGAACAATCAGCTGAGGATGGGGATCAAGTCAGGGGTCACTGGAACTAACACAATCCTTTCCAGTCTATGGGACAGCAGGGGCAGCATCCCAGGAGCTGAGACAGCAGGACGATGTCACAGGGAGGCCACTCTCCACCATCTTGGAAAGCTCATGGAGACTGGGGGGAGTCCCTGACCACTGGCAGCTCTCACACAGTGTGTGCACTTTTCAAAATGGCCAATGGGTGAGCAGGGGAACTAAGGGCTGTGCCCCAGAACATGTCCACTGGGACCCCATTTCTGGATGTCTGGAAGAGAAGGTGATGGGGTTTACCCAGGGCAGGTTCTGCCTGTCCATCCTCTTTGCTTTCTGTGAGGAAAGGACAGAGTTTGCATGTGGGCAGAGCAGGGGTGGTCTATTGCCTGGAAGTCAGCAAGGCATTCAGCATCATCCCCCACAATGTGCTTGTGTCCAGGGTAGGATATTATGGTCTGTGTCAGTGTGCAAGTAGATGGGTAAAAGGCTATCTGGATGGTTTGGCTTAGAAGGACAGTAGATAAAGGGAAAAACTTTCCATTCCTGAGGACAGTCAAGCACTGGAAGCTGTTTCCCAGCAGTGTGCATCCACTCTACATCAGAAAGTTACCACTATGTGTTTGTATAGACCCCTCACTAATCTGGTCTGACCCTGCTTTTAGGAGGAGGTTGGTCAAGACACCTCTTGAGGTGCCTTAGAGACTGAATGACACTGTCCTTCCTTCCTTCCTTCCCCTTCATGTTTCTGATTTGGAGAAAGCTCTCAGGTTCCCTCTGATCACAGAAATAATTCGCATGAGGCGCAAGGCTGCTTTACAAGTAACCATAAACAACCCTGATCACAACGTTTGTCTCCTTTTTCATTTCCTCCAATCCAGCTTCCTCTTGTTTGCTGTCCTAATACCCTTCCAGAAAGAAAACACCACCTTGTTCATCCTTTCAGAGCAGGTTGTTCAAGAGGTGTCAGCATCCATGTACAGAGTCTGCACATCAGCCAGGCAGCAAAGCCACCGTTACAGAAATGCAGACGAGGCTCTTGACCAGCTCCTTGAACCCAGATATCAGCGTGACGTGTCTGCTGAGATTCCCAGGAACACCTGAACTTTAAGTGCAGAGCATGTGAGTGCTGGTTGGGTATCCTGGATTGTCTCCTGAGCCATGTGGTGCTTCAGGCTGTGAAGAGAATCAAAACCAACTTTTTCACTGGGTTAATTAATTTTACAGACTGTCACACAGGGAGTTGAAGAGAGCTCAGAACTCCAGTCTTTGCTGTACTATAAGGCTTGATACCCCATCCACAGGTACAGATCTAAATGGTCCAGATAGAGGGTGATCTTGCCAAAGTCACTCTTTGTGTCCCCAGGTGCATGGACACTGTTCATGTGCCTCTGCAGAGAGTGGCAGAGGTTGGATCCCTTTCTCAGGAGAAACTCCTTGCTGAGCTACGGAGCTGGCTCAACA